>NC_040906.2:6031992-6335596 GCF_004126475.2 Phyllostomus discolor | reverse complement strand
AGAAGTCAAAATAATCAATTGGGATGACATCAAACTAAAAAACTTCTGAATGATGACAACAACAACAAATAATCAACAAAATGAAAAGACAATCTACGAAAAGGGAGATAATACTTGCAGACCAATGTGCCATTGATGAAGTGTTTTCCAACTGTTTTTAACCTCTTAGCAAAGTTCACTTTTGAATCCAATGTCCCAAAACAACCTGGCTGGCCAGGCTTGCTAAGGGGCCAGTGTCTACACTAACGGCCCCTTCACACCTCACACAAAGAGTATAAGTTGTCCACCTAAAGAAACTGGGCATAGGGGGCTGGATGGCCAGAGAAAACATGACTGACTGGTGACACCCACCCAGAGGAACCCATAGGTAGTCCATGCTGCCTAACAGGAAAATTGGGACAGTCCCAGGCCAGTCAGAGGAGCTGCAGATCCTGGAGTCTTTTCAATGGAGCAGGTTGACTGTGCTCCCATTGCCCTGTGCTGTGGAGATAAAGGCTGAGAGGTCATCATGTTAGAAGGGAGAGTGTCTGCCCGACCCCTCTGGACAGCCAAGAACAAGAAAGGTCAGTAAGTTGTCATACTTGTCTGTCCCATTTACCTAGTCTCAGATGTGGGCTGTTTGCTGAGATGCTGGGGAGCTCAGCTCTGGTGTTTCCTGGGGTGGGGGGTAGGGGTGTGTGGCTGCAGGACCTGGAGCTCCTGAGGTCCTGAGGCTCTTGGTAAGGACCCATCACCCGAGCCTCCCAGAGGGGCTCCTCTGGGTGTCAGCTCACATGCTGCTCTGCTTTGCTGGAGAGAAGCACCTTCTGTCTGAGAGGAGGGGACCTGGTATTCTCTGATTGTCTCTGTGTAAACTGGGTGGGGAGATGTCCCCGCAAGTCTTGACAAAGGCCCGCGTCAGAGTGCAGGGACTGAGCTCTGTGTCTGTGTTTCCTAATAGGCCAAAGTGTCACTCACACACACACTTGGGTGTTTTCATTTCCTGGTTACATGCACAGGCAGTGAGAGCAGAAGGAGGTAGAAGGAAGACTGTGGCCTGAAACCCCTGGAAAGAGATGGCTGTATAAATAAATCCTTCAAGCTAAAACCAAATTTGATAATCCTTATTCAATCTCTTCCCTTAGCAAAGAACGCATATTGTTAGGCTTCTCAGCAGCAACTTATCTGTCTCATCCTTATGGGTGGTTTTCAAGTATTCACTCCAACTGAAATTCTAGAATAAACCATGGTTTTTCACCAGACTTATTTTTGGCTGTCTTATTTTGTTTATAAAGGAGACCATTCTAAATAGTTGTGTGTTTCTGCTCCAATGAGCACAGAAGTACAAAGTGTATCTAGTCTGGCTTGTGTCTCTCCTAACAAATATGTGCCTCTGATGCTCTGCACAGCAGCATCTCTCCTGCTTGGTGGGCAGGGGCTCAGGGGCACTGGGCCCACTGGCGTCTCCAGAAGCCAGAAGAGGGCTGAGCGTGGGAATGGGCACAGCAGATCTGCTGCTTACATGCAAGGACGAAGCTTTCTGCGTCTGATCTGTAGGAGTGAGCTCCTAATGAGCCATCCTCTTGCAGAAAACAGCTGGAAACCCTGGGCAATATTTGGAGAATGATGCCTGAGACTCAAGAAAGTGAACAAAAACAGGACAATTCTGCAAGGAAGTCAAATCTCACAAGCAACAAACATGTGATGTTGCTAGTGTACTATCACCAGACTCTGAGAGTAGCCTCAGGCTTGTGGGGTGGTCAACACTTTGGTAGAAAGTCCACCTTCTTCCTGGTCAGCAAAGTCAGGCAACCAGTCTGTCTGGGGGGCCAGAGGGTAATCCCAGAAAGGAGAAGGTCATAGAGAAACCTCAAAATACCAGTGTTCTCCCTGGTAAAATCTGGATCAAGGGACATGGCTTAGATGTGTGCCAAAAATAACCCCTAAATCTCAACCCCAGAGGTGGACTTATCCACATGGCCTCTAACTGCTCCAATCAACTGCTTACACACACACCACCCCAGAGGCTGCTGTCCCTGTGCACTTGAGCTCCGAGGAGCACAGAGCCCTGGCCTCTCTAGCACGGTGAGCCCAGGGAGACCTGCTAGGGAGCAAACTCACCTTTCACAGAACTCCCAGCCTGAGTGTGTCCCCAGGAAGAAGGGAGGTCAGGAGGACTGGGAGCCCTGCTGGTTGATGTACCATCTCGTAGAAGGGGACATTGAGGCAGGGCCTGAGTGTTCCTACTTAAGTCCAGGTGCCCCTCCCTCTTCATTCCTGCATCCACAGGGGTACAGCAGGACTTAATCCTCTAGCCCAGTTGTTGCTGTTGCTGCCACTTCGCTTGTTCCTGCCCTTGAATTTTCAGGTTTGGACTCCCTACACCATCTCGGAGACAAACCTCTATCCCCACAGTATATCATAGGCTGGAGACTCATGCCACTACTGATTGGATGCTGCTACTGGTGAAGCTAAGGAAGCCCATCCCCTCCCTGAGTCTCCTACCCTGTGTCCCTCCTCAGTCACTGCCTCTCCTCCTTTCCAGGTTTCCAGGCCCCATAGTTCAGGGAATTTCCCTGAAAACAGGAGTGGTCCCTGTTGTCGGTGCTCCTTGCCACCTGGGAAAATGTCCCAAGTACTTTCTTTTGTCTCCTCATCAATCCAGCTGGACTGTTAGGGGGGCCCACCTGCTTCTGTAGATGGTCTTGTCTGGGTCTTAACTCGACCTCATGTGACCTTGTTTTCAGAATCAAAAACCTTTTCTTTATGCACAGAGCCCTCCCAATCCTGCAGATACCACTGCTGTTCCCAGATTCAGGTTTGTGCCAGCTTTTTCTCTCACCACAAAAGTGTCCCATGCTCTTTGGCTAGAGCAGGCTTAGTACAAAACTGTCCACCCAGGAGGCTGGCCACTGTGGATTTCCCACCCAGCTGACTGCTCTCCACCTCTCATTCATGTGGTGATTTGGTGACTCCAAGCAAACTCAGGGAAGAGCTGGCACATTTATGCCAACAGCAAGAATGGTGGTGTCCTAGTCTGCTGGCTGCCTGGGCACAGGAGAATGAGTGTGAGGGGACGAGGTAAAAGGCTGGTGCCATCTGTGTCAGACCTTGTTGGGTCCCATGAACCATGGAGGCCAGGAGCAGAGGACAAGAGTACCCAGCAGAATCTCAGCTTACTAATTTTTCTTTTTCTTTTTTTATCATCCTCATGCAAGGACATGCTTATTGATTTTATTTATTTTTAAAAATTATTTTATTGTTGTTCAATTACAGTTGTCTGCATTTACACCCCCTCACTATTCCCTCCCCGCCCCCCAAACCAGCCATCCCCACCTCCCTCCCTTGTTTCTGTGCCCCCCATGGTTTTGTCCATGTGTCCTTTATACTTGTTCCTAAAAACCCTTCCCCCCTTCCGCCATTATTCCCTCCCACTTCCCCTCCAGGTACTGTCAGATTGTTCTTAATTTCAATGCCTCTGGTTATATTTTGCTTGCTTGTTTGTTTTGTTGATTAAAAGCTCCAGTTAAAGGAAAGATCATATGGAACTTGTCTCTCACTTAGGGACTTGTCCCTCACTGTACACCTGGCTTGTTTCACTTAGCATAGTGCTCTCCAGTTCCATCCATGCTGTCCACAAAGGGTAGGAGCTCCTTCTTTCTTTCTGCTGCTTAGAATTTCATTGTGTAAATGTACCATCGTTTTTTGATCCATTCATTTACTGATGGGCACCTAGGTTGCTTCCAGCACTAGGCTATTGTAAATTGTGCTGTTATGAACATTGGGGTGCATAGGTCCTTTTGGATTGGTGTTTCACAGTTCTTAGGGTATAATCCCAGGAGTGGAATTGCCAGGTCAAAAGGCAGCTCCATTTTGAGTTTTCTGAGGAAATTCCATACTGCTTTCCACAGTGGTTGCACTAGTCTGAAATCCCACCAACAGTGCACTAGGGTTGCCTTTTCTCCACATCCTCTCCAACACTTGTTGTTTGTTGCTTTGTTTATGATGGCCATTCTGACCGGTGTGGAGTGGTATCTCATTGTGGTTTTAATTTGCATTTCTCTGATGGCTAGTGATGTTGAGCATCTTTCCATATGTCTCTGGGGCCTCTGTATGTCCTCCTTGGAGAAGTGTCTGTTCAACTCTTTTGCACATTTTTTAATTGGGTTGTTTGTCTTCCTGGAGTGGAGTCATGTGAGTTCTTTATATATTTCAGAGATCAAACCCTTGTTTGAGGTATCATTGGCAAATATGTTTTCCCAAATAGTGGTTCTCTTTTCATTTTAATGCTGTTTTCTTTAGCCATGCAGAAGCTTTTTAATTTGATGAAGTCCCATTTGTCTGTTCTTGCCTTTATGTCCTTTCCTCTAGGGGACATATTGGTGAACATATTGCTGCATGGAATGTCTGAGATTTTTTCTGCCAATTTTTCTCTCAGAGTTTCAGGGTATCATGACTTGTAGTCAATCCACCTTGAATATATTTTTGTGTATGGTGTACGTTGGTGATCGAGTTTCATTTTGTTGCATGTAGCTGTCCAGATCTCCCACCTTCATTTGTTGAAGAAGCTATTTTTACTTCATTTATGCTTCTGTCCCCTTTGTCAAATATGAATTGATCATAGAGACTTGGGTTTATTTCTGGGGTCTGTATTCTGTTCCATTGATTTGTGTGTCTGTTCTTATGCCAGTACCAATCTGTTTTATTACAGTGGCCTTGTAATACAGTTTGATACCAGGTATTGTGATCCCTCCTACTTTGTTCTTTTTTCTCAAAATTGCTGCAGCTATTTGGGGTTGTTTATGGTTCCATATACATTTTTGAAGTGTTTGTTCTATATCTGTGAAATATGCCATTGGTCCTTTAAGAAGGATTGCACTGAATCTATAAATTGCTTTGGGTAGTATGGACATTTTCATGATGTTAATTTTTCCAATGCATGAACACAGTATATGCTTCCATTGGTTTGTGTCTTCCTTAATTTCTTTTTTCAGTGTTGTATAGTTGTTGAGTACAGGCATTTTACCTCCCTGGTTAGGGTTATTCCTAGGTATTTTATTTTTCTAGTTGGTATATCAAATGAGATTTTTCTCCTGATTTCTGTTTCTGATATTTCATTGTTGGTGTACAAAAGTGCCTTTGATTTCTGAATATTGACTTTGTATCCCACTCTTGTGCCAAATTCACTTATGTGATCTGCAAACAATGACAGTTTTGCTTCCTCCTTTCCAATTTGGATGCCTTCTTTTTTTTGTCTTGTCTGATTGCTGTGTCTAGGACTTCCAGTATTATGTTGAATAGGAGTGCTGACATCAGACATCCTGTCTTGTTCCTGATCTTAGTGGGAAAACTCTAAGTTTTTGGCCATTGAGTATGATGCTGGCTTTAGGTCTCTCATATATGCCTTTATTATATTGAGGAACACTCCCTCTATTCCCACGCCGAGTGTTTTTATCATAATTGTCTGCTGTACCTTAGCAAATGCCTTTTCCACATCTATTGATATGATCATGTGATTTTTGTCTTTCATTTTGTTTATGTCCTGTATTATATTTATTGATTTGTGAAAATTTTACCACCCTTGCATCCCTGGGATGAATTCCATTTGATCATGGTGTATGACCATTTTACTGTATTTCTGGATGTGGTTTGCCAATATTTTGTTGAGGATTTTAGCATCTATGCTCATCATGGATCCTGACCTGAAGTTTTCTTTCCTTGTTATTTCTTTATCTGGTTTTAGGATTAGCATGTTGCTGGCTTCATAAAAAGAGTTTGGGAGTCTTCCATCTTTTTGGATTTTTTGAAATAGTCTGTGAAGGATTGGGGTTAGCTCATCCTTAAGTGCTTTGTGTAATTCTGCTGTGAAACCATCTGGTCCAGGGCTTTTGTGTGTCGGGAGTTTTTTGATTACTGTTTCAATTTCATCACCTATTATTGGTCTGTTCAGGCTTTATGCTTCTTCTTCATTGAGTTTTGGAAGATTATATTTTTCTAGAAATTTGTCCATTTCACCTAGGTTTTCAAACTTCTTGGCATAATTTCTTTGTAATAATTTGTTACAATTCTTTGTATTTCTTTGGTATCAGTTGTAATCTCTCCTTTTTCATTTCTGATTGTGTTTATTTGGGTCCTCTCTCTGTTTTTCTAGATGAGTCTGCTTATAGTCTTGCCGATTTTGTTTATCTTTTGAAGGAACCAGCTCCTGGATTTATTGATCCTTAGAATTGTGCTTTTAGTCTCTATGTCATTTAATTCTGCTTTGATCTTGGTTATTTCCTTTCTTCTACTTGCTCTGGGCTGTCTTTGTTGTTGTCCCTCAAGTTGTTGTAGGTGTGGGGTTAGGTTTTTTGTTTGAAATGTTTCAATCTTTTTTAGGTAGGCCTGTCTCACTATGAACTTTCCTCTCAGGACTGCTTTTGCTGTGTCCCATAAGTTCTGGATTGTTGTGAGTTCATGTTCACTTGTTTCATGAAACTCTCAAAAATTTTCATGAGAAACTTTTTGATTTCCTCGTTGATCTCCTTCTTAACCCATTGATTGTTTAATAATGCACTCTTCAATCTTAATGAGTCTGAGTGTTTTTGAGTTTTTTCCTTGAGGTTGGTTTTTAGTTTCAGTCCCTTGTGGTCAGTGAAAGTGCTTGATATAGTTTCAATTTTCTTGAATTGGATGAGGTTTGTTTTGTGCCCTATTATGTGGTCTATCTTTGAAAATGATCCATGCACATTTGAAAAGAATGTGTATTTTACATTTTGGGGATGAAAGGCTCTCTCTATATATATATATTTGATGTGGGATGTTGTTCAATCTTACAATATATTTGTTGATATTTTCTTCTAAATTACCAAATATATTATCATATAATATATGGGAATATATTACTATAAAATATATGGTAGTATATTTGGTAATATGTCCTAAAGTCATATTACCCTTCTTATTGTTCCCCAAATATTATTAAGTCAACTCAGAAATTTCAGACTTCAGTTTGCTTGGTATGTAAATGAACCATATAGTTAACAGGAGTCACCAGAAAGAAATACAAGCGACAATTTGAAAGAAATGTCACTGACTGTACTCATACATCTGTAATATTTTACAATTACAAAGACTTCAGATTACTTTTTAGATTATCACTAAAGTGAAGAACCCAAACCAAATGAATAAGAGTCCCCAAGCACGGTGATGAGTCTCCATTTTTGCCTAGTTCATAGTAAATAACTGTGCACTTAGGACACGGAAAATACTCTTAGCCACACGAGTTTTTAATCTTAACCTGGTTAATGTAATTTAAGTGTTTTAGGCAAGAGTTGCAATCAGTCCAAATTGTGAGGTGTGTAATGACAATGATAATAAGTGTCATTATTTTTGTCATGTTTTTCAGGATCATGCCTTGTAGTTAATGGGAATTAACCTAGTTGCAGAATTTGAGCAGAATTTTAAGAAAGTGTTTGCTATTCAGGAACAAAACAAGAACACATAGACAACAAACTTAAATGAAAAGACAATGCATGAACAAAATTAGAAGTTCAATAAAGAAAAAGAAACTGTAAAAAGATAAAGAGAGAGCTTAGATCCAGAGCAGACAATGACTACACTGAAGAATTGAATAGAAAGCATCAACACCAAACTCAGTTAAGCAGAAGAAAGAACCAGTGAGCTGGAAGATAGGTATTTGAAATGATCCAGTCAGGGGAGCAAAGGAGAATGAAAAAGAGTGAAGAACACCCACAGGACTTAGGAGACATTTCCAAGGAAAACATATATGCATCATGGTACTCCTAGAAGGCAAAATGAAAAAGAAAGGAACAAAAAGCCTATTTAAAGCAGTGCTGATTGAAAACTTTCTAATTTGGAGAGAGTAGTGGTCATTTATATTCTTACAGTCCAAAAGCCCACATAGGTTGAATCTTATCTTTTTATTTTTTAATTTTTAAAATTGTTGTTCACTTACAGTTGCTCCCATTTTTCCTCCATTACCCTCCCATGCCCTACCCTTTCAAAGGGCTATACTGACAAACTTTATAACTAAATCATCAAATTTAAAGACAAAGAGAGAGTTTTGAAAGAAGCAAGAGAATAGTGACTGGGCATACACAACAGAGCTCCCATAAGATTACAAGCAATTTTGGAACACACTTTGCAGGTCATGAAAAATTTAATGATATATTGAAAATATTGAAAGCAAAGAACTGCTATTGAAGATTAGTACTCAGAAAGCTGTTCTATAGAATTAAAGGAGAAATAGACTTACCCAGGCAAATGGAAGGTGAGGGCATTCATCACCATTAGAACGGCATGGTAGCTCATTTCGTTCTAGCATCATCCCATAACACCAGCATTGCAGGTTCAATCCCCAGTCAGGGCATATATGAGAATCAACCAATGCATTAATAGATAGATAAATAAATAAATAAATAAATAAATACATAAATAAATGGAACAATACACAGATTACTGTCTTTCTTGCTCCCTTCCTTGCTCCCTCAATTCAGTAAATAAAAAGTTTAAATAAAATAAATATTGTATTAAGAAAAGAAATGCTAAAGAGCATTCTTCAGGGTAAAATAACAGGAATGTAATTAACTGTAAAATTTTTTCAAAAAGGATGACTTGAACTCTCCCCTATACACAGTTGGGTGTTCTTTCTTCCTTTGTTACACACACACAGGATTCAGAGCAGGAAGAGATAGAGGGAAGGTTGTGACCCAATTCTCTTGGAAAGATGTCTGTATAAATAAGTCCTTGAAGCAAAAGCCAGATTCAACAACCATAACTCAACCTCCTTCTTTAAGGGGGAAAAAAATTCTTAAGCTTTTCAGCAACAACTTATATGCCACTTCTGTGTAGTTGTTTGTAAGTATCAACTCCACCTTCTAGAATAAGCCATATTTTTCCTCCAGGCATATTACTTGCTCTGTTATTTTGCTTATGAAACAAGGCCACCACTCTATGTAGGCATGGTTTTTTGCTCCTGTGAGCACAGAAGTACAAAGTGTATCTAGCCTGGGTATGTGTCTCCTAACAAATATGTGCCTCTGGTGCTCTGCACAGCAGCATCTCTTCCTTGGTGGGCAGGGAGCTCAGGGGCCCTGGACCCACTGGGTCTCCAGAAGCCAGAACAAGGGTGGGCCTTGGGATGGGCAGTGATGGTCCACTGTTTGCGAGCAGGGATGGAGAGTTTTGCTTCAGCTCCATAGAAGTGAGTTACTACCCAAACTGTTGCTTTCAGAAAACATCTAGAAATTGTGGACAATGGTAGGGGAACAACTATCTGAGACTTCTGCAAGGTGAACAAAAGTTGGGTGAGTCTGGAGGTAAAGAGCACTGACGAAGCAGGCAGCATGAGATGTTTCCTGTTTACTGACACCTGACTCTGAGAGCAGCCACAGGCTAGTGTGGGTGGCTTGAACTTTGCATAAAGTTCTTTTTTTCTGTGTGTGATCAGCAGAGCTAGGAAGAAACCATGGCAACCATACTCTTTGAGGATGAAGGTGGGAAACCCAGAAGAAAGAAAGTCACAGATAAATCCCTAAAATTCTGTGTATAAATTCTCCCCAAGTATCCTGACATGCGTTCTAAAACAACTGAGAGGCAGAAAGTGATACAGATGGAGGTAAAAATACCAACACTCTTCCTGACAAAAGCTGGATCAAGGGATGTGGCTTATATGTGTGCCAAAAATAACCCCTAAACCTGAACCCTAGGATTGGATTTATTCACAAGCCCAGCTGCTGAATCTACCATTCTTCACTTCTCACACACCCCACAGACCACTGTCCTCGTGCACCTGAGCTTGGAGGAACACAAAGCCCAGGCCTCTCCAGCAGGATGAACCCAGGGAGACCCATCAAGGAGCACACTCACCTTTCACAGAACTCCCAGCCTGAGAGTCTTCCCAGAAAGAAGGGAGGGCAGGGGAGCCAGCAGTCCCGCTGGTTGACAGGCCACCTCTGAGAAGGGGACACTGTGCAAGGCCTGAGTGTTCCTTCTGAGGTCAAGGTGCCACCGTGTCCATTCCTACATCTACAGAGGTGCTGCAGGACTCCATCCTCAGCACAGTGGCTGCTGTTGCTGCTGCTTTCTTCCTCCTGCCTGTGAATTCTCAGGTCTGGATTCCCTGCCACATCTCAGGGATGAGCATCTGTCCTCTGAGGGTCTCCCAGGCTGGAGACTCAGCCCATTTTTATGTCTGTTTGGAAGCTGCCCCTGATGAACAAGAGAAGTAGGTCCCCTTACTATGTCCTCCACCCCGTTACCCTCCTTTGCTGCCTCTCCTGCTTTCCAGGTTTCCAGATCACGTAGCTCAAGCAACTTCCTTGAAAACAGGATTGTCCCTGTTGTCATTGCTCTTTGCCACCATGAAAAGTGCCCAGGCACTGCCTTCTCTCCTTCAAGTCAGCCAAGCAGGACTGTTAGGGAGTCCACTTGCTCCTGAAGTTGGTCTTCTCTGGTTCCCAACCTGGGTGGTTCTGACCTTGTTTCCTGGATCAAAAATGTTTGCTCCTCCACAGGGGACTCCTGATTCCACAGAAACCACTGCTGTTCACTGAGTAGGGTGTGTGCCCAGCTTTCTCTGGTCCCAGGAAAGAGACTCCTTTCTTTGAGCCAGGGCAGCCCCAGTATGGGAGTGTCTGCCCAGGAGGTGGGCAGCTGTGGATTTGTGTGGAGAGCAGGACCGATAAAATGGCATTGGTCCAATTAAGATCAGAAAGTATATAAAACAAAGTATAAAAAACTATAAATTACAAAAAAGCATAAAGTATATATAAAGCATAATATATATAAAAGAAAGTGGAGTCACTTATGTCAACTAAAATGGCTGTCAGTCAGTCATGAAGCTTTGGTTCCAGAGGAAAATTCCCTAAGTCAGAGTAAACGCATCTGGCAAGGAGGCAGGTCTGCCCATGTGGTGAGAGCAGAAATGTGTAGCAAGGAGACACACCTATGATATCTGCACATGTGATCAGAGGAGCTGTGTCAGCGGAGTGGGACCACCCACAGCTAGGCTCCTGGGGAAATTCCACACCTGACATTAAGGGTGCCAAGACATTTATTGAAAAGACTCAGAAGGGTTGGGTACAACATTTTCAAGGTATAACTGAGGCAGGTTCCATTCCACTGCTGAGACAGCTGAGTTCCACACACCAGAGTGCTGCTCCTTCCCACACCAATCTCCCTGAGCAAAAGTCACTGGAGCTTCTGCCCTGTTGTATTGAGTACTTCTGATCTGCTGCCCGCCTGACTCCGGAGATCCTTCCTTGCAAGACAATAGCAACTCCCTTGCCCACTATGCTGTCTCTAGGACCTGCAGACTGCGGCTCTGGGACTCAGGTTTGTTATCCTCCATTGATTGCCGTGTGTGTGTTATATTCTTCTTAGATTGTTAGCATCTGAGTAGGATGTTAATATATATTGGTGTTCAACTTTGAGTGAACCTGCATTCAATCAAAGCTGCATAAATAGCAGAGTTGCTGTGTGTTGCTCTTGTCTATTTCTTGATGCTCAGCAGGCAGCTAACCAAACAGTTGCCTGGCTGCCTTATAGGAGAGACTATATCATGAACAAGACATTTGTGACAGTTTCCCACCCACCCAACTGCTATCTGCCTGTCATTCAGGTGATTTGGTGACTCTAAGCAGACTCAGGGAAAAGCTGGCACAGTTATGCCAACATCCAGCGTGATGTTGGCCTAGTGTGCCTGCTGCCTGGGGACAGAGGAGAGAGAGAGGAGGGACACTGGAAAGGCAGGAGTCCTCTGTGTCAGACTATGTCTGGGCCATGAGTCCCACGCAGGTTGGGAGCACAGGGCAGCTGTGTCCTCCAGAGGCTCAGCCTACCAGTCTGGATGGTAGGGGAGATCCCTATATGTGCAGCACCTGGGACACATTGAGACCCTGCCCACTAATACAGAAACCATCCTCATTGTCCTGGAATCTGTCCCAGTGTGATCAATATTCACTCCTTTGGGGGAAAGAAAGAACATTCATGGAGAGAGGGTAGAACCTTCCCTGTGTCTTAAATTCAACTGGGCCAGAACCCTTAGTTCCAGCCAGAAGAAGTCTCAGGGATCAAATGTGGAAACCATTGCTCTAACGTTGGTGCTTCTCCAGCCATGTGTCCAACACTGGGACCAGCTCAGTTGGAGCCAAGCTCTTCACTGGCCTGAGTGAAGACCTGAATGTTCTGTCTTTTCCTCTCTCCCAACAACCATCTCCACATGGACAAGGGGCAACATAGCCTCATTCTCACCCCTTGTAAGCCCTGCACCCTCTTAGAAGGTTGGGGCAGCTGGGGACAGTGGGTTCACAGGTTGTTTTTGTGTCTTTGCACACACAAGGGGACTACAGACGACTGGTTCTGCACCCGCTGGCAGACCGCTTTTTTGGCCTTCCACACCCTGGTTGTCCCTCATTGTCCTGCATTCCTCCTGCCACTGTCCTGATGGCTGAGGACCTCTATCAATATCCTATGGGGCTATAGAAGGGGAAAGGCAGCATAGGACAGCACACGGTACTTAGTTTCACTTCTCTTTTCCCCATTTGGGTGGAGTGTATTCAGGGTGAGTCTGTTGCACATTTCCTGCTTAGAGCTGGGCAGTCTCACTGAAACCAGGCGGGAGAAACCAGAGGGATCAGAGGTCCTGGCCGGATCAAGGGCAGAATGATGGCCACCAAGGGCAGTGACCTCAGCACCAGGTCAGTTTCTGTCTGCCTTCCTTTAACTTTCTCTCTGGCTATGGTGCTGCTTTAGTACCTATTATTTATTAGACACTCCTCTAAACCCTGACCTTAACCTTGTTTATAGGAACACTCACGTGCAGTGTAATGGAATGCAGGAATATACACTGAGGGAATAGGATCTTTAAACAGCAGGGGGACAGCTGCAGGTGTGAGTGCAGCTGCCACAGTCCATAAGACTCATCTTACACCTACGGCTCCACTGTGGAGCCATTTAGACTGGGTTGTGCTTCCTGAGGATTTGAAGCAGTGATTTGTTATTTTCTCACGACCTCTGTGCCCTCTCTTTTCCCTCAGGCCTCCTCTACTTTCACATAGAGTACCCTCTTTCACATAAAGAGGGTACTTTAGAAAATATAAAATTCAGGTTAAACATCTGACTTTTCAAATCTGGGTGCTTTGGTCTCCTACTTGACCTGTGGTTGGGTCAGCACAGGGTCTACTCTGGTCTCAGGCTGGGGGTCTGCTTCTTCCTTCACGGATCTTGGTAAGGGAGTCAAAGGAGGAGGAGGGCCAGATACCAAAGACTAGTGCAGGTTGAGCATTCCATTTGTACTTTCATTTTCTGCTCCGGAGAGGTTTACACATTTGGCAAAGAAAAGACTAGAAATCCTTTCACGTTAGTCATCACATGGATCCATTTCATTGCTTTTAATGGCCACAAACTACTATAGGGAATCCATACACCATGATTCTTATACCAACAAGCTCTGAAATATAATTTCATATTCCTTTATGTTTTTGCATGTACCCAAGTATTTGTCTAGTTTCAAAAACTGAAATGTGAAATTGTTGAGGGTAATAACAGTCACTTGTCTGTACTACAGATCCTGCTAAGTTGCTTTCCGCCTCCCCCCAACCCCCCTTGGCTGAACCACTGTATTCTCCCACCACTACCTGATGAGCCATCTGTACACATCCAGACTTCACAAAGGAGCTGGATAAAGGGATGCAGCCTGTTAATTTGCATTCTCTGATTACAGGGGAGGTTGAATGGGTTTTCCCGTCTATTGTCCATTCAAATTGCTTCTTCTCTAAATTGTTGATTTATTTTTGGCCAATGTTATTAGTTGAGGTAATTGTCCTTCCTTTAATGGCAAGGAAGAGTTTGTTGCTTAGTTTGAATTTTACAAACATACTTTTCTTGTCTTTAACTTTGTTTATGGTGACTTCTATCATATTAAGGCTTGAAATTTAGAGTATGGACTTACAGTATTACTTTAGTAAGATGGATACACCCTGGTTATCATACATAAATAAAAGCAATACCAAAAGTTACTGCTGAATTCCATGCAGCTCTACTTAAACACAGCCCTTGTGTTCTTTAAGGTGGCAGATCCAATTTCACCTCTATTTCAGAGATGCTTCCTTCTCCAATATGTTGTAAAACTTTTTATTTTTCGAAGTTTGTGCAAAATTATTCTTTCATTGCTGCAACTTTAGCTCTCACAGCTTTATATGCCCCTAAACTTTTATTCTTTTTTTATTTTGAATTCATAATGATTGTCTCAAATTTTTCCTCCATGACACTTATTTGAATTTTAGTTTTTTTTTAATTTCTTATAATTTCTAATTTGAAAGATTAATTCTGTTTGTTTTTGAGCACCGTTTTAATTTCTTTCCATAGATGTGGAAGCTCAATTTTAAACCACATTTTGTTACTAAATCAGGTCATCTGCATGCTATTGCTTTAATTATGTAGGTGTTTATGGCACATTAAGTGTTTTAGAGATACCAGTATTGTAAGATATGCTAAAGGGACTGCTTTTAGAGGATGAAGTAAAAGGGTGAGAAAGAGGGGAACACAGGTAGAATGGGGAAAATGGCAATTAATAAATACCTATTGATAATAACCCTAAATATAAATGGATTATGTGCCCCAAACAAAAGACATAGGGTAATAGAATAGATTAAAAAAACATGACCTACACATATGCTGCCTACAAGAGACCCACCTCAGAACAAAAGACCTACTCAGACTGAAAGTGAAGGGCTGGAAAAAAAATTCCAAGCAAATGGGTAGGAAAAAAAAAAGCTGGGGTAGAAATACTCATATCAGACAAAGTAGACTTCAAAACAAGGGCCACAGAAAGAGATCCAGAAGGTCACTTCATATACTCAAGGGAAGAATCCATCAAGAAGACATAAACATTGTAACATATATGCACTCAACATAGGAACACCCAAATATATGAGGAAAATCTTGGAGGAGTTCAAGAAGGATATTGACAGCAACACAATTATATATAGTAGGGGATTTTAACATCCCGCTGTCAAAAATGGACAGATCTTCCAAACAAAATATCAACAAGGATATTGCGACATTGAACAATATCCTAGATCAAAAGTATTTAACTGATATACATAGAGCCTTTCATCCCCAAAAAGAAAAATACATATTCTTTTCAAATGCACATGGAACATTTTCAAAGATAGACTACATGATAGGACACAAAACAAGCCTCAACAAATTCAAGAAAGTTGAAATCATATCAAGAATTTTCTCTTACCACAAGGGACTAAAACTAGAAATCAACTTCAAGGAAAAAATCCCTAAACACTCAGACTGATGGAGTTTGAATAACATGCTATTAAACAATGAATGAGTCAAGAATGAGATCAAGGCAGAAATAAAAAAGTTTCTGGAAACAAGTGAAAATCAACTCACAACAATCCAGAATTTATGGGGCACAGCAAAGGCAGTCCTGAGAGGGATGTTCATAGTGACACAGGCCTACCTAAAAAGGATAGAAACATTAAAAAAACTAAAAAAAGATAGAAACATTTCAAATAAATAACCTAATCCCACATCTACAAGAACTGGAAGAACAACATCAAAGATAACCCAGAGCAAGTAGAGGAAGGAAATAACCAAGATCAGAGCAGAATTAAATGACATAGAAACTAAAAGCACATTTCTAAGGATCAGTAAACCTGGTGCTTTGAAAAGATAAACAAAATCAACAAGCCTTTAAACAAACTCATCATGAAAAAAAGAGAGAAGACCCAAATAAACACAATCAGAAATGAAAGAGGAGAGATTACAGCTGATACCACAGAAATACAAAGGATTATAAGAAATTACTATGAATAAGTATATACCAAGAAATTTGAAAACCTTGGTGAAATGGACAAATTTCTAGAAAAATATAATCTTCCAAAACACAATGAAAAAGACACAGAAAGCCTGAACAGACCAATAACAGCTGATGAAGTTGAAACAGTAATCAAAAAACTCTCAACACACAAAAGCCCTGAACTGGACAGTTTCACAGGAGAATTTTACAAAGCATTAAAGGAAGAGCTAACCCCCATCCTTCACAGACTATTCCAAAAAATCCAAGAAGATGGAAGACACCCAAACTCTTTTTATGAAGCCAGCATCATCCTAATCCCAAAGCCAGATAAAGACATAACAAAAAAAGAAAACTTCAGGCTAATATTGCTGATGAGCAGCTATGCTAAAATCCTCAACAAAATATTGGCAAGCCACATCCAGCAATACATTAAGAAGATCATACAGCATGATCAAGTGGGATTCATTCCAGGGATGCAAAGATGGTACAATATTCGCAAATCAAATAAATTTGTTATACATCACATAAACAAAATGAGGGACAAAAATCACATGCTCATATCAACAGATGTGGAAAAAGCATTTGATAACGTACAACACCTATTTATGATAAAAACACTTAGCAGACTGGGAATAGAGGGAGCATTCCTCAACATAATAAAGGCCATATATGAGACACCTACAGCCAACATCATAATCAATGGGCAAAAACTAAAAACTTTCCCATTAAGATCAGGAACAAGACAAGGATCTCTGCTTTCAGCACTCCCATTCAACATACTATTGCAAGTCCTAGCCAGAGCAGTCAGACAAGAAAAAAGAAATAAAAGGCATCCGAATTGAAAAGGAGGAAGCAAAACTGTTATTGTTTGCAAATGACATGGCAGTCCTATACTGTTTTGAGTACTGTAGCTTTGTAGTATAGTGTAATATCAGTGACTTCTGTTTGATACTTCTCACTTTATTCCTTCTCAAGATTTCTTAGGCTTTTTGAGATATTTTGTAGTGTCATATAAATTTTAGGATTAGTTCTAATTATTAGAAGGATGTATTTTAATAGGGATTGCACTGAATCTGTATATTACTTTAAATAGTAAAAATATTTTAACAATTTAATCCTTCCAATTCATGAGCATGGTAAATTTTTTCATTTATTTGTATCATCAATGTCTTTCACCATGTCACATAGTTTTCAGAATAAAGGTATTTTACCTCTTTAGTTAAATGTATCGTATATATTTTGCTCTTTTTGATGCAGTTGCAAATGGGGTTGTTTTTTAAATTTCTTCTTATGATCAATTGTTATAGAAATACACCAGATTTCTGTGTATTGATATCATATTCTTCAACTTTATTTACATCATTTATTAATTCTAATAATTTTTGGTGCTGTGTTTAGGGTTTTCTAATTAAATATCATGTCATGTACCAATAACAAAAGTTTTACTTCTTCTTTTGCCATTATATGTCTTTTATTTCATTGATATTTCTCATTGCTGTGGCAAGAACTTCCAATACTATCTTAAATAAAAGTTTTTAATAAAAATATTACAGATATGTTTAGGAGAAGATATGTTTACAATGTCTCTGATTTGAATAGTCTGGACATTTTCAATCATCTGTATATCTTGCTGATCCTCCAGGCTTCCTTCTTTTATGTATTTGTTGACTGCATCAATGCCATTTGTCCTCATCTCTAGCCAAGACTACTGTCTCTATACATGTTGGTTCTTCACAGTCTATCCTTCATATATAAAGTGTTAAACCCACCACAAGCATCTCAAATCTTGATGACCATTTCATCATGGTATTTTTTCTCCTTAGGGTGTCTGCAGAAGACCAGAGACTTATGTGTGAGATTGCATTAAAACTCTTCAAGGAACATAAAGTCGATATTTCAAATGCAATAAAAACACCATTTCCTTTCCTTGAGAAGCTTCATGACCGTGGATTGATCACCAGTGAAAAGTATAAAGTAAGTGAGGTTTATTATGTCAATCTGGTAGAGCAGCCCCAAATTAGACATGTTTTGATTTAGGATCAAATGTCAGGGCTCCACTAGGGAAGTGAGGAGTCTGCTATGAGTGGGGGCCTTCTCAAGTACTGCTCTGAGTGTTCCTGTAATGTAAAAAGGGAGAAGAGAAGGAGGTATCCCTAGAGACAGTCCTCTTTCTGACTGAAGGAACGGAGATCCGTGGTCCCCCTAAAGTCGAAGTGAATAACACTGGAGATAGGCTGGATCTGAAGCCTGTGGGCTCCACAGATGTACAATATAATGCCTTGTAGGAGTTATGTATACAATCTGGCATAAACTAGTAATTCAAAGTAATTTTATTGAATGGATGAATAAATTTAATGAATTCATTTAATGGACTAATTATTTTTAAAGCTATGATTTTTTAAAACATTTTTTATTTAATTATTTTTAGAGAGAGAAGGGAGGGAGATAGAGAGAGAGAGAGAAACATCGATGTGCGGTTGCTGGGGGTTATGGCCTGCAACCCAGGCATGTACCCTGGCTGGGAATTGAACCTGCGACACTTTGGTTCATAGCCCACGCTCAATCCATTGAGCTATGCCAGCCAGGGCTTAATGGACTAATTTACATGGCATTTCATTTCAATGAACACCAATTTAAATACTTAGATTTGAGAACATTAAAATCCACAGGGAACTGATGTCTTGTTAGCATAAATTTGAAAGTAGATGCTTGTTATTCTCTCTTCAACAGTTTTAAGTTTTCTTTTGGTATTGCTGGAACCTTGGAATTTAGGTTAATTTTAGCAAAAGATGTAGGTGGAGATACAGAGATGCAAGTCTTCTCTTTTCCTGTGAATAGGTTTAATTGATGGCAAAGTTCACAGGAAGGGAAAATCACCACCTGGCTTCCCTGATCCCTTGCAGGCCAATTCATTGCTGCAGAAGGGACAGGGCTGTCTAGTCAATGGAACATCAGCCCATCACCTGCTAAGTTGATTGTTAAAACATTTGGCCAGGTTCTGAAAGGGCTACACATCATCTAACTTTGAACCCATTCTTGTTCTTCAAAATTGTTCCTCCTTCCATGTAATGTAAATGAGAGTGAGGAGATGAGATTCACAAATGGGTATTTTTAGGAGGAAAAGTTTACTTATTTCACTTAGTAGCCATACACACATAGAGAGATTCTAAAATTGAACATGAGAAAATACCTATGTAGGGAACATGTAACACATTAGAAATGATATCACTTCCTAGGGCTCTCCTGTAACTTGGAATTCTTTATTTATATATTTCTCCATTCACTGTTTTTAAGGAGTCTAAAAAATCTTGCGAAAACCTGTCACCTGTACTGAAAGTGGTGTATGATGTTTTCAGTGAACTGGAAGAGAAACATCACCTGTCACTTCTGCATATCTTGTTCAGCAAGGCCATCATGAACAGCTACCCAGATTTAAAAGACATTCACACAGGATTCAGAAATGGTAATTAGGTTTATAGTCTACCTTTTGCTGTCCAATTTATTTTTGGCCAATATATACTGAGCATCTACCATGTATCACACATGAGGCTGGTCAGTGACAATATAGCATTTAAGAAAACAGACCTATCATGAGACTTCTCAGAATTTTTGGTCTAATGAGTCCAGCAAAACACACATGTGGAGGTCTGCTTAACTAGGTATTGATTTAAACTCCCAGAACAATCAGATTCCCAGTTGCATCAGATTTACTTGGAAGAACAAATGCCAAGAAGCACTGCATCTGAGTAAGGCACCGTCAGTTGCTGCTCTTTTTGCAGGTGCCACACAGCAATCCACCAAGTTGACCACTACCCATCTTAAGTGACCACTTAGTTGGGCATGCAGGATCCACCTGGCTTAGCAGCGCCATAACCAAGGGACTCGATGTCTCATGTAACGACTCTGTAGTTATTACTTTCAGGGACCCCATGAGGGACAACTGAGTTATAAGAGTCACTGTACTGGAGGAAGACCTGCTATAATTTATAGTTTACATGGAGTCCTGCTGAGTCCAGTCATGGATCATTTTTCACCCTAAACCCAGCATTGACCTGGTAATACAGAAAAGAGAGACCACCTTCATCAGGTGTCTTGAGTAATGAGCAGGAAAATTAACCCAGGTCAAATTTTCCCTTAAGCAAGAATAATGGTTGTATTAGCTCTTTCTCCACTCAGGGTGAGACAAGCATTAATCAAAACATCTCAAAGTCAATTGTTCTGCCAGAAACTGTGTTTGATACTTCGCCAAAGTGATTGATTCACCACTTTTTTCCTGAGACTCACGGTTTACAATTTTTCATTGTAGCCTGAATCTGTGGTTGAAACTGTACCTCCAATAATTTTTGGGTGGTTGTCTCTGGTTATATTTTATTCCTCCAATGCTTTTTTTTTTCTGGAAAAATATCACCACCATCTGGTATGAACCAGGATCTCCAAATACCAATGGAGAATTCACAGGAGAAAGAATTATGTGAACTGAGGAGAGTAGATGATCCGGGGTACAGTATAGAGTGTGAAAGCATCCCTAGTATCTGCAAAACAAGGCGAAATTATATTTCTCTCAGTTGGAGAGTGAAAAGCAGATTGTGGGAGTCCATTCAAAGGGGATAAATTTGAAAAAGATTTTGTAAGGTTAGACATCTGAGCTAAGGAATTTGCAGTTTACTTGTTACACATTAAAGAGATACTATAGCCTTATAGGTTATAAGTATAGGTTTATTGCTCCAGAAGATTGACTTGCCATCAGAGCTGGGAAGAATGGACCCACATCCTTCCTAGACTCCTTCTGCCTCGATGTCCTACAGATACCAACCCTGAATTTCTTGGTTTGTTTCCTTCCTGTTATTTTTCTGGGTCACTTACATGCAGGGGCCCTTGGCTGGTAAACCATGCATAGCTTTTTGGGAGTCTCCTGGGCCATGGTCCAGGCCTCTTGGGACGTCCTCTAGTGCCACAATATTCACTCCCTGCTGGTATCTTCAGAGAGTATCCTTTGTTTGTGCTTGGAACAGGCCCCTTAGAGGTCTTTCTAGTTCTTCCCGTGTCCTCTGCTGTGTCTTTGGGAACTGTTCATCCTCCCAACCCAGTAAACTCCACCCTTATCTTGACCAGCGATTCATTTAGAAGTTCTTGTGCTTTCTCTTTTATACACATAGATTTCTACAGGATCTTGGTTCTTCTTCCAAGGATATTCCTGTTTTGTTTTTCTTTCTTCTAGTTTGAGCAGGTCAGAAGAATACATTTCACTTCCATCACTTATTTGCTACATGCTTTTCCAGACATCTGTAAATTTTTTTTACATAAATCACAAGCTCATGATGTTTCCATGACTCCTTTATCCTCACATTCAAGTGGCTTCTTTCTATGTGGGAAATATAAGGGCTCCCTTGTTGGAGGAGTCTCTTTTCTGTCCCAGGGATGATGCTGAACTTGACCATGAGGACTTGGACTCACTGAGTTCTGAGTGACCTGAAGACTGAAAATTCCTAAAGATGCACACTTGAAATGATGTCTCTGGGGTATGATGGAGATTTCTAATATCTTCTCTCTGTCTTCAGCGATCCGAAAGGAAATTCGTTACCGAGCAAATGATGAAGGAAAGAGTGCAAAAAACCATAATATACAACTGAGTCTTGAACAAGGTGACTGTGACCAAAAAAACCCTGATTCTCTTCTGTTAAGAGAAAAAGAGAAAGGGATATGGGCCCTGAGTCCTGAGTGGATTTTGAGAATCAGCGAAGAACTGCTGAAGATCCAGGAGAAGGCAGGGAGGGGTTCTTGTATGATAATCTGACCAGGGACTAATCTGGAGGATTAGTTGTGACAAGAGACCTTTGACCCAATAGCCAATAAAATGGAACAGGAACTCTGAGTGTGAGTAAACTAGAGTTAAAGACCATGCTGACCTGGAAGTAATTCCTGGAAGTAATTGTGATTCAGAAAGACCCATATAGGAGGAGATCAGTGTGAAGCTGAGTAGGGCTAAGAATTATGGGCCCAAGGTCAACATCAAAGAGCAGACCCTTAATGATGGCAGAATAAGGAACTGATTAACTGTCAGGGATGTTGTTCAAGAGTAAAAACATTGAAGGAGACAGGCAATCATAGAGAGAGAGAAAAGAGGAAATGATGAGGTGTGGAGAAGGGGTTGGGGTTATTTTGAGACAGAGAAAGAAGAGAAAGGAAAGACGGGAGGAAGGGATAAAGGACACATTAAGACAACAATATTATTAAGAGCTCACTCAGTGAACATTTCCCCTGGAGGTTGTGGGCTTGGTGCTCACAAATGCCCGTGGTGAGTGGTATCATTATCTGACCATTTGCAGAAAAGAAGACTGAAATCTAGAGAGACTATGTATATAGTTGGCCTGGGATCAAATAAGGAGGATTAACACAAGAATTCTGAACCCAGAGCTCATGCTCTAAACCCTATACATGCCCAGATAGTCTCCCGGAAAGGACAGATGCTTGAGACGAAAATAGGGAAATACATACCAAAAGAAAGACACAGAAAGAGGAGTACCAAGAGCTGGAGGAAATGAAAGAAAATCAGTTGCTGAACCCTGATGAAAAGGCCTTCAAAGCAGAGTGAACAGACCTGCAGAGGGAGGGCGTGTGTGAAGGGGGGTGGAGAGTCTGGTAAAACCACCAGTCTGGGGTAGCTCTGGGGACTAAAACGGGTTCTCCGTGGCTGTGACTGAGAAGACAAGCCATCACTAGTTACCAAGTGCCTCACGGGTGACATAGTGAGATGACCTGATTGAGGCCAGGGGTGCAGCTCTGGGTTGATGCCTGGGGGAAGGGGTTGTCAAGTCCTACACTGTAAAGATTAACATGGGACTGGAGGAGAATTACACAGCTCACACTTCAATTTTTGAAATAAGGTTCTAATTTCTTCCTTCAGGAACTGGTGAAAACCTGAATCCATTCCTGTCCTGGGTCTTCCTGGATCCGTGTAATTACACAGGTCTGTTCCTTCTGGCTCTTCTATGATACTTTGCTGTTCTTGTCCCTTTCTGCAATAGGCTGTGGTGGGAGGGCTGCTTCTTTTTAGTACAGAGTGCCCAGAATTGTCCATCTTGGCATGTGCAATGTCTCCCAAGATTTAGAAAACAGAGTCTTCATACACTGAGTTGCCTATGAAGGTTGGTCCTCTCATTCTCACATGTGCTTGCTGCCAACTGTTGACAGCTCTGGGACCTATTGTCCATGTGCCTGGCTTCATGGCCTCTGCATCTGTCTTGATTGAAATAGGCTGTGGCCTCAGCTATTTGACATCACATCCAGTGGTGGCCAGCATTGCAGGAGAGAGGTTAGCAGTGATGACTGTGCTCCTTGGGAGAGAGCCCCTCATTTGGTTAATCCTTTACACAGCACTATGTACCTCCTATGCAAACCCTCTCCCATCATCCCCAGCACAGCAGGCCATACAATACACAACTGGTCAAAAATACCAGATGGGCCTCTGAACAAACATTTGATATTTTAACAACCAATAGCCACTGTTTATAATTCTTAACCTTTCCTTAGTCTATAACACACTTACTAAAGTTATTAAAATATATAAAATACGATAAATTAAGACATGAATCCTAAAAAGTTAATTTTCTGGTCAGTCACTATATTACTTACAGTTGTATAGGTAATATTTTATGTAATCTTCTCAAACACTTAAAATGATGGCATGTCACCTGGGTTTTTCAGAGAATAAAGAATCAGCTTGAAGACTTGGGCTAATTGTGTAAGTTCAACCACTGAGACTGAGAATTGCATTCTGCCATGGGGCAGTGTCAGAGCAGGAGGTCTGGTGACCCACAGCTGGCTTCCAATTCTGCCCTGAGACCTTGGGGAAGTGACTTCCCCTCTTTGTCCTGCAGTATCATCATATATAAATTGGAGGAGATAATAGTACCCCCCTCACAGTGTGATGGATGGACTTTAAAGAAGTTATGTCATAATGCATTCACAGCTATGCCTGGTACTTCATCAGTGTTACACACAGTTTTAAATATTACTGTTTTTAAACATAATTATCATGTGTATCTATGCCAGAGTCTAAGCTATTAACATGTGGAGTAAACTGTGGGACTTTCTTTTCTCACAGATGTCCCTGGTGGATTTAATTATTCCCCAGGCTGTGGAGCTGAGATTAAAACCATACCAACCTCAGGCCCAGGAGGTAAGTTGAGGGACACCTGTTCCCGATCCTTATATCACACTAGTCTGTAAAAAATGCCATGTCTTTATTTCTTGACTCTCCTTTGAAAATGAGTGACATGGAGGAGATTCGAAGAATTTCCTGCACCATGGAAGGTATAATTCTGTATCTTCCATTAGGTGTGTTATTTAAGAAAGGATGTTTTAAATTAGTAATACATTTTTATAAAAGATCAAGACCTTACAGAGTGATTTTTTGAAAGCTCCAAGGTACTTTTAACAAAGCACCTTTAGTCTAAATGTGGACATTGAAGAGTATAGCACCCAACCCACATCCATCCATACTACTAGCAGTTCATCTACCAGTGCAGCTGGTGAGAATAGGAAAGGGTGAGAGGAAAGATTTGTGATAAGTAATGAGCATAGAAGGGATTCAGTGTATATGTGTGAGTTTATCTGTGTGTGTAGGGTGGGGAGGAGGCAATGATGTCCTAACTCAATGATGCAAATAAACCACTAATAAATGTGTCCAAGAGTCTGGCCCAGAAGGAACAGTTGACTGTGACATGCACAGGTGAAGAAAAGGCTGTTTCATCCACTACTCACCTCTCAAAGAGGAGGCTCCAAGGAACTGTGGATTTGACAAAAAACATGTACCTTTGCCCAGGTTCTATATTAAAATTGTGGGAATTTTTTTCACATTTTTTTATTGTTCAAGTACAGTTGTCTCCATTTTCATCCCACCACTCTCCCCGATCCCAGCTATCCCCACTTCCCATCCTTGATCTTACCCCCTCTTTGGCTTTGTCCATGTGTCCTTTATACATGTTCCTGACAACCCCTCTCCATCACCCCCTCCCACCTCCCCTCTGGTTACTGTCAATTTGTTCTTAAAACCACAATGAGATACCACTTCACATCGGTCAGAATGGCCATCATAATCAAATCAATAAAATTGTGGGAATTTATATTTAAATCATGTTTACTTAAATTACTTTGCTTAGAAAAAGGAAGTAAATGAAAAAATCCAAGCTGTACTGAAAAAAAATGTTTATTCATTAATAAACTGTTGAGACTGATGGGAACAGATTGTGATGGGTTAATGGAATCCATGTGAGCAGAGGAGGTTCACTGTGGGGAAGGGGGTAAGAGCTTCTGGGTGGTTTACTCAGGATGATGATTCATTATCATTTCTTGCTCTGCTCTGCCCTGTAACTCTGGTCACAGATCCCTGTAGACTTGCTTTCCAGCCCCCTTGCTACTGCTTCCTGCTGGGTTTTTAACCTGGGAGACACTAGCAAAAGATTGGAGAGTGGAAGCAGAGGAGAAGCCTGGTATTGCCCTGTCACTGTCTTGGGTAGCACTTCTGGCAGTAGCTGCATCTCCCATGACTGTACCTCTCACCAAGCAGAGCAGAGTTGCTCCAGCTTGTACTTACCCAGTGGCCTTGGCACATGACCTCACTCTTGGTCCCTGGCATAGCTTCCTGTTGATCCTTCTTTGGGTTGCCTCCTTCTTCCATTTGGATTTTGTCAGCTCTTCTATCACCTCTATAATTAATTTCATGGATTAAATTCCCTGGGTTCTAAAAGCTTATAAACTTTGTATTTTCCTTTTGGACCCTGATTGATACAGGGAACAAATAGTATATCTATAAATCTAAATGTGGTTTAGGTACAGCCCCACCAGAAAATGGACTCTCAGAGTACCTATGTGAAACAAAACAGTTCAATAAGGAGGAAACAGGCATGATCAGAGACAACAATGAACTAAAAACCCTATAAGCAAATGAACAATGTGCCCAAGAGTCTGAGCCAGCTGGTAAGACAGAGTGGCTGAGTCTGATGAGTGTGGAGGGGAACTGACAAGTGGAGGGACCCCACATTGTGAGTAAAGGCACAGGGGAGATTGTGGTGATTACTGGAGTGCTAGAAATGAAGAAAATAGAAAGAAAGACAAAACTCACATAGAAGAGGCATTCAAGGGTCACAAAAATGATTAAGAAACAGAAATAGGATAAGATAAAATAAGAAACATGATAGAGAATGGAAAAGGTGAAAAATCAGGTGGACCAGCAGGGCCAGGTCTAGGGTGAGGCAAGGAGACCCTGAGACACATGTAAGGAGGAGTTCCCTCTCAGCACCTCCTTGTGTCCTGAGCATCTCTGGGCACCTGAGACCTTTCTGGGTCCTGGGAAGTTGTAATAAATATGAAGAGAAATAAGTATGAATGTAGAAAGATACAGAGGGAAATAAATACCAATAAATAGAAAAAATAGGATGACGCAAAGAGACTATGGTGAGAATAGGTAAAGGATAATGAATGAAGAACTGGAGTAGAGAGAGGACCAAGTGTTGTGTGATTGGAGGAAACAGTCTCCATGAAGAAGGCACAAGGGGCTGTTCCTCACATCACTGCAAAGTTAAAGTCAAATGTCCCAGGGAAATAGACCAGTCTTCTGAAAAGTAGAACTAAAAATAAACACAAAAATCCTGGGGTGGAGAGAGGCACAAAGGAAGGACAGAGCTGAGCAGCAGGAAAGGTGGAGGTTAGGGAGCTCTGCCTGCAGTGGGATCACAGGGAGAAGGGCTTAATTGTAGTGAGGGTGCCTGCTCTCTCTGGGGAGACAATGAAATCCTTCTTTATATCATTTTTGTTTAGGAGCAGAGCTACCCAACTGTGGAATTCCAGTGAATTCTGGCCGTGTAGTTCCAGTGGATACAGAGAAGACAATGTCAGTTTTTAATTCAGGAGGTGAATGGGAAGCCCAAGTGAGGACTGATTGTAACCAGGCACCTGACATAAAAGGTAAGGCTGACTGAAAGTATGTGTGATATGAATCATGGTACCAGGCAAGGGTCTGGGACACATCATAGGACCCACAGAGGCTGTCCTGGTGGCCTGCATTATAAGTAGGAAGGGGAGGGGAACAGCACCTTATATAGTGACTTGAGCAGCAATATGTCCCTTATAATTGGGAAAATATTTTTAAAAAGTAATGGCAAAATTAAGTATTGATGTCAGAGAGTATTTTTCCATATTCATAGTAAGGAATTTATTAGGGTAAGAGTTAAATAAATAATTCAGAAAGCCAAAATATTCATGAAAGGAGATGAAAAAAACTAAACATGAAGACAATGAGAGGCATAAAGGGATACCTGTGCCAGAAAAAGGCACAAGTTGAAAAATTGGCTAAACCAAGAGGAAAGTGAAGCAACAGACTTTGCTTGGGGTGGTGGGTGCACAATGCAGTGCTCAGATGATGTTTTGTTGAGTTGTACACTTGAAACCTGTGCAGTTGTCCAAACCAATGTCACCTCAATGAATCTAATTAAAATAATATCTAAACAATATTAAAATATATATAATTTGATTCCATTAAAAATTAAACTTTATGTATGTCTACTTCTTTCTATTCCTTCTTTCTAGCTTAATAAATACTTAGATATGTTTGGGATGATAAAAATTAAGAAAGAGATAGAATAAGGGTGGAGGTAATAGAGAGCAGAAGTAAGATGTAGAACAAGGAGGGTTTGGGAGGTAGAGTGAGGGTGGAGGTGGAAGACAGGGTGACTGTGGGGTAAGCATTGCTGCAGAACGGGCACAGCTGCCCTCTGTGCCTGAATGTCACCACCTTCTGTGTAGGACCTGGAGCAACCTGCAGGCTGCACATGTTAGGGCACAGACCAGGGGCACCTGAGTTAACTTAACCTTTAGGTCTTCCTAGTGCTCTTGTCATGGGCTTTCTTGTCTATGAGCTTCTTGGTGCCTTCCTGAGACCCTATGGGGTGTTTGTCCTCTGTGCAGTCACCAGCAGTGACGACTCTGCAGAACACGGAAGCAGAGAAGAGCTTCCTGAAGCTTCTACCTCAGCACTGAAAAGGAAACCTGGTAAGAAAGTGGGAGCTCAAGGCTTGGGCTGCAGGAAACTGAATTAAAAGCTACTCTTTCCTGAGGCATCTGTTCTGTGTTCATTCTGCACCATTGATCCTGTTTATCCTGCCCATTCTCTTCATTTATTTCTCTTGATCTTTTGGGGATGTGCAAAGTAATAAGAAATCATTATATTTACATTTTTTGTAGATGAGGGTTATTAATTTATAGGTCCTATTAATCCACCTATGCACCATCTATTGATTATATAGCAGAAATAGGCTAGCAAAGTAATAAATTTGTTTGAAAACTAATTCTATGACTAGAAAGTGTTGGATTTACACAGTGACTTCTATAGAGAAAGGAAAGCTAAATATTTCTTTGTTGGAAGGTCACATTGTCATTTCATCACAAACCTTGAACAGTGTCAAGGGGCAATTCCTCCAGCTGTCTAGTGTTAGTAGAAATGGATACGGTATTTTGAAACCCAAAGTATTATTTCTGCAGGGTTCTTCAGCAAGTGTTACAGTGACATTTCAAAGGACCTTTGTGAAAGTGTCTAACTTTTTCCTTCACAGCAACCCTGAGGGGCAAGCAGGATGGACAGTGTTACTCTGGTTTCTGGATGAGGAAACACAATCACAGAAATGTTTCCAGGTCTTCCACAAAGTCTCCTGGAGATAATAGCTTTCATGATTCTGCATCATTTCCTTGGTAAAGCTGCAGTTTGACATGGTTACCAAAATGTTGTCTCCCAAACCTTGGGCAGCAAGAGTGATGATACACTCTCCAGCTCTTTGGTGCATAGACTGGTGGTTGGTGTCCCTTCCTACTTTCTCAGCGGATATTGGAAACATGCCTATTTAGGAAAACATTCTAGGAAAAGACCTACAAACAAATAAAAATGTGACATGATCTTGATGTTACAAAAGAGCAATATTGTAAGTAATATGTTTGTTCTAATAGCTCACTATGTCTATCCATGTAAAATGAAAGTTTGCTGCAGTTTTTAGAGTGTGCACAGTCTGACTTCTGTCTCAATGTAGGCAAACTACTCTAAAAGTGATTTCAAAATAGGTCTATGGCTCAGACACAAGAGAAGATTATTTCAAGGCACACCAGGGGGCAGGAGGGGATTCCAAGGCCTGTCCACAAAGAAACAGCAGATGAAGGAAGTGTGAAATGACAATAGAAGGGGTAAGACAGGAAAGAGAGACAAGTGTAGGTAGGTAGGCTCAAACAGAGCAGAGGGGCCCCTTGCCAGGGACTGGCCTCTGCTCTGGCGACAGTAAATGGCACATCGCTAACCTGCAAAGAAGGTGGCTTAAAAGCAGACTAGGCAGCCTATGTACAGGCCATGATATACATGGGTTTTCAAGATGTTTGCAGGTTTTATCAGGGAATTTCCTACTGAGTTGGTTTCTTAGGCACACACTGAGACACCTGAACAACCCTGTGCTTACATGCAGTGATCAATAACCTGACTCCTTAGAATCAAGTAAAGGAGGAGAGACCCAAGAAGCCACCTGTTCATGAATCTGAATTGCACTAAAGAAGAATTTTAGGATTGTATTCC
Organism: Phyllostomus discolor; assembly: GCF_004126475.2. NCBI lineage: Eukaryota > Metazoa > Chordata > Mammalia > Chiroptera > Phyllostomidae > Phyllostomus > Phyllostomus discolor. The sequence goes on along the minus strand of NC_040906.2, from coordinate 6,306,191 downwards.
TGGACAACAAAAATCCCATCTCTCAATGTGGAACTTTGTATTCCTGATGAACCTTATGCTGACATTTTCCATATATATTGACTCGATTACTTCTAGGGTACCACTTTGAGCATTTAATTTCTTCTAATCAATTTGAAAATAGGAGCAAGCAAGAGGCATAACCTGTTGTTTAACTGGATGAGCCCCATCATTACTATCAAATTCCACTTATAGATTTTGACAGATGGCCCCTACCACAACATTGTCCTATATAGTGATATTGGAACATGCCTTTGCAAACTACAGTATCAGTTTATGTTTACAACAACCTAAAAGTGAGGCCAGAGATAACTGTTGTTCCTCCCACAGTTGGGCAGCTATCAGTTTGCTCTCTGTACCTATAAGTTTTTCAGGATCTTTACCTGTCACATGGAGAGTTACCAGAAGAGGCTGAAATAATAGCCTGAACTCCTAGCAAACATCCAAAATCCTTTATTCAAAACCTCTGAAGCCACATGTAAAATAATAATAATGTTTTATTGTTTTAGAAAGACACTATGCCATCCCCACCTCCCTCCCCTGACTGGGGTTGGGGGGAGTGGTCAGGGGAAAATTCAGGCAACTGTACTTGAACAACAATAAAATAAAATAAAATAAAATAAAATAAAAAGTTTAAGTGAGAAAAAGAGAAAGATGCTATGGTTTATATCCTGTTTGTTATAAAAGGCCACAAAAGGGTCTAGAGCAGAATCTCATTCTCAGATATTAATGTTTCTGGAAATTGTGTGAATTCACCTAAAGTGTGATAAATAAAAATTTTACATGGACTCATGGCAGCTAAGTCCAGATTCCCTTCCAAATTAGTTAGCTGCAAACCTATGAAAAATGTTGGTTTGCAAAACTTCTTTGATTCTGTATACGGGCTAAAGATTGTGGTTTGCTTCATTCAGTGGTGATATCTTTCCTTAAGATGACAAGAGGCAGAAATGATCATCATCATGCCTTTTGTTCTAAATCTGTCTTCAATGTACAGAGTTAGAAGAATCACAATTCATATAGTTATACATTAACAGCTGTGCTTTCTTTTTCTTCCAAAAACTGTTGATATGGAAAGCAATTAGTGTAACTCCACTACTCTTTGAAGACCCAACTGAGGGGGCTCTGACATCTAACAAAAATCTTAAACTGAGGCAGGACAGGATATCTATTCTTATCCCTTTATAATCTGAAATATGAATATATTTAAGGTGTTTTTTAATGTCCTGGACTTTTATTTCTCAATTCAGTAGGTTTTTAGGGTCCTTTTAGAAGGAAGAGAGAAACAATAAATCAAACACCATATAAACTCAAGCCTTCTACAGTGTGAATCATCCAAAGATCTGCACCTTTATTTTTTCATTTCACTTTTCTCACCACCACCTGTTATTTTCTAGGTGCTGTGGATCTTAGAGAAACATCTACTACACAAGAAGCCAAGAAAAAAAGATGTAAGAGCGTACAAGATTTTACTTTTTGTTATTTTAATTTATTTTTAAGATTTTTATTTATTTATTTATTTTCAGACAGAGGGGGAGGGTGGGAGAAAAAGGGAGAGAAATGTTGATGCATGAGAGAATAAGTTGCCTCTTGCTCATCCCCAACCATGGACCTGGCCTGCAACACAAACAAGGCCCTGACCAGGTATCAAACCAGCGACCTTTTGGTCAGTGGGATGGTGCCCAACTCACAGAGCCACACAAGTCAGGAGTTATAAATATTTTTTATTAAAGGAATAATGACTATAAAACAATGATAATGCCTATTTTGTAGAGTTAAAAGAGCTAAAGTTTTGAGAAAGAAGCTTTGGAGTTATTGGGTTACAGTTATGATTTTTAAGACATTTTTAAGGGCATTTTATTGATTATGCTATTACAGTTTCAATTTTTCTCCCTTTGTTCCCTTCCAATTGGCACCCCACTTCCCTCCAGCAATCCCCCAATTAGTTCACATCCAAGGATCATGCATATAAGTTCTTTGGCTTCTCCATTTCCTATACTACTCATAAAATCCCCCTATCTATTTTGTACTTACTAATTGTGCTTCTTAAGCCCTGTACATTTCCCCCCTTTCCCCCTGTTGTCCCTCCAAGCTGATAACCCCCTAAATGATGTCCCTATCTATGATTTTGATCCTATTCTGGTTGTTTCGTTAGCTTTTTTAAGGTTCAGTTGTTGATAATTGTGAATTTGTTGCCCTTTTAATGTTCATAGTTTTGATCTTCTTTATTTTTAGATAAGTCCCTTTAATATTTCATGCAATAATGGCTTGGTGATGATGAACTCCTTTAGCTTTACCTTGCCTGGGAAGAGCTTCATCTGTCCTTCCATCCTAAATGATAGCTGTGCTGGATAGAGTAATCTAGGTTATAGGTCCTTCCTCTTCATCACTTTGAATACTTCTGGCCAGTCCCTTCTAGTCTACAAAGTTTCTATTGAGAAATCAGATGACAGTCTTATGGGAACCCCTTTGCAGGTAACTCTCTTCATTTCTCTTGCTGCTTTAAGATTCTCTCTCTCTTTTTTAACTTTTGGCATTTTAATTAGGATGTGTCTTGGTATGGTCCTCTTTGGGGACAACTTGTTAGAGACCCTCTGTGCTTCCTGGACTTGTATGTGTGTTTCCTTCACCAAATTAGGGAAGTTGTCTTTCATTATGTTTTTCAAATATATTTCAAATTGCTTTCTCTTCCTGTCCTCCTTCTGGAATCCCTATGATTTTGGATGTTGTATGTTTACAGATGATCCAGAGGCTCCTTATACTAGCCTTGTTTTTTTGAATTCTTTTTTCTTCTTGGTGTTCTGGTTGAATGCCTATTTCTTCCTTATGTTCGAATTGTTGATTTGAATCACAGCTTCCTCCCCTCTACTGTTGGTGCCCTGTAGATTTTATTTCACTTATTTTACTTCACTTACTGTAAGACTCCTTTCTTTCTTTATAATGTTGCCATACTCAATGAGTTCTTTGAACATCCTGACAACCAGTGTTTTGAACTCTGCATCTTGTGGGTTGGTTATCTTCATTTTGTTTAGTTCTTTTTCTGGAGTTTTGTTCTGTTCTTTCACTTGGGACATATTTCTTGGTCTCCTCATTTTGGCCACCTCCCTGTGTTTGTTTCTGTTTATTAGGTAGAGCTGCTTTGACTCCCAGCCTTACTACTGTGCCCTGTTGTCAAAAAGACACCTGTAAGTTGTGTGGGGTGGAGCCTTAGGTAGTCACCAGGGTGGGCCCACTCATTTCACTGCTTTGTGGCTCTCTGTGTGGGGAGGGCTCAGAGAGAGGACAATGCTGTTGCCTCGCTTCTGGAGGTTTGCCTGGCACTTGCCCCATTTCTAGTCACTTCACCCACTCCCTGCATGTAACTGACACCCTTCCAGCAGTTGCCTGGTGGTGAATCCCAGAATGAATGAGTTTGGGAATGTTCTAAGTTCATGCAGACCCATTAAGCAGATCTTCCTGCAAATCCTCAGTTTCTTCTGCTTCCCCAACCCCCAGTGGTTTTCTTAGCCAGAAGTTCTGGGGATCTAACTTCCTGGTGCTGGAACCCTGGGTTGTGTGGCCTGGCCTGGGGTTGGGATCACTCACTCCCAAGGTATCCCTCCCAATTTTTATTCACTGCAAGTGAATGTGGGACTGCCCATTTCACCCCCTCTCCTCCTGTCTCCACGTCTTCGCTCCTCCTACCTGCCTGGATAAATGAGGCTTCTTTAAATCCTTGGTTGTTGGACTTCCACCCAGCTCCATTTTCTGATGGTTCTGCATGTGTTTTGTTTTGAGGTCTAGTTGTAATTTCTTCTGTGGTTGTGGAAGGAGGCAAAGTATGTCCACCTATGCCTCCATCTTGGCTGCAGATTTTGCTTGTTTTTAATATGAGAAGTGAGTTTTTAAATACCAGAGTTTCATCATCATTTTTATTATTTACAATATTGTAGTAGGTACAATACATCTTTGAAGAGATGGCTCTTCAAAGGTGTCCATGTAGTAACCCCTGGAACCTGTAATCTCTTGTTTTACATGGCAAGTAGACTTTACAGGTGTAATTAAACTAGGGACTTTGAGATGGGGCAGATTGTCCTGGATTATCTGCATGGCCCAAATATACTCGATAGGCCTTAAAAAGTAGAGAAGCTTTCGTGGCTGTGGAGAGAGGAAGAAGTGACTCTGGAGGAACAATCAGAGAGGTGCAATATCACTGGCTCTGCAGAAGCAGGGGGAACTAGGGAATGTGGGGGACCATAGAAGCAGGGAAAATCAAGGAAGCAGTTTATCCCTTACAGCTTCCAGAAAGCAATGAAGTTCTGCTGAAAACTTGACTTTAGCCTTGTGTAATTTAGGAGCTGCAAGCAGGGGGGCCGCACTTGTGTTGGTGATATTCTGGGAAGAACCACCTGGAGACCAGCACATGGGACATGCCATTTGTTACTGACATTACAGGGGAGTGCACTGATGGTGGTGGATAGGGCAACAGGGGCCGCACCGAGCCTCAGGCCTTGGTACTTCTTATAGGGTTGCTGATGTGGTAACGGCAATGAAAACTCTACCTTGTTACGAAAAACACAGGAGCCTTGAGAGGGCTGGGGCATCCAGATACGGACTTTTCTTTTTCTTGTTCCGTGTGGCTATCTGTTCTTTGAGGTTGTAGAGGGATCATGTTCTCTGTTACCCCACACTCGGTTGGGCCATGTCAGAATATTAAATGATATTAATTAGATAATAAATTTCTGTTCTTGTAAGATACTATTTGTAGTAAATTGTTAAGGCATCCATATGCAAATAATACATATGGATACATTTGGTTCTTAATAGTGGTATATGGCTATGAAACAGTCCTAAAGATGTGGCAGTGGCTTTGGGCAGTGGCCAGAGCCACTGGAGTATTTTAAGTAGGATGATAGAAAAAGCCTAGACTGAGCAGTTTGTGAGTGGAAATGTGGATGCTGAAGACCTACAGAGGACTCAGGAGGAGGGAAGGCCGTGGGAGAGAAAACCTGTGTTGTCTCAGAGAATACATAAATCATCTTGAACAGCACAAATGTGTAGGACTATGTAGGTTAATGGTGTGACTGCCAAGGACTCAGAAGAAAAATAGAAACATGTTTTTGGAAATTGGAGAGAGAGGATCCTTATTATATACGGACAGAAAGGTTAGCCAAAATCCTTTCCTGCAGATATGTGGGAAGCAGAACTTTCTGGATATACACTAAGGAGATCTCCAGGTGATGAAGATGCAGCTGTCTTTTTTTGTTGGTGTTGTTGTTTTCGTTGTTGCTGCTTACAGTAAAATGTGAGAAAAACATGGGATAAACTGAGGGGGGAACTGCTCAACCAAAAGGCATCAGGACTTGATGATTTGGGTTATTCTCCACTTACTTGGGTTGAAAAAGATGCTAAAATTGATATTCACCATCAAGCAGGTGTGCTCTGCAGAATGATCAAGAGTGTGGTTCAATGATGTTTTGTTAGAGCCCCAGAAGTATTGAAGGATCCAAGTATTCAGGGGCAGGAAGGTTCTTTGATGAGATTTTGTGTGTGACTCATAGATCCCCTCAGCTATCTCAGCAGAAGCCAGAAATATGTATGTGATCATATAGGGAAGATCCGTGGAGGAATCTTTTGTCTAACAGAGCAAATCCCCATGACATACATGGGAGACCTATTTGGTTCTTGAGAATTTTATACCAACAGAAACAAGGCTGTTTATGTGTAATCCATGGAACCCATACTTTGTTTCTCTGCAACCAGAGAGTTTGAAAATGTGATTAACTTAATGGTCTTGAGATGGGGAGATTATCCTGGATAATCTTGGTGGCCCTAATCAAATTAGATAGGTCCTTAAAAATCAGTAACTTTCCAGCTGTGCAGAGTGTTTTATGCCTGTGGAAGAACGATTGGAAATGTAGGACCTGGCTGTCACTGGAGACCAGAGCAGAAAGCAGTGACTCAAGAAATGTGGGCAGCCCTTACAGCTGGAAGAGGTTAAAACTAAACTCTTTCTTACAGCTTTCAGAAAAGAACAAGGCTCTGAGGGCACTTTTACTTCAGGCCAGTGAGACTTGCATCAGATTTCTGACTGTTAGAAGTATAAGGTAAAAATTTGAGTTGCTTTAAGCTGCAAAGTTTATGTGAATCTATTACAGCCACTATAGAAATCTACCAACTTCCATAAGGTCAAAAAAGAATAACAACAAAAAAGAATATTTTATCTTTATATGATTAGTTTATATCTGTTAAATCAATAGTTTAGTTTTTACAATGTTCACTACATTGACTCTAATTTCCAAGGCTCTTTGTCATTCAAAAATCCTTGAAAAGATACCACAAGGTACATGGAAATGCCTCAGAAAAGTGCCTCCCAACAAGCTCACCCCACATAGTGGAACCTGGCAGTGTTCCCAGGAGGATACCACTCTACCAGTCCCTCTGATTAATACCACCAAAGGGGCTGAGATCCAATCCAGTTGATTTGGTTCCTGCACCATTCAACAAATCTAAACCATAATTGTTTCAAGCTTCTGTGATCACTCCTATGGTGCAAGTCACTGTGTTTGTATCAGAGAGGCACGTGATCGCGGTGGCCTGAACAAAATGTATTCACCACTGTGGAGGTCTATGAGGAGATGTATATACATCAGTCAGAGGGAAGATGGACATGGCCTCCAGCCTGGCCCGTCTCTCAGCTATAGGTCTTACAGGTTTTGCTTCTGCTCATTGTTTCTAGCCCTTGAAGGGACAGGATGGGGAGAACGACACAGCCTAAGGACAGTGTATCCAATCTGCCCCCTATGTCCCTGACAGCAGCCAGATACCATTTGTTCTCTGATAACATTCTGAAGAATGACTAAGAGTCAGTGTGGGGACATTGTCCAGAGTCATTATACTTGGGATGACAGGTGTTAGCAGCAGCCCTGGACTCTTCATATCTGATGCTGAGTGGCAGACTCAGCAACCATATGGTGAAAGAGCTGGACCTGGTGGTTTCCTTCTGGAATGAGGACTCAGCAGATCCAGAAGACAAATATCATTAATGCCTCTCCACATCCCCTACCTCTCAGGTGTTTCTTCCTCAGGTGCCTGGGTCTGTGCTCTTCCTTCACTGACGTGAAACCTGCATGTACTATTCCACTGTCTCTAACTTTGTCTTTATTTCCAGTAATGTCCTATTGTCACTTAGACTTTTCATTCAGAAGACTTGCATACAAGCAGGGAACAGGGATTTTCAAAAATATAACAAAAATTAAGTTAGAGTCCCCAAGGGACACCAAAGAAGGTTCCCCATAGGCTGTTTGGGGAACGAACAAGGCATCATTCCCAGGAAGGTTCAGAACAGAATCTAGAATTTTCAGAATTGGTCTCTGTAACCCCATTGATTGCCCACCACATTTGTCTTGATCACAATGAAGGAAGGAGCTGTTCCCTTTCTGCCTTCTTTAGGGACAGCTGCCTTTGGTGACCAAAGAGCCCTAAGAGAGAAGTGTGTGCACAGGAGGAGAGAAGATCACAAAGTTAGATGATCAGAGCATTGATTGTGGCTTTTAACAAAGGGCACGACATTGTCAGGTGGTGAATGGTCCAGTCAGCCATGCAATTTGCAGATTGTCTAGAGTTCCCTGGGTCTGTCCCCCTTTCAGCTTTGGAGAAGGCTGATTTGGGGGAGAAATGAAGCAAAGCAGTGAACACAAACAGCAGGCAGACACCATCTCCTTTAGGTCACACCATCACTGTCCCCTCTGCTCCAGAGTCAGAGCTCACACAGGAAGAGGCAAGTACAGTCTCAGACTTTGTCTCCAGTGACCTAAGTGCAGGGAAATAGCCCAGCTGCAGAGCTCCCTTGTACCACGACAGCAGCTGCATGTGTCACTGTCACATAAGAATCAGGGGGCTGACTGCATGGGGAGCTAAGACACTTATACTGATGTCCGGTGTCTCTGCTAAAGCATGCTGGTTGTGGGGGGTTTGAGAGGTGAAATGAAGGTAGACATTCTGTTGTTATTTATCAAAAATGCCACTGTAAGGAAGACTTTGAAACTCTGGAGATTGTGGAATAAAGTTTCCTAAGTACCTCTAAGTCTTTATAGAAACAACCTCAACATGGGAGAAAGTTGTACATGTGCAATTGTGAAATGAGACAGAATGAAAAACTTCTCTTTCAGGGTCAAAAAAGTGTGAAGGAGAATTTGTGGATTTTCACTCTGAAATACTTCCTGTGACCTGTGGAGAGATGAAAGGCATGTTACATAAGAACAAGTTGAAAGAAGGTGGGTTTAATAGTGTACTTTAATTTATAATACTTAATAAGTCACAAGAATTGATGGAATTACCCACGTGAATTACCCATCATTCAAGAAATTGAGGGCCCACTGTGGATTGAAAGAAGAAGGAAGGGATCCCTAAGATGATATTTTTACACTGTAAGCAGTGGTGCATAGTAAGTGCTCCCCCACCCCCGTGGATGTGTCCATGCGGATGCCTAAAGAACCAAAGAGAAGTGCAGGATCCTCAGTCTATGGGTGGAAAATACTGCATTTTCTACTTTGAATCTGATATAACAGGGAAGAAGCCCTCAGCCTCCACATTCACATCCTGTATCCTGTTTAGATAATGTCCTGGTGGTGATTATCTACCAGGACAGGATGTTAGATGTAGTGAGGTGATAACAAAGTTTAGTATCCAAAAACCTGATCCCAGCCTCTGCTCTGCTGACAGTGACAGGGTGAAGACTGGGACCTTCCTGAGCCTGAAATGTCCCATCTAATAAAGGGACAATAATTGCAAACCTGCCTCCTGGTGTGACTTTGAGAGTTAATTTACATAATGAATATAAAATGTCTTGTGATTTTTAAAACTTGTTTTATTGCTGTTCAAGTACAATTGTCTTCCTTTTCACCCCACCCCACTCTTCTCCACCTCCCACCCTCAATGCCACCCCCTTTAATTTTCTCCATATGTCCTTCATAAATGTTCTTTGATGCCCCCCCATTATGCTTTGTAATGATTGTCTATTAAAATGAACTTCATAGGAGATTTCTCTTAAAATGGTTAGTGAAAACCAATTAATATAAACGCTTGAATATAACCTTTATTAAACAGCTTTACTGAGATATAACTCACATATCATACAATTTACCACTTGGAGTATAGAATTCATTGTTTGGCCTTTTTTTTGTTTCTTCTATATTTCAAAGATTGTGCAACCATCATCACAATCTGATTTTGGAACATTTTGTCCCCCACTAAAGGAAACCCCATGTCTCCCAGTAGTAAACGCCAACTCCCACCCCACCTTACTGTCCAGCTCTAAGCAACCACTAATCTATTTTCTGACCTATAAATTGGCCTATCTAGGCATTTCATATCAATTGACTCATATAATGTGCCTTTCTGTGATTGGTTCTTTCACTCAGAGTGATGTTTTCAAGGTTCACCCAGGCAGTAGAATGTATTATATTTCCTCCTTTTTATTGCCAAATAATTTAATAGTCCATGGTATGGATATGCCGTATTTTGTTTATCTATCCATTTGTTGGAGTTTTTTCACTCTTTGGCTATTATGAAAGGTGCTGTTTTAAGCATTCATGTAAAGTATTTGTGTGAACATATTTTTTCAGTTCTTTCGGTTCTCTCCAGGAGTGGAATTGCTGGGCTGTATGGTAACTCCATGTTGAACTTACTGAGGAAAAACTAAACTGTTTTTCCATAGTATTGCACCAATTCATATTCCTACTGGCTAAGTTTCAGAACTCCAATTTCTCTACATTCTCACCAACACTTATTATTGTCTGTCTTTGTCATTATGGCCATCCCAGTGCTTATAATGTAGCATCTCACTGTGAAACTAACTTTCATTTTTCTAATGACTAATGTTATCATGACTGTCTATTATGTATAACTTAAGTTTTCCACTGAGTACTATTTCCCAATTACTTACTGTTAGCTACCTGTGATTTCAGGGATGGAAAGTCACTGCTCAGTAATGCCATTAAACTTAGATGGGGAAGCTGCTTTAATGGAGAGCACAGATGTTGCCCTGGTGCCATTCTGAGCAGCAGGGCTCCCATCTGAGGTCTTGGTCCATGGTGAGGTTCTGCCTCCACACTGTCCCAAGGCTACCAGAGAGTCTGGCCTGTTCTCTGTCTCCAGAATTCAATAGCAAATTGAAATCTTCTCATTGTTTGAAATAAGTGCTTTTCCTTGCAGGTGATTTTGGAATACTTTAAAATATTGGTTTTGATACTAATGATCACATTTTTTGTTGTTGTTGCATAAAGATAAAAATATATGATTACAAAGCAGCATATCTCTATGGAGGGGACTTGAAGGCTGGGTCTGGGGATTTTGATGTTTGAAAAGAGAGGCCAAACTCTCCTGATATTGCTCTTGAGTCCAAATTGGGTGACCCCCAGTCCAGGGTGGTGGCAGGCTGGTGTCTGGGCTGTGAAGACAAAAAGGTTTCAGCATCAACTTATCCCGGTCTTATAGGATCCAAGGTGAAGTGTATAGAGACAGAAGATGGAAATTGGTTCACCCCCAGTGAATTTTCAGTCGCAGGAGGCTATCAGAAATCAAGTCATTGGAAGAGCACTGTGCGCTGTGGCGGGAAAACCATAAAACAGCTGACAGAGGTATTTCTGTGATGGCCAGGAGGTGTGACTTCCCTTGTTGTGGTCAAAGATAAGGTCACTGATTAATCACTCAATATCTGTTGAGTTATCTCTAGAGCCCTTAGGCCCTTCACTTTATGCTTTCCTAGGGGAGAGTTGCCTGGCACTTCTACTTCTCTCCAAAACAACACATAGATTTGTCAAAGAGTTCTTTCATTTCCTGGTAATTTGGGAGTTTGCAGGAGGAAAAGGTGATTTTGACGCATGTGCTTGCAGACAACTTCATGCACTGAAGAAAGAAGACAGTCTCCAGTCAAACAAGTGGGCAGAATATAACCCAGAGAAAGAATAGTGTGAAAACCAGAACCATGACTACTGTGGCTCTGTGGATTGAAATATTGTGTGTGATACAGCATAATCCATTAATTGGGGTTTTTCACAGAGGGATTTAATGCCTGGCTAAAGAGGTTAATATATCATGATATAGACAGTGCAGAACCAATGAGGTCTCCTCATTGGTGTGAAAAGACATATTCAAAACAGTATCTCATACAACATGTGTCCCTGAAATGACTTCAGTGTCTTTCAGCCCAAGAAACCTAATAGTTAACCTGCAAGACTCAGCTCCCATGTCACTCCTGTCTGAAAGTTCACTAACTGACCGGCCCTGGTCATCTCTTCCCTGGGTCCCCTGAACTCACTATTGAGGCCCTTCTCATACTGTTTTATTTTCATCCTTCCATGCATTCCTTTTGTCTCTCTAGACCCCTCTAGGGTTTGTCCTTTTCTGTCTGCCTGGCATTGTCCAGGTGTCTAACACCCTGTAGGTGTGGAACACATGCATGTTGGTTGAATAGCCCTGGTGTGAGGAGGCAAGTGTGAGTGGCACTGCTGAGAATCAAAAGGAGGGGAGAGGTATGAAAGAGACTGTGAAGGAAAATCTCTGAAAACTTAGGAAAAAAGCACATGAGCAAGGAAACATGTTCTGACGATGATTTTCTGGGTTCCATGGATGAATTCTAGAATACATACAGGTGAGGAAAGAGATTGTTTTCCATTGGGCTGATAGTGTGATGTCCAAGAAGAGATATTTACAAGCAGGTGAATACCAGACTCACAAAACATAAACACAGGCTAAGCATATACTTGGATCTTTTTATCTTTCAGGAAGGAAAACTACCTACATGGTCAAAAAAACAAGGCACGGAAACAGAGGTGATTATCCTTTTATACTAGTTCTTATTACATAACAGATTTTATATGTGTTGCACATTTTTTATGGTTTCTCAATCGTGTGATCATCATTGTTTCCTCTTTTCATCTCTACTAACTTTATTTAATTTAATTTCTTTATTTTGCATTCTTCAGCATTGCTCCATTGAACATTAGTTTGTGAATGCTAAACCATTAGATGTTCAGATAATGAGGAACCATCAAAATAGACTCATAGAAGTGTTGCAGTTAAAGATCTTGTAAGGATGTCTAATGTAATGCTAACATGATTATGGAATACATAAAAACATTTCTTAACAAGATCACAGAGCCTTCTTCAACTCAATCCCAGATATTGTTCATATTTTTACATCCTCCATCATTACTCAATAAAACATTCACACAGATAAACAGAATTCTTTCTCAATTGGCAATTACTTGACTTTTATGAGGATGGTGCTGTTGAAGAGGGAGCTCTTGGGAGGTGATGTAGTTTAGGTGAGAGGCTGACCTGGAAAATTATTTACTTTGATGCCGCCCCTTTGGCTCCACTTCAGGGCCTGAGCAGGCCTCCTTTCTATCCGTGAAAGTGGAAGAAGGTGTTGGAGGCAACAAACAAATATGTAATGTGCAGTGTAGATTCAGGACAAAGTGGTAGTTTTTTCAAGATTGGGTATGAATGAGAGCTTGAGAAGGAGGGGAAGGTGAGAGGTGCCATTCTCACACTCTACAGGTAGAAATGGCCACCCAGGCATTCACAGAATTTGATATTAGTTTACACAAAGCTGGCCACTGGGACTTCATCTAACACTGGTAATGTGAGGCTGAGGCCTTTACATTATCTGATGATCTGCAAATTTAGAGCTAAGTATCAGTCTTTGGAACTTTTCTTGTACTGGGTGTACTGAGATAAAATATATTTAATATACATTATTCCATAGCTAGTTTGAAAAGCAGTGTCTGTACCATTCTCCATGTGTCTAGAGTTACTTTATCTGGATTACCTAAAAGAGCTAAGAAATTTGAACCAACAGATCTTTTCCATGCTTCCAACACTTTGTAGCAACAGGGAACAATTTTCCATGAAGAGATTCAAAGTGGTAAATCTCAACATGCATTACTACCTGGTGGTTCCTCTTGCCTCCCTGAAATTCTCTTGCTGATGGAAACCCCAGTTCATGGAGTGGCACTTGGTACCACATGACAGTTTTTTATCTCCTGATGAGGGCCACTGATGCTTTCTGGTGACAGCAGCTGTGTTTTCAAATAATCTTATCTACTCAAGCAAAATAATCATTTATTATATGCTAACATTTGCTTAAGAATAGGATGTAATCCCTTTTTTCCAAGGGACACAATACTAATTTATTTACTCAGTCGACATACAGTTGAGTGCATAAAAATGCTACATGCCCATAAGGAAGATTGAAATAACATCCTTGACCTCAAGGATTGTGTCACCTTCACTGTCTACCATGAAAGTATTACTGGAAGCAGGGATTGTATGGTGCCCAAGTGGCAGGCAGTGACATGACCCTTTTTCTGATTACTTTACAGTGGACTACGTCCATGTGTAACAACCCTACCTTGGATGGAAATATAAGCTGAGGCTGCCTCAAGGGAAGGAGGCCAACACATTTTACTGAACATACACAAACAATGGGAGTGTAGTGCACAGTAGTCAGTTTCCTGTGAAAAGTCAGCCAGGTGCCTTCTTGGGATTTGGATGGAAGCCAGATAAGGGTGACTTTCTAGAAGAAAAATTACAGTACCAAAGATCTTAGATTCTCTTTATGTTTAGTGTGATGCCCTAGAAGAGCTTCAGGAGGTGGTAGATATCTTCTCTGGGACACTTGCCTGGTTCACAGGACCCTGAGTGATAGATGGAGACCCAGAGGTTCCTGTCATACTGCCAGTAGCCAAGAATCCATGGGGAAGAGAAAGCAACTGTTCCAACAAGAATACCTTCACTCATGTTAATAATAATCTCTCCTGGGATAGATGTTACAGGCATATCGACATTGCCTATAATATTCTCATGCATTACTAACCACACTGGCTCAGGCCTAATCTCCACTTAGGCTGCACTAGAATCACCTGAAGTCCTTTGTAAAGTAGCATTGCCTGGATCCCTCCCTGTATGAAATTGTAATTTAATCAGTCTAAACTATTACTTTCACATTACAATTGTTTAAAACTTTATAGATGATTCTGTTATGGGAATTACTCATTCTATGTCATAAGGTGAACACTAATGTTTATGCCTTACTTCAGACCGACTGATTCAGATTTTCTGATGTTGGGACCAGGACTTCAAGTATTTTATATGCTTCCTTGTGACAATTCAAATGTGCAGCTGTGCTGAGAAATAAAGAGTCAAAGAGACAAAAGGGTCTACACTTGATTAAAGATTAGGGCTGCAGGATTCTTATGCCCTCGTTACATTTGTTATTTTTTTGTTCTTCTGGGAAGTGAGTCACCACTTTCTGAAGAGTGATGATGATAATCTGTGAACATGGCCCCAGGCCTCCATGCTGGAGCAGTCTCAGGGCTGATTGGGAAAGTGATGCAGGGTTCCCCTAGGACACTGAATGGCAGCTCTTGTCAAGATGATCTTTGGGTCTTGATCTTTCTCATACATGACCATTTTAAAGAAAAACAGAATTACCAGAATCTAAATTTGTCCAATGCAAGAAATTTCACCCAAAAATCCAGAACAAGATTCAAAATAATTGTTCATTAGTGACTTTTCATCTGTTATTACTTTCTACTTTTATTACCTTCATATTTTGTACTATGAAAAGAAATAAAATTATGTTGCAAAGTGTTCTGCCCGTTGGCTTCAACAGAGACATTACTGATCTTTGTGTGTTGTTAATGGAGATATAATACAGACTTTGAAAAACAGGCCACTTTTCTTTACTTATTAAAATGGAAAGATTGATTAAGATTATAATTATTGAATATCATTATTCAATTCATGAGGGTCTCAGCATCCTTGTATAAGTGGACCCCGCAGGGATGATTGAATTAAACAGAAGCTTAAAAATTACTGTGAGAAGTGTTGAGGATAGACTGATCTTGGGACATGAGCAAAAGTGTAGACCCAGGATGGCTTCTTAGGTTTGCCATGGAACGTGTATGTTTTATGAAATGGAAGCATCAAGAAAGAACATGTCGTGGGTGTGGGGATAGGAGAACAAATTACGTTTTGACTGCATGAGTTTGGGGGTATGATTCAAGAGACACTGGGTGAGCACAGGGATGTGCATGAAGGTAGGAGACAGGCTAGACAACTTGGAGCTGGGGACACAGTGATGGAATTGCAGCTCTGACAGTGATTTGACCATCTGGGACCAACATAATGGCCAAAGATGGAAACCTGAGGGATTCAGTCTAAATCTTGGAAGATGAGAAGGACAGGAAGGGAAAGTGATACAGTGATACAGCTGAGGGTGTAATCCCAGGAGAGAGGGCACAGACCACACATGTTTGGAGAAAGCAGAAGGGGTCACAGTAGAGAAAGGTGGATGCTATCATCCTTGCATTCTCCTGTTCCTCAAGAGCCCACTTCCCTCCCACCCAGCACTCATCAATTGGTGGGCCAGTCATCACACTAATCTTTTTTGTGTTACCTGAGATGGTCACAGGAAGGGAGGAATTTCTCCAACAGACCATGGGATAGACAGGATGATAGAATAGCCCCCAAGTGGTTCTCAAATTGTCTCTATTCTCTCATAAGTCAGAGCCAGGAAAGCAACCAGGGCAGGTATACTTCCTGGTAGTTCGTATTTCAAATGTAAATGCTGATTTTCTTTCAAAAATAAACAGGCCTTGCCGATGCTGCTGCCACCTCAGACTTCCCAGTGCCCAGCCAAGGTCAACCCCACCATGGTCTTTGACATCACTTCTGATGGCAAGAACTTGGGCCGTGTCTCCCTCGAGCTGTTTGCAAAGAAAGTTCCAAAGACAGCAGAAAACTTTCATGCTCTGAGCACTGGGGAGAAAGGGTTTGCTTATAACAGTTCCTGATTTCACACAATATTCCAAGATTTATGTGCCAGGGTGGTGACTTCACATGCCACAATGGCACAGATGGCAAGTCCATCTGTGGGGCGAAATATAATGATGAGAATTTCATCCTGAAGCACCCAGGTCTTGGCATCTTGTCCATGTCAAATGCTGAACCCAACAGAAACAGTTCCCAGTGTTTCATCTGCACTGCCACGACTGAGTGGCTGGATGGAAAGGATGTGGTCTTTGGTCAGGTGAAAGATGGCCTGGATGTTGTGACAGCCATGGAGCGCTATGGGTCCAGGAATGGCAAGACCAACAAGAAGGTCAGCAGTACTGACTGTGGACAATTCTGATACATTTGACTTGTGTTTTATCTTACCTACCAGACTATTCCTTCTGTAGCTCAGGAAAGCACCCCTTCACCCCTATCTGCTTGCAAGGTTCTATAATCTTTGTGCTCTTGCCACAGTTCATTGGGTTCCATGTTTTCCTTATCCCTTCCAAGCCTAGCTGGATTGCAGAATTAAATTTATGATTATGCAATAAAAACTAAATGACAACAAAGAAACAGAGTGGTTTTTTGTTTTAATCACTTCCTCTTCACCCTAGTGATGAGGCAAGGGTGTCCTCTCATATTTTGGGAATGGCAGGTAATGGCATCTGTCACTGGATAGATAGATTGGCAGGTGTTATTAATCACATCTGCTCCCAGACCATGGCAGTAGGGCAGAACCTGCCTTGCAGGCTTCACCAAGGTCACCCTCAGGAACTGAGTAGACAGCAATGGATGGGGAGAGTAGGGTGGCCCCCTGGTTTCCATGGGAGGTTGTGGCTGGCCTGTGTGAAAGAATCCATGACTGACAGGGAACTGAAACCTGTTTCCCAGGACGGGCAGGGTCAGTGGTGGTCCTTTCACAGGGAGCATTATTTAGGGGTGGGACCTTATCCAGTGGAGGGAAAGGGCACAAGCAGATAAGCCATCCGAGACTTCTCAATGTTACCAGAGTCACAGCAGCACCTGACATTGAGCTTTAATATATGTCCTTACACCACATTTTGTTCATTAGCAAAGGGCTATCACAGGCCAGTTTTTTTTTTTGTTATAAAGACATGTGTTTGTATATAACACAGTGTATGTTCATATCTGCTCTATAATTTTAATTGGGTTTAATAAGTGGGAGTTGTGCTACAAGATTTGGATGCAAATACTGTCAAATTTTATCTTCTCCAAATACAATTAATTCTGGTTAAAATCACATATTGAGATTGGTAGATAATCCAGTTGCAGTTAATTGAGTAGGGGTTCCCCATTTTGTTTATAGAACAAAGCACTTGCCACACTCCCTGGCCACACAGAGATGGAGCCTCCACACCTTACATGCCAAGCTGAGTCATGGGGCATCTTCCTCAGGCTTCCAGAGCCAAAGGCCTCCATCCTTCCAGGTACCTCCTGGCCATCTGTGTCATGGTCTTTCCAACCCAAAATCACTGTCACAGTTCCAGGGGCCCTCGAGGCACAGAACCCACAGTCCAGGACCCCTACCAGGCCCTTAAACTCACAGGGATTCCCCAGCCAAGAAAACAGTATCAGTGTTTTCTTAGAGGTTTATTCCATCTTATTAATTTCCCAATATACCACCTTTCCGTGATTCATTTCAGCCATTGTGGTGTAGGCAAATGGACTTAATCCTTTATTTCAGAACCTCATTTTATCTGCAAGCTCATAAAATGATTCACACTCACCTGAAATCACCCTCTCATTTTGTTGCATGTCTTTCTGTGTTAGAATCTCTGGCTTTATATGAAAAATGTCTCTGGTCTGGTCCCACAGGCCCCTCCTCCTGTACTTCACTGCAGAATAAGAATCCTACTTATGAAACCCCCACTCCATGCTGTCCCTTCACAGCTCAGAGAAACACATAAGAGTCCCTGCAGGCTCACACAAAGACCATGAGTCCTAGATTTCCACAGTGCTTGTCATCAGGGGCCCATGGGGATGTGGTCATTGTTTTACCTTCTGGGGGAAAACTCAGAGAAATGTGAGATCTGCCTGGATGGAGGAAAGGTCTTCCACTGTGAAAAATGTCACAGCTTCTTTCATGAGGACTTTTGCCTCCCACCTGTAGACACTAAGAGGTTTGTGAGATGCAGAACCCCTCTCCTTTAGGGACTTTTCCTCCTGCCAAGCACACTGCCCACAGGGGGTTCCTCCTTGTGTGCTGATGGGGACACAGTTGGGAGAAAGGTACAGAGTCCAGCAGTGTGATCCTGGGAGCTGTTGAAAGATGCTGGCAGCAGAAGGGTAATGTTCCCCTCTCTCTTCTGGGAGGCAGAGGCTGGTGTCTGAGTCGTTTGCCTTTATACTGCTACTGTCCTTTCCAGAACTTTCCCAGCACACACAACCATTTATGGAAACAGAAATGCCAGCTTTCCTATCCTGCATTTATTTAGAAAAGCAGCAAACATGGGCAGGTTCCCCCATTTTGCCATGTTCTCAACAGGCTAATGTAAGCCTGAGGCCCCCATGGATTAAGGTCCAGTCCCCGACACTCAGGCTTGGTGGGCAGGGTTCCTTATGCTCCCAGCAGCTCACATGGGGAGAGGGGAGCCCACCTCCCACCCTGACACCACCCTCCAGCCTCCCACCTCTTGCGGCTACCCTTTATGGGCAGAGGGTATCACATGAGCATCATGGACACCCTGGCATGTGTCCTATTCATGACCTGGCTGTGCCTACCAGCCATTCTTGAAAGGAGAACAGTGGCAGCCATAGGGTTGGTGTCTGTTTCTGGGCCTTACCCTTCCTCACTTATATCTGCCATCTCAGGATCATGTGGATTGTACCTTCTGCACAGTAAACAATCTACCAAGAAGTCAGCAGTGTTCCAGGGAATCTGAGGTCCTTGCAAGGCCAATGAGTTCTGAGGAGCAGCTGGTGAGGTGGATTCAAACCCCAAACCTTCTCCTTTCTGCTCACATGTGAGAAGTCAAACAGTCACAGGATGAAGGGAAGGGTGCCAACAGGTGCCTACTATTCCGCCCATGCCTCAACCACATTGAAAATTCACCAGAAACTGTTTGCAGGGAAAAACTCAGCCATTACATGTTAGTGTCCGAGAGCAATACCAGTTTGGGGGAACTTCCAGAAGACTGGTGTGGGCATGTGTGTATCTGGGCATGACTATGGGCTCATTCTCTGCAAACAGTTTTTCATTCACCACCTCCTTCTTCTATATGCATGTGAGTTCTTCCTCTTGGAGGTCTATGACCATTTAGAGAGCAATGTTTTCTTTTGAACAATCTATATGAAAATGATGTGAATAACAAAACAAACAAACAAACAAACAAATAAACATGAATACAGGCCGCCATGATGTTCCTGACCTTGAAATGGGCTCTTGTGGAATATGTGATCTGAAACCCCTGGGAGGGAGACATGAGCTGCCTTTGTCTTCACTTTGGATTTTTTCTGGGTTTGCTGGGAACTCATGGAAGGCAGCTGTTTCACTGTGTTAGCAACTTTCTTGTTGATGTATTTCCCACCAGGTTAGGGAGACTTCTTAATGCCTAGAGAAACGCAGCATGCCGAAAGCAATCAGAGTCTAACTGAGGGGTACTATGCTCAAGTGGAAGATTTGGGGCAGTCCATGGACAATTTCCTTCGGGACCGCAGGGTAAGTGGTTCTCATACTTTTGTTGCTAGTTTTTTTGTTTTGTTTTGTTTTTTTTTCCATTGAGTCACTCTGCTCTCATTTCCTGGTGTTGGGAAATTTTAGTTTCCCTTCTCTTATGACAAGTCTGTATAAGCAAGGATTCAGGAACAGATTGTTCTGTTAAATTAAGGATTCAAGCTCACCAGGAAGAGTAACAATGAGTGCTCGGCCCCATGACCTTCCTCCTTTGCTGCTTCTACTGCTTTCCAGGTTTCCAGGCCAAGTAGCTCAGGCAATTTCCTTGAAAACAGGATTGTCCCTGTTGTCATTGCTCTTTGCCACCATGAAAAGTGCCCCAGGCACTGCCTTCTCTCCTTCACGTCAGCCAAGCAGGACTGTTAGGGAGTCCACTTGCTCCTGAAGTTGGTCTTCTCTGGTTCGCAACCTGGGTGGCTCTGACCTTGTTTCCTGGATCAAAAATGTTTGCTCCTCCACAGGGGACTCCTGATTCCACAGAAACCACTGCTGTTCACTGAGTGAGGTGTGTGCCCAGCTTTCTCTGGTCCCAGGAAAGAGACCCCTTTCTTTGAGTCAGGGCAGACCCAGTATGGGAGTGTCTGCCCAGGAGGTGGGCAGCTGTGGATTTGTGTGGAGAGCAACAACAATAAAATGGCATTGGTACAATTAAGATAGCATAAAATATATTAAACAAAGTGGAGTCACTTATGCTAACTAAAATGGCTGTCAGTCAGTCATGACACTTTGGTTCCAGAGGAAAATTCCCTAAGTCAGAGTAAATGCGTCTGGCAAGGAGACAGGTCTGCCCATGTGGTGAGAGCAGAAATGTGTAGCAAGGAGACACACCTACAATATCTACACACATGTTCAAAGAGCTGTGTCAGCAGAGTGAGACCACCCACAGCTAGGCTCCTGGGGAAATGCCACACTTGGCATCAGGGGTGTCAAGACATTTACCAAAAAGACTAAGAAGGGTGGGGTACAACATTTCCAAGGTATAACTGAGGCAGGTTCCATTCCACTGCTGAGACAGCTGAGCTCCACACACCAGAGTGCTGCTCCCTGCCACACCGATCTCCCTTGGCAACAGTCACTGGAGGCTCTACCCTTCTGGACTGAGTACTTCTCCTGCCCTGCTGCCCTCCTGACTCTGGAGATTTTTCCTTGCAAGACAATGGCAACTCCCTTGCCCACTGTGCTGTCTCTCGGACCTGCAGACTGCAACTCTGGACTCGGGATTGTTATCCCCCTACTGATTGCCGTGTGTGTGGATTCTATTACTCTCAGGCTGTTAGCGTGTAAGTAGGATATTAATATGTGCTGATGGTCTACTTTGAGTGAATCTGCATTCAATCAAAGATGGGTAAATAGTATAGTTACTGTGTGTGGCTCTTGTCTATTCCTTGGTGCCAGGATGCTCAGCAGGCAGCTAACCAAACAGTTGCCTGGCTGCCTTACAGGAAAGACTATATCATGAACAAGACACTCATAACAGTTTCCCACCCACCCAACTGCTATCTGCCTCTCAGTCACATGATGATTTGGTGACTCTAAGCAGACTCAGGGAAAAGCTGGCACAGTTATGCCAGCACCCAGTGTGGTGTTGGCCTAGTGTGCCTGCTGCCTGGGGACAGAGGAGAGAGAGGGGAGGGACACTGGAAAGGCAGGAGTCCTCTGTGTCAGACTATGTCTGGGCCATGAGTCCCACGCAGGTTGGGAGCACAGGGCAGCTGTGTCCTCCAGAGGCTCAGCCTACCAGTCTGGAGGATGGGGCAGATCCCTGTGTGTGCAGCACCTGAAACACATTGAGACCCTGCCCACTAATACAGAAACCATCCTCATTGTCCTGGAATCTGTCCCAGTGTGATCAATATTCACTCCTTTGGGGGAAAGAAAGAACATTCATGGAGAGAGGGTAGAACCTTCCCTGTGTCTTAAATTCAACTGGGCCAGAACCCTTAGTCCCAGCCAGAGGAAGTGAGACTCAGGGACCAAATGTGGAAACCATTCCTCTAAGGCTGGTGCTTCTCCAGCCATGTGTCCAAACACCGGGACCAGCGCAATTGGCTCCAGGCTCTCCAAGGGTCTGAGTGAAGATCTGAAGTTTCTGTCTTTCCCTCTCTCCCAACAGTCACCTCCACATGGACAAGGGGAACATGGGTTCATTCCCACCCATGTAAGCCCTGCACCCTCTTAGAAGGTTGGGGCAACTGGGGACAGTGGGTTCACAGGTTGTTTTTGTGTCTTTGCACACACAAGGGGACTACAGATGACTGGTTCTGCACCCTCTGGCAGACCGCCTCTTTGACCTTCCACATCCTGGTTGTCTCTCCTTGTCCTGTATTCCTCCTGCCACTGTCCTGATGGCTGAGGACCTCTATCAATACTCTGTGGGGCTATAGAAGGGGAAAGGTAGCATAGGGCAGCACACAGTACTTAGTTTCACTTCTCTTTTCCCCATTTGGGTGGAGTCTATTCAGGGTGTCTGTTACACATTTTCTGCTCAGAGCTGGGCAGTCTCACTGAAACCAGGCAGTAGAAACCAGAGGGATCACAGGTCCTGGCCGGATCAAGGGCAGGACGATGGCCACCAAGGGCAGTGTCCTCAGCACCAGGTCAGTTTCTGTCTGCCTTCCTTTAACTTTCTCTCTGGCTATGGTGCTGCTTTAGTACCTATTATTTATTAGACACTCCTCTAAACCCTGACCTTAACCTTGTTTATAGGAACACTCACGTGCAGTGTAATGGAATGCAGGAATATACACTGAGGGAATAGGATCTTTAAACAGCAGGGGGACAGCTGCAGGTGTGAGTGCAGCTGCCACAGTCCATAAGACTCATCTTACACCTACGGCTCCACTGTGGAGTCATTTAGACTGGGTTGTGCTTCCTGAGGATTTGAAGCAGTGATTTGTTATTTTCTCACGACCTCTGTGCCCTCTCTTTTCCCTCAGGCCTCCTCTACTTTCACATAGAGTACCCTCTTTCACATAAAGAGGGTACTTTAGAAAATATAAAATTCAGGTTAAACATCTGACTTTTCAAATCTGGGTGCTTTGGTTTCCTACTTGACCTGTGGTTGGGTCAGCACAGGGTCTACTCTGGTCTCAGGCTGGGGGTCTGCTTCTTCCTTCACGGATCTTGGTAAGGGAGTCAAAGGAGGAGGAGGGCCAGATACCAAAGACTAGTGCAGGTTGAGCATTCCATTTGTACTTTCATTTTCTGCTCCGGAGAGGTTTACACATTTGGCAAAGAAAAGACTAGAAATCCTTTCACGTTAGTCATCACATGGATCCATTTCATTGTTTTTAATGGCCACAAACTACTATAGGGAATCCATACACCATGATTCTTATACCAACAAGCTCTGAAATATAATTTCATATTCCTTTATGGTTTTGCATGTACCCAAGTATTTGCCTAGTTTCAAAAACTGAAATGTGAAATTGTTGAGGGTAATAACACTCACTTGTTTATACTACAGATCCTGCTAAGTTGCCTTTTTTTTTCCTATGGCTGAACTGCTGTATTCTCCCACCACTGGCTGATGAGACATCTGTCCACACCCAGACTTCACAAAGGAGCTGGGTTAAGGGATATAGCCTGTTAATTTGCATTCTCTGATTACATGGGAAGTTGAACAGGTTTTGCTGTCTATTGTCTATTTAAATTGCCTCTTCTCTGAACTGTTGGTTTATTTTTGGCCAGTGTTATTAGTTGAGCTGATTTTCCTTCCTTTAATGACAAGGGATAGTTTGCTGCTTAGTTTGAACTTTACAAATATACTTTTCTTGTTTTTAACTTTGTTTCTGGTGACTTCTATCATATTAAAGCTTGAAATTTGGAGTATCTACTTGTAGTATTAATTTAATAAGATGGATACACCTTGGTTATTATAAATAAATAAAAGCAATACCAAAAGTTACTGGTGAATTCCATGCAGCTCTACTTAAACACAGTCCTTGTGTTCTTTAAGGTGGCAGATTCAATTTCACCTCTATTTCAGAGATGCTTCCTTCTCCAATATGTTCTAAAGCTTTAGTTTTCAAATTTTGTGCAAAATTATTCTTTCATTGATGCAACTTGAGCTCTCACAGCTTTATATGCCCCCTAAACTTTTATTCTTTAGTTTTTTACTTTGTGTTCATAATGGTTCTCTCAAATTTTTCTTCTGAGAAAATTATTTTACTTTTAGCTCTTTCTTTGGTTTTGTATAATTTCTAATTGGAAAGAGTTAGTTCTCTTTGTTTTTGAGAGTGGTCTCAATTTCCTTCCATAGCTCTGCAAGCTCAACTTTAAACCACATTTTGTTACTAAATCAAGAAATCTGCACACTGTTGCTTTATTTATGTAGGTGTTTGTGTGACATTAAGTGTTTTTGGATGTCTTCCTCAACTGCTGAGTCTTTCCTGAAAGTGAGCCCTGTCTGTAGCTTGGTGTCTGTGTACCTTCACTTTCTTTCTCTCCTGCCTGCCATGGTTGTACAGCCTACCTCACTCATGTTTGACTTTTGTACCATCGTCATCTGGATGAGTTTTTAAAAATATTTTCTGTCTTATCTGAGACTGAATTTCTTGGCATCTAATATACAGTTTGAAGGACTTATCATTTTTCTTGTCATTTTTTTCTGAGACACCACATTTGGTTAACCATCCTGTTACCCTCTGCTCTACTGCCCTTTTCATTACCCAGTGGCCACATGTGCGGGGTCTGCTCTGTGCTCTCTTTCCTCTGCCATTGGCCTGTAAGAGCCTCTCCTAGTGCCACAATGACTGTCAGTACAACAACTTCATAAGAACTTTGACATCTGGCAGAGTGCATCTTCCCATCCTCTTTTCCTTTTCAAAATGCCTCATCCTTTTGCATGTCCAAACCAGCTTGTCAAAATCTTGTTGAGATTTATATTAGGATTGTAGTGAATTTGTGGAACAACTGAAGAGAATTGACATCATTATGATATTGATTTTGTATCTCATTAATATGGTGTATGCATACTATTAATTAAAAAATATTCTCTAGAGATTTCCAGCCAAGATGGAAGTGTAGGTAGATCACACTGTGCCTCCTCCCACAACCAAAAGAAGGACAAGAAAAAAACTTAAAAAGAAAAAGCATGCAGAACTGCCAGAAAATTGAACTATATGGAAGTTGGACAACCGAAGACTTAAAGAAGAAATATTCATCCAGACTGGTAGGAATGGAGGAGATGGGCAGGTGGGGCAGAGAGGACTCATGGCAAGGCAGTGCCTAGAGGACTGGGGAGGGCAAGGTGGCATCTTATGGACCAGGTGAGGTGGTAGCTGGCAGAGTGGGCATTTTTGTGCAGGTAAACTGGGAGGAACAATGGGGGAGTGAGACAGATCAAGCAACCTAGTGTTCCAGCGTGGAAAAATAAGGCATCAAAACCCCTGACAAAAAATGTTGTGGGTTTTGTTTCAGCATGGGAAGCTCCCAACTCACAGGAGAGTTAGTTCGAGAGACCCACAGGGTTCTAGAATATACACAAACCCACCCACCTGGAAATCAGCACCAGAAGGGTCCAATCTCCTTGTAGGTAGTGGAGGAAGTGACTGAAAGCCAGTCAAGAGCCCAGCAAGCCACATTGTTCCTTCTTGGACCCCATCCCCATATTGCACCAAAATGCAGAAACATGGGTTGTCCTGCCCTGGTGAATACCTAAGGCTCCATCCCTTACTAAGTAACAGGCATGCCAACACAAAAAAGTGGCCGAAATGGAAGAACAGATCAAAGTTCTAGAAAAAATATAAGCACACGATGAAGTGATAGCCAATATATCAGATGCACAGTCCAAACACTGGTATCAAGATGCTCACAGAAATGGTTGAGTATGGTCACAAAATAGAGGAAAGAATGGACAGGGATATTAATAGTGATGGGATGGGAACCGGGACTCAAACCAACAGTTTGGACCAGAAGGAAGAAATGAACATTCAACCAGAATACAATGAAAAAACAAGAATTCAAAAATGAGGACAGTCTTAGAAACCTCTGGGATAACTTTAAATGTTCCAACATTTGAATCATAGGGGTGCCAGAAGGAGAAGAGGAAGAGCAAGAAATTGAAAACTTATTTGAAAAAATAATGGAGAACTTCCCCAATCTGACCAAGGTAATAGACTCCCAGGAAGTCCATGAAACTCAGAGAATCCAATAGAAGTTAGACCCAAGGAAGCACACAGCAAGGCACATCATAATTACATCACCCAAGATTAAAGAGAAGAGGTGGAGAGAATCTTAAAAGCAGCAACAGAAAATGAAAGAGTTACCAACAAAGGAGTTCCCATAAGACTATCAGCTGATTTCTCAAAAGAAATCTTACAGGCAAGAAGGGGCTGGAAAGAAGTATTCAAAGTCATGAAAAGCAAGGACCTACATCCAAGATTTCTCTCTCCAGCAAAGCTCTCATTTAGAATGGAAGGGCAGATAAAATGCTTCCCAGGTAAGGTCAAGTTCAAGGAGTTCATCATCACCAAGCCCTTATTATACAAAATGTTAAAGGGACTTATCTGAATAAAAGAAGATCCAAAACTATGAACAGTAAAATGACAGCAAACTCACAACTATCAACAACCGAACCTAAAAAAAAACAAGAACAAAGTAAACAACTAGAACAGGAACAGAATCACATAAATGGAAATAACATGGAGGGTTATCAACAGGGAGGGGGAGGAGGGAGAATGTGGGAAAAGGTACAGAGAATAAGAAGCATAATTGGTAGGTACAAAATAGACAGGAGGAGGTTAAGAGTAGTATAGGAAATGTAGAAGCCAAAGAAGTTATATGTACGACCCATGGTCATGAACTAAATGGAGGGGGGGGAAGTGTGTTGGAGGAGGGGTGCAAGGCAGAAGGGAATAAAGGGGGGGAATGGTACAACTGTAATAGTATAATTGATAAAATATATTAAAAATATTCTCAGCCTTGGCTGGTGTAGCTCAGTGGATTGAGCGCGGGCTGGGAACCAAAGTGTCCCAGGTTCGATTCCCAGCCAGGGTACATGCCTGGGTTGCAGGCCATAACCCCCAGCAACCGCACATTGATGTGTGTGTGTGTGTCTCTCTCTCTTTCTCTCTCTCTCTCTCCCCCTCTCCCTTCCCTCCCTAAAAATTAATAAACAAAATCTAAAAAAAAATAAAATAAAAAAATAAAAAATAAAAATATTCTCTAATAAAATTTATAGCTTTGTCTCTAGATGTTTTATACTCATTCGGTTACATTTATTTGTAGATACCTTTTTTCTTAAATCTGCATAATTTAACATCAGCTTTCTAGCTGCCTGTGACTAAGATATAAAAATAAATAAATTTTTGCCACTTTCTAATTTTAGTAGCTTATATGGTGATATATATGAACTTACATAATGTATACCTAGTGACAATTTTGTTTCTTTATAACCTTTACACTTATTTTATTTTCTTTGCTTATTGTGTTGGCCAGGACTTCCAGGATTATGATGAGCACAGATAATGCTAGTAATCATCTGCAAATTGAGCCCAGGTTCAAAGAGAAAGCTTTTCTCATTGTGCCATCATGGTTGATGTTAGCTGTAGGTTTCCTTTCTTAATATGGAAACTTGCACAGATTTTTAAAAAAGTATATCTAATGCTTTCAGTGTATGAGGTGTTTCTGGCCCTGTTTTCTACATTTTCTGCTGTTCTCACTTCCAAAAATTATTTAAATAAATTTTTGGGGGGGGAATAATTTTATATTTATAGAAAAGTAAAGATACTTTTAGAAATTTCTGTACACTTCACACCTAGTTTCACATCCTGTGATGTGCTGCTCTTACACTGCTGTGATACACTTATCAAAACAGAAAAACCCACATTGCTACATCAGTGTTACTGAAACTGCAGACTTTTTAAATTTTAATGGTTCTTCCATTAAAGTCCTTGTTGAGTTCCAGGATTGACTCTGGGATACCATGTTGCCTTCAGTCACCTTGTCACCTATTCTATGGTCTGTGACAGTTCCTCAGTTTCTCCTTGTTTTTCATGACCCCCAAGGTTTGAAAGTACTAGTCAGGCATTTTGTTAAGTATTCCTCAGTTTTGGTTAATCTTGATTCTTTTCAGTCTGGTGTTACGGGTTTTAGGAAAGAATTCCCTGAGGAGAAGTGCCCTTCTCATCCCTTCTGTCAGGGGAGATGTCAGCCTGACTTATCACCAGGGTTGTTCACCTTGATCACTTGGTTAAGGTGGTGATTGCCAGGCTTCTTTTGCAAACTTGTTATTTTTTCCTCTCCACACTTATTCACAGAGATTATTTTGCTGGTTGATTTTGGCTGTATCATCAATTGTACTTGAAAAACTTACTTATGGGTGAAACTTAGGAGCCAAAGCATTAATATGCATGACCCATTGAAATGAGCAATGGTGGGGGGATTTCCTGAGGGCTTGGGGGGTGCTAGATGGAAGGGAGCAATGGGGAAAGTTAGGACAATTGTAATAGCATAATCAATAAAATATTATTTTAAAACAAGAGAAGAAAACAAACACAAAAGACAAAATAACTTTACGATAGCTTTGTTTATGATAGACTAGAACTTTTCAATACAATATATGTCTTTCTTCTCTCACTCTCTCTCTCTTTAATTGTTGTTCAAGTACAGTTGCCTCCATTTTCCCCAGTCCATTTATCCCCACCCTACTCATCCCTGCCTCCCATCTTCAGTCCGACCCTCTTCGGCTTTGTCCATGTGTCCTTTATACATGTTCCTTGATGGTCCTTTCCGTTTTCCCCCATTATCCCCCTTCCCTGACCCTTCTGGTTACTGTCAGTTTGTTCTTTGAAATACTGCCAGTTTGTTCTTTATTTCAATGTTTCTGGTTATATTTTTCTTCCTTGTTCATTTTGCTGAATTGGTTATGCTTACAGGTGAGATCGTATGGTGTTTTTCTTTCACCTCCTGGCTTATTTCACTTAGCATAATGCTTTCCAGATCCATCCATGCTGTTGTGAAGGGTAGGAGCTCCTTCTTTCTTTCTGCTGCGTAGTATTCCATTGTGTGAATGTACCATATGTCTTTCTAATCCACCATGCTTCACTTATTACAGCTTTGTCTGTTGCCTCAATTCTATTTGTTCTAATTTGTACTCATGACCACTTATTTCATATAGGTTGGTTCTTCACAGCCTCTCTTTCATATATAAAATGTTATAACATTTCAAAATCTTGCTGACCATTTTATCATGGTATTGTTTCTCTCTAGGACTTCTGCAGAAGCCCGGGACATTGTTAAACTAAATGCAGGCATATTCTTCAAAAGGCATAAGGTGCAAATTTCAAATGCAATAAAAGCACCATTTCCTTTCCTTGAAATTCTCAGAGACCGTGGATTCATCACCAATAAAAAATATAATGTAAGTGAGGTTTACTTTGTCACAGTCTGGTACACAGTGCTAAACTAAGTTTTGCTTTGATATTTTGGAATCAAATGACAGAGAACAACCAGACAATTGATGAGTCTTCTATAAATGGGGACCCTCTCATGTACTGTTGTAAGTATTCCTACAAGGTCAGAAGGGAGAAGAGAAACAGACATTACTGGAAACAATCCTACTCCTAACTGAAGGGAAAAGTGCCCTAGGGTGCCACGCAGAGTTTGGTGAATAGCCCTGGAGACAGGTTGGATCCACAGATGAACAATGCCTTTTAGGATTTATGTATACAATATAGCACAGATTAGGAAAAAAAAAAAACAGTAATTTTAATGAATGGAGGAATAAGCTTAATGATTTCATTTAATGAAATAATAATTGTCACAACATTTCATTTCAATGAATATCAATTTAAATATTTAGATCTGAGAACATTAAAGTCCCCAGAGAATAAATGCCCTGTTAGGATAAATTTGAAAGTAAATGCTTGTTACTGTTTCTCCAAAATTTTCAGTTCCCTTCCCTATTTTTTCTTTCTGTTGGTATTTCTCAAGTTTTGGAATTTAGATTAATTTTAGTAAAAGATGTAGGTAGAGATATAGAGATCGAAGTCCTCTCTCTCCCTGTGAAAGTCTTATGTTATGACAAAGTTCACAGCAAGGGGAAAAGCACCATCTGGCTTCCTTGAGCCCTACCAGGCCAAGTCATTCTTCAGTAGGGACGAGGGTTTTCCAGTCAATGGAACAGCAGCTCATCACCTGCTCTGCCTATTCCTAAAACATTTGACCAAGCTCTGGAAGTGTTACACATCACTTAACCTGAACCTAATTTTGTTCTTCAAAATTGTTCCTTCTTCCATCTACTGTAAATGAGGGTGAGGAGATCAAATTTAGAAATCGGTATATTCAAGGAAGAGCAATTTAGCTGTTCCACTTATTGTCAATACAAATATAAAAAAATTCTAAAATTTTACATCAGTAGATACTATCCAGGGAAATTGTAATACATGAAAAATTAAATCGCTTTCTGGGGCTACTTCTGTATTTATGTTTTCCCCATTCACTATTTTTTAAGGAGTCTCAAGAAAAACTTACACGTGACATTTCCACACAACAAGTCGTATACAGTATTCTCTGTGGCCTGGAGAAGACATTTGACCTGTCTCTTCTGGATTCTTTGTTCAGCAAGACCATCATGAAGTTCTATCCTGATTTATATTACACTTACAAAATCTTCAAAAATGGTAATTAGGTTTATTACTGACTTTTTGATGTCCAGGGCCAATTTTTCCCCACAAGTATATATTGAGTTCCTGCCATGTGCCAAACACTGTGCTAGGCAGTGGAGCTACAGAAGTTAAGAAAACAGATATGTCATGAGTCTCCCATAGCTTATGAAGTAATGGCTATAGTACAACACCCACCAGGAAGTCTGCTTAACTAGGCATTTAGACACACAGGACATGCAGAAACACAGTGGCATCAGCTTTATTTAGAAGGACAAATGACAATAAACATAATATCCCTAAAGCATGGCATCAGTTGTTGTTCTTCTGTGGGACCCTTAACAGCGGTCCACATAGCAGTCCACCAAGTCAAGTACTACCTGCCTCAAATGACAACTTAGCTATGAATGTAGGATCCACCATGTTCTAGCCACACCGTGACCATGGGAGTCGATATCTTGTGCGACAGCTCTATAATCATAACTTTCAGAGACCCCTTAAGGAAAGAGCCAACTTACAAAGTTACCACATTGGAGGAAGACGAAAAATGGCTTAGAGTTGATATCTACTTCTTTCCAAGCCACATGCAATTTACCTACATACTGTCACTGCTCATTTTTCACCCTAAACCCAGTATTGGCCTAGTAACACAGAGGGAGGCCACCTTCATCAGGCTTCCAGAGTAATGAGCAAGAAAATTAACCCAAAGTCAAACTTGCTTTTAAAGAAGGGGAAAAGGTTTTATTATCACATTTTCTACAACACATGTGTAAATTCTTAAACGTGTAATTTGAGGTGACACCACTATTCTGGATGGAGATCTCTAACTGTCTTCTTTTCTTGCTTTCTCTCAGAGATATCAAACATAAACAATTTCCTGGAAAGTGATGCAGAAGAAAACGAG
Organism: Phyllostomus discolor; assembly: GCF_004126475.2. Taxonomy (NCBI): domain Eukaryota; kingdom Metazoa; phylum Chordata; class Mammalia; order Chiroptera; family Phyllostomidae; genus Phyllostomus; species Phyllostomus discolor. The sequence goes on along the minus strand of NC_040906.2, from coordinate 6,275,149 downwards.
GGGAGATCTGATATCCAACTAAGCCTTGAACAAGGTGATTACAACCAGATAAAAACTAATTCTCATTTGCTAAGAGGAAAGGAGAAAGAGAATTTGTAGGGAACCGTTTCGCATAGTGTGGAAATGTAGCTCAGCACTCACATAACAAACCAGTCGGGAGTGAGTCAGCAGGCAGAACCACAACCGCAGAGGGGTTTTCCTGTGGGGAATCAGGCCTACATTGTACCTAGGTCACTATGAGGCTTGCTTTTGCTAAAACTCCCTCACTCTGAATTGAGGCAGCAAGGGCTTACTGCAGCTTCCTAAAATCTGAGCTAAACCTCCCAAATATGAAGTGTTACCAGTCCAACCAATTTCCCTTTTATATTTGCAAATATCCTTATTCTCTGATGTGATTAGCAACATCCTCTCCTTTGTTGTCTGTAAAAGGTAACCACCTAATACGAACCTATGCATAGTAAATGAGGACTACCCTCCATGCAATGTACCCAGACAAACAATAACAGCCTGTCCATGCAGGGGTTGGGGCCCTCTCTCTCACTTAGAGAGTGGCTGTGCTGTCCCTTTTTTCCCACAGGATTTCTGTAGTCTGTATGTATTTGTTCAGGAGCAGCTACAACATATACAGATCCTGCAGGCCAGGATCCATGTCAAGAGGTGGGCACTGAGGCCAGAGTAGAGTTTGGGAATTGAGAGAGAAGTGCTGAGGAGCCTGGAGAAGGCAGTGAGAGATATATGTATGAGCATCACCCCAGAGGTCAATCCTGGATGAGTAGCTATGACAAGAGACCATGAGCCCCATAACCAAGACAAAGGAACAGGAACCCAATGAGTCAGGAAACCAGATTTAATGAGAATGCTGATCTGGAGGTAATTTTGATTTAGAAAGACCCTGTAGGAAACGATCAATGTGAAGCAATAAAGGGCTAAGAACTGTGGGCACAGAGTCAACACCACACAGGAGATTTCCAGTGATGACAGAAGGTGGAACTGATTGAAATATGGGGTGTGGTATTTGAAAGCAGGAATATTCAGGGAGATGGGCAACATATGGGGAGAGGAGGGGGGAAGTGGTAAGATTTGGAGGAGAGGATGGTTGTACTTTGAGAGAGAGAAGAAAGGGAAGTGAAATACAAGATGAGTGAATGACACAATAAAACAACCATATTATTAAGAGTTCATTTATTGAATATTTCCTCAGGCAGTTGTATGTTTAGTGCTTTCAGCTGCCTTGGGGTGGAAAGATCACTATTTGCCCATTCGCAGAAAAGGAGACTGAAATTTAGATAGTCCATATATGTCGTTGGCTTGGGATCAAACATGCAAAATGAACTCAGATGTTCTGAATCTAGAGCCTGTGTTCCTGACCCTGTGCACACCAGATAGTCTCATGGAAAAAACAGAATTCTGAGACAAAAACAGGGAAATATATGCAGACATGAATATACAGAAAGAAGCCTACCAAGAGCTAGTAGAAGTGCAGAAGAATCAGATGCTGAATTTCATGCAAAGACCAACAAGGCAGAGAAACAGACATGCAGAGGGAGGGTGTGGTATGAATGGACATGGGGATGAGACAAGTCTTTGTAGGAAGTAAGATAAGGCCACCAGTCAAGGGCAGCTCTAAAAGAAAAGTTCATGATGACTTTGAATGATATGAAGGGCCATCTGCACTTACTGAGTGGATTGTGAACAATCTCAGTAAGATGGCCTGGCTGAGGCCAGCAGTGTAGCAGATGTAGTATAGGAATCCCCAGGTCCACATGGGATCTGTATTGATATCTGGAGGAGGGGATCATCAAACCTTGTGAAGATTTATGTGGGACTAGAGGAGACCAGCACAACCTGTACTTCAATTTCTGAAATAAATTTCTACTTTATTCCCCTAGGACCTTGTGAAAAGTCATATGTAAGCCTGCTCTGGAGTGGCCCATGTCCCTTGAATCATAATGGTGTGTTTCTAGTAACTGTTTTATGATCATTTGCTGTTCTTGTCTTATTCTGGAATGTGCTGTTGGGGGCAGGGATGGAGGGCAGATTCTTTTCAGTGCTGATTGTCCAGTATAGCCATTCTTTGCATCTGAAGTTTCCCCCAAGATTTAGATAAAAGAGTCTTCACTATCCTGGTTGCTGGGAGGCCCAGTACTACCACATTCCTTAAAAGCACACGGTGCCACCTCCTGCCATCCTGAGCCTGGACTTATTGCCCATGCACTTGGTTTCACAGTCTTCTGCCTCTGTCTTGCTTAACACTGGCTGCAGCCTTGCTTTGATGTCATATCCAGCAGTGGCCAGCACTGCAGTGAGAGAAATGGGACGGGGGTGATGATTTTGTTACTCCTGGGCCAGGGGTTCTCACCTTTTGGGTTCCTCAAACAGGACCATTAACACCATGTGCTTCCTGTGCAAACCCTCTCCCATCATCTCCAGGGCTACAGGCCTGGAGCTGCTCTAAAACACCCTGGAAGGCATATTATGTAGCCTCCACGGGGATGTGTTATTGAAGAAAGGATGTTCTAAATTACTAATACATTTTTATTTAAAAAAAACTTTTCAGAATGATTTTTGAGAACACCAGGATACTTTTTGCAAATTACATTTACTCAAAAAGTTAATATTTAAGGATATGAAACATCCAACATCCATCAATCTGTATTCTTAGTACTTCATCTTCCAATAAGCTGGTGGGAACAGAGAGGTGAGAGGAAGGAACAGTGATGAGTAATGGGCAGAAAAGGGTTTCACTGTGTGTGTGTGTGTGTGTGTGTGTATGTGTGTGTAGGGGGATGTGGTGGGGAGGAATCAATGACATTATAACCCAAATATTGCAAACAAACCACCAATAAATGTGTCCAAGAGTCTGACCCATCTAGGATGGTTGACTGTGACAAGCACAGGAGTGGAAGAGGCTTTGTCTCATGCCCCTTCTTCCAAGAGGTGACTCCAAGGAATTGTGGATATTGCATAAGAATTCACCAGGGCCCAAGATCTATATTAAAATTATAGGAATTGATTTTGTAAATCATACTTTACATAAGTTACTTTGCTTAGAAAAAATAGCATAAGTGAAAAAAGTCAAGCTGAAATGAAAATAATGTTTATCTATCCATACACTATTGGGGTTGGTAGGAATAGAGTTGGATGGGTCGACAATATTGATATCAAGCAGAGGAAGTTCAACATGGAGAAAAAGGTGTGCAGGTCCTGGGTGGTTTACTCAGAGATTCATTCCTTATCTTTTTCTGTTCTGCTTTGCCCTCTAACTCTGGCCACAGACCCCTGCAGACTTGCTTGCCAGCTCCCATGTACTGCATCCTGCTGAGTTTCTAACCTAGTAGACACCAGCTAGAGACTAGAGAGTGGGAGCAAGGGAGAAGCTAGGAAATCTTGTCACTTTATTGGGCCTCAACTCTGGCAGTAGCTACATCTCCTCCATGACACCACTTTCCACCAAGCAGGCCAGCCATAGTCCAGCTTGTCCCTACCCAGTGACCTTGGGATATGACCTTGGCACAGACCTTACCCTTAGTCCTTCACATACCTTCCTCTTGAGCATTTTGAAAGCTGCCACATTATTCCATTTGGGCTTCTCAGCTCTTCCATCAGCTGTATAACTAATCATCTGGATTAAATTCCCTTTGCTCTAAAGTTTAGACAGCTTCTTATTGTATTTTCCTGCTGGACCCTGATTGATGCAGGAAGCAAATTAAATATCTACGAATCAAAATGTGGTCTAGGTACAGCCACATCTGATAATGGACTCTCAAAGCAAGTCTCTGAAACAGAAGATATAAGTGTGATTGTTGATACAACCACTGACAACAACAATGCACTAGAAAGCCAACAAGCAAATGAACAATGTGCCCAGCAGTCTGAGCCAGCAGGTAAGACTGAGTGACTGGGTTGGATGAGTGTGGAGGGGAATGGGCAGGTGGAGGGACTCAGTGTGGTGGATACAGTCACAAGAGTAGAACTTCAGTAATGATAAGAATGCTTAAGATGGAGAAGACATAAAGACAAAATTGATATAGAAAGGGCATTCACAGGTCACAAAAACAATTAAGAAATACAGTAGGAGAAAGTAAGAAACATGGTAGAGAATGGATAAACTGAAGGTTCACATAGGGCACAGCAAGGCCCTATGTTCATGGTTTATTTCACTTAACCAGGCTATGAAAGACAAGTATCATATGATCTCATGTATAAGTAGAACCTAATCAACAAAACAGACAAGCAAGCAAAATATAACCAGAGACTGAAATTAAGAACAAACTGATAATAGCCAGAAGGAAGGTGAGAGGGATAGTGGAGGGGGGGAGGAGGAGGGGTTTCATTCATCCATTTCATTAATTTCATTCATTCCGGAACATGAATGAAGGACACATGGACACATGGTGGGTAGGATGTAGTCTCGGAGGGAAAAAGGAAACAATTGTACTCAAACACCAATAAAAATTTTAAAAAGAAAAAGAAATGTTTAAGGTTACAAATGAACAGTGTTTTCTACAAAAGATCACTTCCAATTTTTTTGCTCTATCCTTTATAGTAAAATGCAAATTTGCAATAAATTAAGATAGTTTGTATTTTACTTTTGTGTTAATTAGGCTAATGGCTGTGACAAATAAACCCAAAGAGGTTTTAAATATGGAACACAATAGAATTTAGAAGGGGAGAGGAGGGCTCTCTTTCACAAAGTCATTCTGGGAAGCAGAGAAGTGACACAGCCTCCTTCTCAATGCCAGATTTATAAGACCACCTTGGGAAAGAAGCAGAGCTAATATTTACTACAATAACAAACTCAAACACAAATCCATAAAGCTACATGTAAAGGAAGGGGGAGAATGCAGTGCAGAATGTGGAGAGCCAAGAGAATGCAGAGGAGCCCAATGAAAGTGAAATATCTTTGCCAGGGCAGCAGCTGCATGTGTCACCGTCACTTAAGAAAAAGGGAGCTATGACTACATGGGGAGCTAAGACAGTTGTATTGATGCCTGGTGTCCCCGCTAATGCATTCTGATTTTGGGGGGAGGGGTTTGAGAGGTGTAATAAAGGTAGACATTCTGTGGTTATGTATCAAAAATACCACTGAAAGACTCTGAAACTCTGGAGATTTGTGGAATAAAGTTTTCTAAGTACCCTTATGACTTTGTAGAAATGACCTCAACACGGAAGAAAGTTTTACATGTGCAACTGTGAAATGAAACAGAATGAAAAACTTCTCTTTCAGGGTCAAAAAAACACAAGGAAGAATATGTAGATTTTCACTCTGAAATACTTCCTGTGACCTGTGGAGAGATGAAAGGCATGTTATATAAGAACAAGTTGGAAGAAGGTGGGTTTAATGGTGTACTTTAATTTGTAATACTTTTATAAAAGAATCACAAGAATTAATGGAATTACTCATGTGAATTTCCAGTCAAATTGAAGGCCCACTGTGGCTTTAAAGAAGAAGGAAGGGATCCCTAAGATGACATTTTTACACTGTAAGCAGTGGTGCATAGCAAGTGCTCACCCCCCATGTGCAAGTGCCCATGAGGATGCCTAAAGAACCAAAGAGAAGTGCAGAAATGTCAGTCTCAGGGTTCAAAATGCTGCATTTTTTACTTTGAATCGGATATAACAGGGAAGAGGCCCCAGACTCCAAGTTCACATCCTGTATCCCATCTGGATAATCACCACCAGGACAGGGTGTTGGATGCAGTGAGGAGACCACAGAGTTTAGAGTCAGAAAACCTGCATCCCAGCCTCAGCTCTGCTGAGACTGACAGTGTGAAGACTGGGACCTTCCTAAGCCTGAAACGTCCCTTCTAAGAAATTGATAATAATTACAAGCCTGCCTCCTGGTGTGACTTTGAGAGTTAGTTTACATAATGAATATAAAGTGTTTTGTGATTTTACTACTGTAAAGCTTTTCAATAATTGTCTACTATGATGAACTTCATATCAGATTTCTCATAAAATGGATAGTGAAAACTAACTAATATAATTGTCTGTATCATAACTATTTCTTTAAACAGCTTTGGTGAGATATAACTCACATATAATACAGTTCCCCACTTAGGGTATAGAATTCATTGTTGAGTTTTTGTTTGCTTCTATCTTCTATATGTTCAAAAGATTATGCAACCACCATCACAATCTTATTTTAGAACATTTTGTCCCTCCTAAAGGAAAACTAATACCTCTCAGTAGTCAATGCCAACTTCCACCCCACCCCACTGCCCAAACCTAAGCAACCACTAATCTATTTTCTGACCTATAAACTGGTTTATCTAAGCATTTCTTATCAATTAGCTCATATAACATGTGCCTTTCTGTGACTGGTTCTTTCACACAGCATAGTGTTGTCATGGTTCACCCATGTAGTAGCATGCATTATATTTCTTCCTTCTTGATGCCAAATAACATAATATTGCATGGTCTGGATGTACCATATTTTGTTTATTTATCCATTTGTTGGAGTTTTTCCACTCTTTGGCTATATGAAAGGTGCTGTTTTGAACATTCATGTAAAGCATTTTTGAGAGCATATTCTACAAAATTCTTTTGAGTATGTACTCAGTGTTGAACTTATTGAGGAAGTGCTAAACTGGTGCCCAGCATTGCACCAGGTTATGTTCCTACTGGCAAAGTCTTGGGGCTCCAATTTCTCTACATTCTCACCAACACTTATTATTGTCTGTTTTTCATTATGGCCATCCCAGTGCTTATAATGTAGTATCTCATTGTGGATTTGACTTTTCTTTTTCTAATGACTAATGTTATTATGACTGTCTATTATATATAACTTAAGTTTCCCACTGAGTACTATTTCCCAATTACTTAATGTTAGCTACCTGTGATTTTAGGGATAGAAAATCACTGCGCAGTAATGCCATTAAACTTAAATGGAAGCTGCTGTAATGGAGTGCACAAATGTTGCCCAGGTGCCATTCTGAGCAGTAGGGCTCCCATCTAAGGTTTTGGTCCATGGTGAGGTTCTGCCTCCACACTGCCCCAGGGCCACCAGAGAGTCTGGCCTGTTCTCTGTCTCCAGAATTCAATAGCAAATTGAAATTGTCTTGTTATGCAAAGTCACATTCTTCTCCTTGTAGGTAACTTTAGAATACTTGTATAATGTTTAATAGATGCTAATGATCACTTTTTGTTGTTGTTGTTTCATAAAGGTCAAAGATATGTATGCACAAATCAGGAAATCTTAAAGGGGATATATAGATGGGGTTTGGGAATTCTGGTGTATAAAAGGGAAGGTCAGACTCTCCTAATATTGATCCTCAGCCAAAATTGGGTGACTTCAGATCCGGGGTGGTGGGAGGCCAGTGTCTGAGCTCTGAGGACAAAGAGGTGCCAGGATCAACTTGTCCCGGTCTTACAGGATCCACGGTGAAGTGCATAAAGACAGAGGATGGAAAGTGGTTCACCCCCCAGGAATTTGAAGCTGCAGGGAACTATAAAAGTTCAAGAAATTGGAAGAACACTGTGCGCTGTGGTGGGAAAACCCTAAAACGGCTGATGGAGGTATTTGAGTGATGGGCAGGAGGTGTAACCTCCCTTGTTGTGGTCGAACATAAGGTCACCTATTGACTACCCAATACATGGGTTGAGTTATCTGTAGAGCCCTGAGGCCCCTGACTTTACGGTTTCCTAGGGGAGAGTTGCCTGACCCTCACACCTCAGTACAAGGCAGCATATCAGTTGTCAAAGGGGCTCTTTCCAGGTAGGTTCAGGAGCTCGAGGACGGAAAGGTCATACTGACTCTGGTGCTTGCACACAATTTTAGGCACTGAAGTAAAGAGGACTGTCTGCATTCAAACAAGTGGGCAGAAGGCACTTGGGGAAAGAATGGCATGGAAACCATAACCATGATCAACTTAGTTCTGTGGGTTGAGGTAGATGGATTGTGTATGCTTTGACCAAATCTGTCAACTGGGGTTGTATGCAGTGGAATTTAACATCAGGATAGAAAGTTTAAATTCATATCATAATGCAGAGAACGAGGGAGGTCTCCTGAGGTGTGAAATGGCATATTTAAAACAGTATCTCAGACAACGTGGGCATTTGAAATTACTTCACTGTCTTTTAGCCCAAGAAAGGTATAGTCAACCTGCAAGGCTGGGCTCCCATGTCACTCCTGTCTGAATGTTCCCTGACTGACCTGCATTGGTCACCCCTTCCCTGGGTCCCCTGAACTCACTATCAAGGCCCTTCTCACACTGTCTTACTCTTATCCTTCCATGCATTCCCTTTGTCTCTTTGGACACTCCTAGGGTTTGTCCTTCTTTGTCTGCCCAAAACTATCCCTGTGTCTGACACCATGTAGGTGTGGGGCATGTGTATGTCAGTTGAATAGTCCTGGTGTGAAGAGGCAGGTCTGAGTGGTACTGATGGGAATGGAAAGGTGTCAAAGAGATTGTGAAGGAAAATCTTTGAAAACTTAGGGAAAAAACAGACGAGCAAGGAAACACATTCTGAAAATGATTTTCTGGGTTCCATGGATGAATTCTAGAATAAGTACAAGTGAGGAGAGAGAGATTTTTTGCCATTGAGCTGATAGTATGATGTCCAGAAGAAATTTTTACAAGGAGGTTAATACCAGACTCACAGAATATTATCATAGGCTAAGCATATACTTGGATCTTCTTATTTTTCAGGAGGGAAAGCTACCTACACCACCAACAATATACAGCAAGAAAAAAAAGGTGATTATCCTTTTATACTAGTTCTTAATACCTAACTCATTTTATATGTACTGCACATTTTGTATGGTTTCTCAATTGAGTGATTATCATTGTTTCCTCTTTTTGTCTCTCCTACCTTTATTTCATTTATTCATTTTGCATTTTTTAGAGTTGCTGCGTTGAACATTAGTTTGTATGCAATGTTATCTGTGAATGCTAAACCACTAGACATTCAAATAAGGAACCATCAAAAAAGACTCTTGTAGTTAAAGGTATTGTTAGGGTGTCAAATGTAATGCTAACATGATTATGGAATACACAAAAACACTTTTTAAAATCAGGTCACAAGGTCATCTTCAACTCAATCCCAGATTTCTTTGATAAAGGTTACTATTTCCTAAATTTAATGAAGTCTGATGGAGTAAAGTTTGCTCCCCATCATCCAGATGAACCTGTAGAGTAGACAATCTATTTTGGGACAGATATGAAAGCATATACTACTTCATAAGAGAGGAAACTAAGAGCATATTTCTTCTCTGATTACCTACATACTCTTTCATCCTTCAATAAAATGTATACAGAGGCATACAGAATTCTTTTTCAAGCAGAAATTATTGGCAAATTTTTCATAAGGATGGTGCAGTTGGGGAGGGAACTCTTGGGAGATGGATGTAGTTTAGGTGAGAGGCTGACCTGGAAAATTGTTTACTTTGATGTCACCTCTCTGGGTCCACCTCAAGGGGTGAGCAGGCCTCCTTTCTATCTGTGAAAGTGGTTTCTCCCTCTGTGGAAGAAGACTGAACAAACACTTACATAATATGCAGTGTAGTTTCAGGACAAAGTGATAGTATTTTCAAGTTTGGGTATGAATGAGAACTTGAGAAGGAGGGGAAGGTGTGAGGTGCCATTCTCACACACTTCAGGTTGAAATGGCTGCCCAGGTCATTCACAGAATTCTACATTAGCTTACACAGAGCTGGCCACTGGGACTTCACCTAGCACTGGGATGTGAGGTCCAGGCCTTGACATTATCAGATGATCTGCAAATTGGGCACTAGTCTTTGGGACTTTCCATCCACTGAGTTTACTGAAGATGAAATATATTTAACAGACTTTATTCAGTGAGTACTTTGAAAAGCAACATCTCTACCGTTCTCCATGTGTCTAGAGTTACTTTATCTGGATTACCTAAAAGAGCTAACAACTTCCAACAATGGGTCTATCCTTTTCCATGGTTCCAACACTTTGTAGCAACAGGGAACAATTTTCCATGAGGAGACTCAAAATGGTAAATCTCAACACACACTACTACCTTGTGGTTACTCTTGCCTCTCTAAAATTCTCTTGCTGATGGAAACCCCAGTTCATGGGGTAGCACTTGGTACCACATGACAGTTTTTTATCTCCTGATGAGGGCCACTGATGCTTTCTGGTGACAGCAGCTGTGTTCTCAAATAATCTTATCTACTCAACCAAAATAATCATTTATTATATGCTAACATTTGCTTAAAAATAGCATGTAATCCCTTTTTTCCAAGGGGCATGATACTCATTTATTTACTCATTCAACATACAGTTGAGTGCATAAAAATGCTAGATGCCCATAAGGAAGATTGAAATAATATCCCTGACCTCAAAGATTGTGTCACCTTCATTGTGTACCATGGAAGTATTACTGGAAGCAGGGATTGTATGGTGCCCAAGTGGCAGGCAGTGACATGGCCCTTTCTCAGGTCACTTTACAGTGAATTACATCTGTGTATGACATCTCTGCCTTGGCTGGAGATATAAGCTGAGGCTGCCTCAAGGGAAGGAGGCCAAGACATTTTACTGAACATACCCAAACAATGCGAGTGTAGTGCACAGTAGTCCATTTCCTGTGAAAAGTCAGACAGGTGCCTTCTTGGGATTTGGATGGAAGCCAGATAAGGGTGACTTTCTGGAAGAAAAATTACAGTACCAAAGATATTGGATTCCTTTTATTTTTAGTGTGATGCCCTAGAAGAGCTTCAGGAGGTGGTAGATATCTTCTCTGGACACTTGGGTGGTTCCCAGGACCCTGGGTGATAGATGGAGACCCAGGGGGTCCTGTCATACTACCAGTAGCCACAAGCCCATGGGGAGGAGAAGGCAACTGTTTCAACAAGAATGCCTTCACTCATGTTAATAATAATCTCTCCTGGGATAGATGTTACAGGCATATAGACATCGCCTTATAATATTCTCATGCATTACTAACCACACTGGCTCAGGCCTAATCTCCACTTAGGCTGCACTAGAATCATCTGAAGACCTTTGTAAAGTAGCATTGCCTGGATCCCTCCCTCTATGATATTGTAATTTCATCAGTCTAAACTATTACTTGCACATTATGATTGTTTAAAACTTTGTATGAGACTGACCCCTTACCACTTGGCCACCGTGCCTGACAGCCAGTTTAAAAACTTTATAGATAATTATATTACACAAGTTACTCAGTCTATGACTTAACCAGAGTACCAATGCCTGTGCCTCAATGCAGACCAATTGATCAGAATCTGTTACATTGGAACCAGAACTCTAGCATTTCACATACTATCCTCAGGCAATTCATATTTGCAGCTGGCATAAGAAACAAAGAGCCAAAGAGAAATGAGCCTTAAGTTGATTAAGGATCAAGGATGAAACATTATTATGCATTAGTTACTGTTTTTATTTCCTTGTTCTTCTGGGAAGAGAGCTGTCATGACCTAGAGAATGATGATGGCAATCTGTGAGTCTCTAAAGTGAGGAGAGGGAAATTGTCCCCAGGCCTCCATGCTGGAGCAGTTTCCATCCCATTTGGGAGTGTGATTCAAGATTCAACCAGAAAACTGAACGGGGGGTATGGCAAGATGGTCCTTGGGTCTTGATCTTATGTTTTACAAATATTTTAAAAAGCAACAGCAATGACCTGAATCTAAATTTGCCTAACACAAGAATTTTCACTGAAAAGTGAAGAACAAGATTCAAAATAATTATTAGTTAGTGACTTTTCATCTTTTATTCCTTTCTGCACTGAGAGAGATGACATAGCTATGACCCAAATTCCTCTTCCCATTTGCTTCAAGAGGCATATTTCTGGTCTTTGTGTACTCAACCAAGATCTAGGATAGACTTTAAGAAACAAACCACTTTTCTTTATGTATTAAGGTGCAAATACTAGGGTCTCAGCACCTCTGCAAGAAGTGGACCCTACATGGATGATGGAGCAATCAAAAGAAGCTTACAAATTACTGTGTGGCATAGGGACAGATAGGATTTAGAACACAAGTAAGACAAGAGACTCAGGATGGATGCTCAGGCTTGTGGTCAATGTACGTTTTATGAAATGGAAGCACCAAGAAAGAACATGTAGTGGGTGTTAGGACAAGTTTTGGCTGCATGAGTTTGGGGTGTGCTTTAAGGGTCTGAGAGGAGATGCTTGGTGAGCACAGGAATGTGCAGGAAGGCAGGAGATAGGTTGGACATTTGCAAGCTGTGGACATAGCAATGTAACTGGATTTCAGAGTGATTTGATCACCAACCAAAAAGCCAAAGATGGAAACCTGGGGGATTCTCTCAAAATGTTGGAGGAAAAGGACTTGAAAGAAAAGAGATAGAATGGTGAGGTTAATGGAGTAAATCCAAGAGAATGATGGCATAACTGAACAAAAATGGAGGTTCAGGTACATGTTGCTACAAAGGCTACATTCATGAGGCAGGTGGTGGTGCAAAAGGCACAGGATTTCTTCAGGTGCTACATGACCTTGGAAAATGGCAGGCTCCTTTCTCACTGACCATCTCTTTCTTCCATGCAAGAAACTGTCCTGAGCAAGGCCAAGGCAAAAGCCAGTGTCCAGAATACCTGTTCTGTTTTCAAGTGCATTCCACTGGAGCCCTCAGGTGGCTGCTAAGTAGTCTTAGTCCCCATCCAAGCAGTTTAATAATGTTCCCAGCTTCTCCCACCTGTAGCCTGTGAGTAGAGCCCACATGGCCATGGGTTATGCAGCTAGTAGGGCCGCTTGGTCAGGCAGTTCTAGGGGAGAGTGTGCAAACACACTGGTGAGTGTACCACCAGGTGGGAAAGAGAGAGAGAGAGAGAGAGAGAGAGAGAGAGAGAATGAATAAGAGGGAGACTGATTTCCTCATGGAGGCCCTGGGAAATGTGGCTGCTAAGGCCACATGGCCTCAGAGAGAACAGGAAACTTCAACCTGTGAGTGCACATCCAGAGAAAGAGAGAGAGAGAGAGAGAGAGCTTATTACCTGGGAATAAATTACCTAGGGTGTAGGATAGACCAGGTGCTTTCTCAAAATGACCAATCAAATTCCCAAATTTTCATGCACCTTGAGTGGGTTAATTCTGAATCAATTCCTTCTTTCCCCTGGTTAGACTGACATGTCTCTTTGGTCTAGCACCTTCCCCTGCACCATTTAAACTTCTATGACACATGGGTCTGCCTTTGCCTGGTCCCACCCCCAACCTAGCACAAGATTAGGGGTAAGTGTGGGGGAAAAGGCTTTTTTTTTCTTTTTTATTGTTGTGCACTTTATTTAATTATTTTTATTTTTATTTCTTTTCCACATTTTTTATTGTTTTTCAAGTACAGTTATCTCCATTTCCCGACCCCCCATGACTCCCCCACACTACTGCCATCCCTACTTCCCTCCCTTGATCCTACCCCTCTGGTTTTGTCCATGTATCCTTTATACACGTTCCTGACAACCGTAACCCTTTCCCCCCCATTTTCCCCTCTCACCTCCCCTCTGGTTATTGTCAGTCTGTTCTTAATTTCACTGTCTCTGGTTATATTTTGCTTGCTTGTTTCTTTTGTTGATTAGGTTTCAGTTATAGGTGAGATTGAAGAGGGCTTTTTTCTATCCAATTATCTGGCAAGCTTTTTGCATGCTCAGTGTAAGAACCTCCTACTCCCACCATCTTGGCCAATGTGGGAGGCTCTCTGGACTCCTACTGACTGTTTTACAGTAACAGTGGCACACCACTTGTGTTTAGAATAACCAAAAATATTATTAGTAGAAAAAGTTGGACACTGTCATCCCTGTTTCCTCCTGCTCCTCAATGACCCACTTCCCTCCCAGCCAGCGCCCATTAGTGGGTGTGCCAGACCCCAAGCCATTCTCATTTCTGTCACCTCAGATGGTCACAAGAGGGTAGGCATTTCTCCAATACCAGGGGATCGTCAGGATGTTTGTGTCTGGGATAGAACTACCCTCAAGTGGTTCTCAAACTGGATTCTCACACCAGGCAGGCCCAGGAAAGCAACCAGGGCAGGTATACTTCTTAATAGCTCCTGACTCATATTAAATGCTGAATATCTTTTAAAAATTTGACTTCATGTTTTATTTATTTATTTAAAATTTTTTCTTTTACCCCACTTATTTTTTTTGTTTTTCTGAGGTTCTTTAATATTTGCATACCTGAAATTTTGAGGACCACCCATTGTTTTGAACTGGCCTGTGTTTGGTCATGTTAGAGAATGCTTCAGACACTTTTCACAGTTGGAGTTCCCTATTTTATGGCTTACTGTGCCTTCAATAACTGGCTTCCTGTTTTAATCACCTCCTTTTTATCCCATTGATGAGAAAGGAATGTCAAATGGACATTTTGGGGGATGGCAAGTAATGGCATCTGTCACTGGACAGATGGATAGACAGGTGTTTATTATTCTCATATATTCCATGACTGAGGAAGGAAGGCAGTGCCCCTCCCTCAGGCCTCATCAGGGTTACCCTGTGGAACTGAGTGGACAGCCAGGGGCTGGGGAGTGTAGGGTGGCCCTCTGGTTTCTGTGGGAGGTTGTGTCCGGTTTGTGTGAAAGATTCCATGGCTGACAGAGAACTGAAACCTGACATTCCAGGATGGGCAGGGTTACTGGTGGTCCCTGGACTAGGAGCATTGTTTAGCTGTGGGACCTTATCTGGGAGAGCAGAGTGGGGAGGGGCACATGCAGATAGGTTGTCTGAGGCCATCTCAGTGTTACCAGATGCCACAGCAGCACCTGACACTGAGCTTTAATATTAGTCCTTACACCACGTTTTCTTCATTAACAAAGGGCTCAGTCACAGGCCAGTTCTTTGTCATGAATACATGTGTGTATATATAACACAGTGTATATTCATATCTTCTCTATAAATTTATTTGGGTTTAATGAGTAGGAGTTAAGCTACAAGACTTGGATGCAAATACTGTCAAATTTCCTCTTCTGTAAATTAAATTAAATGTAGCTTAAGGCCACAGATTGAGACTGGTAAGAAATCCAGCTTCATTGATTGTGGGGTGGGGGGCTCACCATTCTGTTTACAAAACAAGGCAGTTGTCATACTCCCTGACCATTCATAGACGGAGCCTCCACATTTCACATGCCAAGCTGAGTCGTGCAGCATCTTTTTGTGGCTTCTAGAGCCAAAGAGCTCCACCCTTCTTGACATCACTCAGTCATCTTTTCCAGGGTCTTTCCAAACTTGAGGCACTGTCACAGGTCCAGGGGCCCTCCAGGCCCACAAACCATGGTCCAGAAACTCCTGTCTAGCCCTTCAATGCATGGGGAGCCCACAAACAAGAAAACAGAATGACATGCTTTCTTGGAAGTTTGTTCCATCTTATTAATTTCTCAATATACCACCTTTCTATGAATTGTTTTAGTCATCGTGTTGTCGGCAAATGGATTTAACACTTAATTCAGGACTTGTTTTATCTGTAAGTTAATAAATAATTCATATTTTTATAAAAATAATCTTGTTTTGTTGTTAGTCTTCCCGTGTTAGAGTCTCTTGTTTCATAGGGAAAACACGTGTGATCTGGTACATAGGTCCTTCCTTCACTGTAGACAAATAATTTTTCCTCTGAAATCTCAACTCAGTACATAATTGTTTTCCCAGATTTGCAAAAGGCTGTGCATTCCAGAATCTAATAGCAGTGGCCTTCTGGGGCCTCACTGTAGGTACATTGTTTTGCCTTCTAGCTTGAAAAGCCAGATGTATGTAAAATCTGCCGGGACGGAGAAAACCTCCTCTGCTGTGATACTTGTTCAAGATTCTTTCATGGGGACTGTCATCTCCCACCTGTGCAGACTGAGAGGTTTGTGAACTGCAGGCCCTTCCCACCTGTTAGGGGCCCTTCCTTCTGCCATGCATACTCCCCATGGGGGCTCTTCCTTGTGTCCTGATGGGGACACACAGCAGGGACAGACGTATGTGGTCCAGCAGTGTGATCACAGGAGCTGTTGAAAGATGCTGGCAGCAGCGGGTGAATGTTCTCCTCTCTCCTCTGGGAGGCTGAGGCTGGTAGCTGAGTCTTTTGCCCACATACTACTATTCTCCATTCTAGAACTTTCCTAGTGTTGACTCCTGTTCATGGAAGTGGGAAAGCCAGCTGATTGTGTTCTGTGCTTATTTAGAAAAGGCAACAAACATGAACTTTTTCCATGTTCTCAATTGGTTGATTGAGACCCTAGGCCCCTAGGGGTTAAGGTCCAGTCTCCAGCACTCAGGCCCAGTAGGCAGGACTCCTTGTGCTCCCAGCAGCTCAAGTGGGGAAAGGACAGCCCACCACTCATCTTGACACCAATCTCCACCTGCTGACCCCCAGTTGGCACCCTTGCTGTTATCATTGTCTCAGGCCCTACATGGGGGACCTGGAGACTGGGGAGTGACCCCTTTGTTCTTAGTATGTGTCCATCAGCCTTTCCTGAAAGGAGAACAGTGGCAGCCATAGGAATGGTGGCTGTTTCTGAGACTTTGCTTTGCTCACTTATCCCACACCTCTCAGGAGACCGTGGAGTTGCACCTTCTGCAGGATAAAGAAGTCTTCAGGAAGTCAGCAATGTCACAAGGAATCTGAGGTCCTGGCAAGGCCGATGGGGCCTGAGGAGCAGCTGGTGAGTTGAATTTGAACCTCAAAGCGTCTTTTTTCCACTTACATGTGAGAAGTCAAAAAGTCAAGAGGTGAGAGGGAGAGCACCAAAAGCTGTCTGCATTTCTTATCAAGTCTCACAAGGACTGGTTTGCAGAAAAAATTGCTCCACCAATACATGTCTGTTTCTTAGAGCCTGACCTATTTGAGGAAACTGCCAGAAAACTAGTGTGGCCATGCCTCTGCCTGGGCATACAGATGTGATCATTCATTCTAAGTTACTCTTCATTCAAATCTTCCTTCTCTTGCAGAAATGTGAGTTCCTCCTCTTGGAGATCTACTGCCATTCAGACAATGACTGTTCTGAGATGTCACATGATAATTATGTGAGTAACAATAGCAAACCATGATTACAGGTCACCATGATATGACCTGACCTTGGTATGTGCTCTTGTGGGATTTGTGATCTGAAACCCATGGGAGTGAGAGCACGAGCTGCTGTTATCATTGCCTTGCACTTTGGCTGGATTTTTCAGGAATGCACAGAAGGCAGACATTGTGCTGTATCAGAAATTCTTTCAATAAGAATATTTTTTTCACAGACACCAGAGATTTTTGAGTGCATGAAAAATCTTAAGATGTTGAATGAAATTGGGAAGAAGCTACGTGAGCAGTGGTACCCTAATGTGGAGGGATTTATGAGGGACATGCGGCTCATCTTTCAGAATCACAGGGCATTTAATAAGGTAAGTGTCTCTCCAGCTCCCTTTTCATTTCTGCCTCCTTTTACCCACTCTGCCCTCATTTTTTGGTGTACAGAACCTTTACAGTTTATGTCGCCTTACAACAAGCTCATACAAGCAAGATTTCTAAATGCGAGTGACTTTTAAAACTCAAGATAGAGCATAGCAGTGAGTCCCTAGGAGTCCATGCAACCAAAATTTCAGACCCCTGAGAGCTCTTTCCTCTCTTCAAAGGCAAGAGGTGCCCACTAAAAACAGTGAGTCCTCTCTACTCCAAATAAAGTGAGAAGAGAATTGTGTCCTAAAGTCGTATTGTACTTATTTGTGCTTATTAAAGTCATAGTGTGCTTCTTACCATCTCCCAAATATTATTGATCCAACGTCTCAGAAATTTCGGACTCCAGGATCCTTGGTATGCAAATGAACCATATAGTTAACAGGAGTCACCAGAGAGAAATACAAGTGACAAGTTGAAAGAAATATCACTGATTGTACTCAGACATCTGTAATATGTTATTGTTACAAACACTGGGGATTACTTTTCTAATTATCACTAAAGTAAAGAATCCACACTAAATGAATAAAAGTCTCCAAGTATGGTAACGCTTTTCCATGTTTGCCTAGTTAATAGTAAATAATTGTGCACTTAGGACACGGAAAATACCCTTAGCCATGTGAGTTTTTAATCTTAACCTGGTTAATGTAATTAACCAGGCTAAGTGTTTTAGGCAAGAGTTGCGAGCATTTCAAATCACCAAGTGTCTAATGACAATGATAATAAGTGTCATTATTTTTGTTGTTTTTTTTTTTCAGTGCAAAGATTTGTTCTTACTGGGAATTACACTGGAGAAGAAATTTGAGAAGAGTTTTACAGAAGTGTTTGCTATTCAGGAAATAAAACAAGAACACACAGTCAACAAAGTTTAAAGGAAAAACAATGCATACGCAAAAATTAGGAGTTCAGCAACAAAAAGGAAACTACTCAAAGGAGAAACAGACATCTTAGAGCTAAAGAAGACAATGACTACACTGAAGAATTTAATAGAGAGCTTCAAGAGCAAGCTCAGTTAAGTTTCAGAAAGAATCTGTGAGCTAGAAGATAGGTTATTTGACATCATCCAGTCAGAGAAGCAAAGGAGAATGATAAAGAGTAAAGACTGCCCATAGGACTTAGAGGACATTATCAAGGGAACATATAAGAAAAAGGAATAAAAAGTCTATTTAAAGCAATATTGATTGAAAATTTCTAGATTTGGGGAGAGATACAGAAAGCCATATTCTTTCAGCCCAAAGGCCCCATAGATTCAACTTGAAAAGGGATGCACTAACATCCCAAATAGCTAAATTGTCAAAATTTAAAGACAAAAAGAGAGTTTTGAAAACAGCAATAGAAAAGTGATTTGTCAAATGCAATGGATACTTTGCAAGTCAAGAGAGTGAATGATATTGGAAAATATTGAAAGCAAAGAACTGTTAATGAGGAATAGTACCAGCAAAACTGTCCTGTAGAATTATAGGAGAAATAGACCTATCCAAGCAAATGGAAGCTGAGGGCATTCATCACCACTAGAACAGCCTGGTAGCTCAGTTTGATTGAACATTGTCCCAATACACCATTGTTGCAGGTTCGATACCCAATCAGGGCACATACCAGAATTAACCAATGCTTACATACAGATGGAACAACAATTGATTACTCTCTTTCTTGCTGCTTTCCTCTCTCACTCTTTAAATTCAATAAATAAAGAAATAAAGAAAGAAAATTATATTTAAAAGAAGAAATGCTAATGGGCTTCCTTTGGGCTAAAATAAAAAGAATGTAATTAATACTGCACATTTTAGAAAAATGACCTGAACTCTCCACTATACACAGTTGGCTGCTCTTTCTTCCTTTGTTACATGCACAGGGAATTTAAAGCAGGAAAGAGGTAGAGAGAAGGCTGTGACCCAAATCCCTTTGAAATATTTGGTTGCATAATAAGCTCTTAAAGCAAAAACCAGATTCAACAACCATAACTCGACCTCCTTCTTTAATATGGATAAAAAACAATCTTAACTCTCAGCCACAACTTATATGTGTCATATGTGTAAATGGTTTTAATATGAACTGCAACTGAAATTCTAGAATAAATTTCATTTTTTCTCCAGGCATGTTATTTACTCTGCTATATTGTTTATAAACAAATCCACTCTAAGGAGGCATGTTTGTTCTCCCATGAGCACAGAAGTACCAAGTATATCTAGCCTTGTTTGTGTATCTCCAAATAAAGGTGTATCTCTGATGCTATGCACAGCAGCATCTCTCCAGCTTGGTGGGCAGTGGACTCAGGGTACTGGACCCACTGGGATCTCCAGGAGCCAGAACAGGGCTGGACCTGGGAGTGGACAGTTCTTTTTTGCTTACAAGTAGGGGTGAGAGTTCTGCTTCTGATTAATACATGTGAGCTCCTACCCAACCTGTTGCTTGCAAAAAACATCTAGAAGCTCTGGACACTATACAGAGCATAACTGTCTGAGACTCCAGAAAGTGAACACGCATGGGTGACTAGAGGTAAATTGAACCTGACATGCAGGTAACACAAGATGTTTCTTGTGTACGATGTCCTGACTCTGAGAGCAGCCACAGGCTTGTGTGAGTGACCCAAACTTTGGTAGAAAGTTCTTTTTTTTTCTGACTAGCAGAGCCAGGGAAGAAACCAGGGCAACCATGGAGGGGGAAATTCCAGAAGGAAGAAAGTAACAGAGAAAAATCTCAAAATCTGTGTATACACTTTCCCCAGGTATTCTGTTTTAAAACATAATTTTAAAACAACTGATAGAAGGTTAGGCAGATGAACATCAAAATACCAGCTTTCTTGTTGCTAAAAACTGGATCAAGGCACATGGCTTAGATGAGTGCCAAGAAAGAATCCCTAATTCTGAACCCTAGAATTTGATTTATACATGGCCTCAGACTACTCCAACCATACATACACACAAACCCCACAGACCCCTGTCCTTGTGCACTTGAACTCAGAGGAGCACACAGTCCTCACCTCTCCAGTGGGAAGAACCAAGGCAGACCCAATGGAGAGTAGATCACCCTTCACAAAACTCCCAGCCTGAGAGTCTCCCCCATCAAGAAGAGAGGGCAGGGGACCAGGAATCCTGCTGGTTGATGGGCCACCTAAAAGGGGCCATTGGTATGGGGCCTGAGTATTCCCACTTAGGTCCAGGTGCCCTTTCCTCTCCATTCCTGCATCCACAGAGGTCTCTCAGGTATTCATCCCCTGGCCCAGTGGCTGCTGTTTAGGAATAGTAACAAGGCATAGAAAGGAAAAATTTAAATTTAAATTGCAAGTAAGCATAATACTTCTTACTATTCCTTACTCTTACTATTTATCCTCCATATATCCTCTCAAAACCATTTTTCTTTTCATTAGTCATCTCACATTCTTTTCCCCTTTTTTATAATATCTTTTATTAGTCTGCACTTGTTTGAAAGAAGCCAGGTAATGAAAGACAAATACCGTATGATCTCACCTATAAGTAGAACCTGATCAACAAAACAAACAAGCAAGATATAACCAGATACAATGAAATAAAGAACAAAATAACAGTAACCAGATGGAAGGAGGAGGGAGATAACACAGGACAAGGGGAAGGGTCATCAAGGAACATGTATAGGACACATGGACAAAGTCAAAGGGAGGTAGGATTAGAGGTGGAATTGGGGGTTGCTGTGGTGGGGGAGAGTGGTGGTAGGGGGAAATGGACACAACTGTACTTCAACAACAATAAAAAATTACATGAAAAAATAAATGGTTGAATTGTATGGTATATAAGTAATATCTCAATGAAGCTGTTATACACTAAAATGAAATGCAAAAATCCAAACTTATGTGAAATAAATTAGGGAAATGACTATTAAAAAGTAAATAAAATGAATATAAGAAAGGGAAGGAAACAAGCTAAATGGAGTAAGAGAAGGGGAGACTAAAATATGAGATTTGAAATAAAACTAAAATAGAGACTTAGGGGAAGATGGTGGCGAGATAGGTGGGAGTGGAGTCCACTTTCCCCTGTGCATGGGTGAAACACCTAGCCGATCTTCTGGGGAACGGAGTGAACAGCCAATGGTAACCCAACATATATGAAGATTGGAGGCCAAAAAGTATAGAGGACATTGAAAAATCAGACAGTAAGGAGAGTGCTTCAGGATAATAAGGTCCCTGGGACTAGTGCAGGGACCAGGGCCTCTGCAGCCCCAGGCCCGCAGTACCCGCTGGCTCTGCTGCAGGATTCTTGGGAGAGAGCCAAGTCAATGGCTCCCTCCCCTGCCAAACAAGGTTTGAGTAGCACCAGGATGCTTGGTGTCTGGACCTGGATGCTTGAAGTCGCAGGGAGGGAATAAGGATGAAGTGGCAAACACACAGGGGCAGCGTGCACCCTCTGAGACTGTGGACATTGGTTGGGAAGAGTTGGGCCATGATGGACCCTGACCCAGTCAGTCCCGTCTGGTTGGAGAGTGGGACTGTGTGAGAGGACAGTTACTTGTTTGGAGCAGCAGGCTTGAATAGGAGGAACTTTTCAAAAAGGACAAGAAAAAAAGAGGAACTCAGCAGCTTTTGGGGGAATTCTCCTGCAGCAGCCACCCCACCTCCAGTGCTCCTACCCTCCCAGTCACATAAGCTGTGCCCCCATGGCAGCAGAGGCTGAGCACTCATGCCCGCAGCCCCAGGGACAGAGTGCACCTGAATCCACCGCCCAGAGGCACCTCACGCCCAACCCTAGACCCTGGGGTGCAGCAATAGAGGAGGCTTACGCCTGCATCCACCATGGCAGCTGTGGCAGCCACAGTGCACCCCAACCCTGCAGGGGAGACTGGCTCTCTAAGAGGAAGGTGGAGACACCCCTGGCAGAGGAGAGCTGCAGGGCTCGGGCAGTCAGCAATCCCCAGAAAGACTTAACTCAGTGTGGGTCTGAACTACCCTGAAAAGATTCTGAGAGTCCCTGACATCTAGGATAGCAAAGAGTGAGAAGGTGGTGTGTGAGTTGCCCCTAATTGGTACACCTCGAGGACAGTGCAACTGGCGGACTGAAGGCATATGATGGGAGTAGAAGGGCTCTGGGAGCCCAGCAGTGAACTGAGGAACTGGGCTTGAGGCTGGGCAACTGTGAAGAGTGCAACTCAGAAAGGGAGAAAAGCAAAATCAATCCCTGCTCAGCCTGCTGCAGCCAAGAAGACCAGCAGAACTGGCTTGGCGAGTTTAAAGCCAGCAGAAGGCCCCCCTCTCTTTTTTAATTACTTCTTCCTTTCTTTCCTTCTTTCTTTTTTATTTCTTCTTCTTTTCTTCCCTTTATTATTGTTTTTCTCTCTTTTTTTTTAATTTCCACAAGTGAGACAATAAAACCTGGAGCTGTGAAAGAACCAGAGTCAGACCCAAAGAATGGTCATCCCAACAAATGAGACAATGAGACAAATTTCACTTTGCTACTCCAGAGAACTTGCAAGTTATTGTATATTTGTATTATTATTATTTTTCATTATTCTTACATCTTTTATTTTATTAGTATTTTTGTATTTCTTTTCTTTCTGTTTAGTCTTCTTTGCTTCGTATGTTAGATTGCATTAACTGATTTCCCCTGTTCTCTCTTTCATAGTGTATTTTTAATTTTCTGCCTTTCAACTCACTTGTGTTCCAATAGGATACTACTCTAGGTCCTGTACATCCTATTCTTGTTATTCAGATCACATAGTTGCTGTCATATGATTGTTGCTCCATTACTATTGTAAATAATTGCTGTTCCATGCAATTGTAAATACTACGCAGCACTCCTCCTGGATCTTAGCTCATTTCACTGTTTCCTGAACTTTATTACTGTGGTGGTTAACTCTATTCTCTTGCACACTACACCTATTTTCTATCCTTTACTCTCACTTTACCTTGTAATCTGACCTCCCACAAGCTCACTGCTTTTGAGATCCAACTCACAATCCCCTCCCCCCAACTAACAAGAGTTTTATCTTTTTTTCCACTCTTTCTAAAAAAGTGGATAGGCAGGTGAAATATACCTGTTAACACTATACATATCCCAGGGATCTTCTATCTCTTCTCTACGGGTTGGTACTTTAAATACCATAGAATACACTCTCACTGTCTTAAACCATTTTGCTTTCCCCCTCCAACTGATCATATAAAAGAGTAGATTGGAGCTGTGAATACCACTACACCTGCTGGAAGAGGAAACCCACCAATGAAGGAACCACCAAGAGATAACAATGGAAGAAGATGAAGGAGGAAGTGGAAGCCACAATAGCCTTAACCCAGGACTAATCTAAAAATACCACTAAATGGTGGAGAAATAACCCAGAACAAACAACTGAACAAGAGCAGGAGAGAAACCTTGAAACTAAGTACAGACAGAAGAAGCAGCTTCAATATAACCTGTCCACACCTGCACATCAAAATACAAGACATGGTACACACAGTGACCCTCAGTTAACCAGCTGGAGGGAAGGACCCACCAAAGAAAGACCCAACAATAATCAAAACCTAAAGACACACAGAGAGCCAACATAAACCACAGTCCAAGACCAGTGAACTCAGAGGGTCAAGGAGATTGCACCACCAAATCTCACAGGT
Organism: Phyllostomus discolor; assembly: GCF_004126475.2. Lineage (NCBI taxonomy): Eukaryota > Metazoa > Chordata > Mammalia > Chiroptera > Phyllostomidae > Phyllostomus > Phyllostomus discolor. Next base: position 6,251,231 of record NC_040906.2, on the reverse strand, counting down.
CTCCTACCATAAAAGTTGACACCACAAAACCAGGGAGTCAGAACAAATCCATTTGAGAAGAAGAGGCTAATAAGAAGAGTCTGACAAACAATGGGAAGACAAAGAAACAATTCCCAAATGAAAGGAAAGGAGGAAGCCTCAGAAATAATGCTAAATGAAGTAGAGGCAAGTCAACTATGAGATATTGAGTTCAAAGCAGTGGTTATCAGGAAGCTCAATGAGCTCAGTGAGAATTATAAAAAACTACAGGGAAACTACAATAAACTCACTGAAAACTGTATGAACATGGAAAAGGAAATAGAAACTATCAACAAGTGCCAAGAGTGAGTGAAGAATACAATTTCTGAACTGAAGAACACAGTAGAAGCAATCAAAGGCAGGCTAGATGAAGCAGAAGATTGGATCAGTGAGCTGGAGGAAAAGGTAGAAAAAAATACCCAGAAAGAGCAAGGAAAGGAGACAAGGCTCAGAAAGAATAAAGAGGTGTTAAGGGCACTGCAGGACAACATGAAACGTGATAATATCCATATAATTGAGATACCAGAAGGAGAAGAAGAAGAACGAGGGATAGAAAACCTGTGTGAAAAAGTAATGATGGAAAATTTCCCTAATTTGATGAGAGAAAATGTCACACAACTCCAGGAAACAAAGAGAGTCCTGGTCAAGAGAAACCCAAGGATGCCCACTCCAAGACACATCATAATTAAAATGGCAAAATTCCAAGACAAAGAGAGAATCTTGAAGGCAGCAAGGGAAAGACAATAAGTAACATCAAGGGAGCACTGATAAGACTAGCAGCTGACTTCTCAATGGAAACACCACAAGCCAGAAGGGAATGGCAAGAAATATTCCAAATAATGAAAAACAGAAGCCTGCAACCAAGACTATTTTATTCAGCAAGTCTCTCAATTAAAATGGAAGGCCAAATAAGGAGCTTCCCAGACAAAAGAAGCTTCAAAGAATTTACCTCCTCCAAACCAGCTCTTCAAGAGATGCTAAAAGGTCTGCTTTAAGAACAGAAAGAAAAAGAGTGAGAGAGAGAGGAACATGGGTATGAAAAAAATGGCAATGAATAAGTACCTATCAATAATGAATCTAAATAAATTAAATGCCCCAATCAAAAGACATAGAATAGCTGAATGGATAAGAAATCATGTCCCACACATATGCAACCTACAAGAGACCCACCTCAGAACAAAAGACCTTCACAGACTGAAAGTAAAGGGCTGGAAACAAATATTCCAAGAAAATGGACAGGAATACAATTCCAGGGTAGCAATACTCATATCAGACAAAATAAACTGCAAAATGTCCATAAAAAGAGACCCAGAAGGTCACTTCATAATACTCAAGGGAAGAATCCATCAAGAAGACATAAACATTGTAAATATATATGCACCCAACATGGGAGCACCCAAATACATAAAGAAAATCTTGGAGGACTTCAAGAAAGATATTGACAGCAACAAAATTATAGTGGAGGATTTTAACACCCCACTGTAAAAAATGGGCAGATCTCCCAAACAAAATATCAGCAAAGATATTGTGGCATTGAACAATGCTCTAGATCAAATGGACTTGACTGATATATATAGAGAGAGCCTTTCATCCTAAAGAGGCAAAATATACATTCTTTTCAAATGCACATGGAATATTTCAAAGATCAACACATGATAGGACACAAAACAAACCTCAACACATTCAAGAAGATTGAAGGCATATCAAGAATTTTCTCTTACCACAGGGGACTGAAACAAGAAACCAACATCAAGGAAAAAAACCCCAAAACACTCAAACTCATGGAGATTGAATAGCATGCTATTAAACAATGAATGAGTCAAGAATAGGATTAGGGAAGAAATCAAAATGTTCTGGAAACAAATGAACATGAACTCACAACAATCAAAAACTTATAGGACACAGCAAAGACAGCCCTGAGAGGAAAGTTCACAGTGATACAGGCCTACCTAAAAAAAGATAGAAACATTTCAAATAAACAACCTAACACCACACTTACAAGAACTGGAGGAACAGCAACAAAGACAGCCCAGAGCAAGTAGAAGAAAGGAAATAACCAAGATCAAGGCAGAATTAAATGACATAGAGAAGAAAAGAACAATTCTAAGGATCATTAAATCCAGGAGCTGGTTCCTTGAAAAAATAAACAAAATTAATAAAACTTTCACCAGACTCATCAAGCAAAAAAGGGAGAAAACCCAAATAAACAAAATGAAAAATGAAAGAGGAGAGATTACAACTTATACCACAAAAATACAATGGGTTGTAAAAAATTACTATGAACAATTATATGCCAAGAAATTTGAAAAACTGGGTGAAAAGAATACATTTTTAGAAAAATATAATATTTCAAAGCTGAATGAAGAATAAGCAGAAAGCCTGATCAGATAGCTAACAGCTGGTAAAATTGAAGCAGTAATAAAAACACTCTTGGCACACAAAAACCCTGGACTGGACAGTTTTCCAGAAAAATTTTACAAAACATTTAAGGAACAACTAATTCCTATTCTTTACAAACTATTCCAAAAAATCCAAGAAGACAGAAGACTCCAAACTCTCTTTATGAGGACAGCATCATCCTAATCTCAAAACCAGATAAGGCACAACAAAGAAAGAAAACTTCAGGACAATATTACTGATGAACATAGACACTAAAATCCTCAACAAAATATTGGCAAAACACATCCAGAAATACACTAAAATGATCACACAACATGATCAAGTGGGATTCATCCCAGGGATGCAAGGATGGCACAATATTCTCAAATCAGTAAATGTAACACATCACATAAACAAAAGGAAAGACAAAAACCACGTGATTATATCAATAGGTGTAAAAAAAGTCTTTGATAAGGTATAGCACTCATTTATTATAAAAACACTTAGCAAAGTGGGAGTAGAAGGAGCATATCTCAACATAATAAAGGCTATATAGAAGAAACCTACAGCTAACATCATAATCAATGAGAAAAATCTAAAAGCTTTCCCACTAAGTTAAAAAAAAGACAAGGATGTCCACTTTCACCACTTCTATTCAACATAGTATTGGAAGTCCTAGCCACAGCAATCAGATAAGAAAAAGAAATAAAAGGCATTCAAATTGGAAAGGAGGAGGCAAAACTGTCATTGTTTGCAGACAACATGATAGTGTACATAGTAAATCCTACACACTCCACCAGAAAACGACTCGACCTAATAAGTGAATTTGGCAAAACATGGGATACAAAGTCAATATTCAGAAATCAAAGGCATTTTTGTACACCGACAATGAAATATCGGAAACAGAAATCAGGAAAAACATCCCATTTGATACAGCAACAAGGAAAATAAAGTACCTAGGAATAAACCTAACCAAGAAGGTAAAAGACCTGCACTCAAAAAACTATATGACACTGAAGAGGAGAAATTAAGGAAGGCACAAACAAATGGAAGCATGTGCCATGTTTGTGAATTGGAAGAATTGACATTAAAATGTCCATATTTTATGTAGTTTAATTATGTTGTTGTTCCTCAAGTTCTTGTAGATGTAGGGTTAGGTTGTTTGTTTGGAATGTTTCTAACCTTTTTAGGTGGGCCTGTATAGCTATGAACTTCCCTCTCAGGACTGCCTTGGCTGTGTCCCATAAGTTTTGGGTTGTTGTGAGTTCATTTTCATTTGTTTCCAGAAACCTTTTGATTTCTTCCCCAATATCATTCTTGACCCATTCATTGTTTAATAGCATGCTATTTAATCTCCATGATTTTGAGTGTTTTTGGTTTTTTTCCTTGGGGTTGGTTTCTAGCTTCAGTCCCTTGTGGTCTGAGAAAATGCTTGGTATGATTTCAATTTTCTTGAAATTCTTGAGGCTTGTTTCGTCTCCTATCATGTGGTCTATCTTTGAGAATGTTCCATGTACATTTGAAAAGAATGTATATTTAGCTTCTTTTGGATGGAGGGCTCTGTATATATCAGTAAAGTCCATTTCATCAAGGGTATTGTTCAATGCCACTATATCTTTGTTGATATTTTGTTTAGAAGATCTGTCCATTTTTGATAGTGGAGTGTTAAAATCTCCCACTATAATTGTGTTGCTGTCCACATCTTTCTTGAAGTCCTCTAAGATTTTCTTTATGTATATCGGTGCTCCTACGTTGGGTGTATATATATTTACAATATTTATGTCTTCTTGATGGATTCTTCCTTTGAGTATTATGAAATGACCTTCTGGGTCTCTCTTTATGGACCTTTTTTGGAAGTCTATTTTGTCTGATATGAGTATTGCTACCCCGGCTTTTTTTTTTCCTGTCCATTTGCTTGGAAGATTTGTTTCCAGCCCTTCACTTTCAGCCTGTGTATGTCTTTTATCCTGAGGTGGGTCTCTTGTAGACAGAAGATATGTGGGTCATTTTTTCTTATCCAATCAGCTATTCTATGTCTTTTGATTGGAGCATTTAATCCATTTACGTTTAAGGTTATTATTGATAGGTACTTATTCATTGTCTTTTATGTACGTGTGTTTCTCTCTCTCTCTCTCTCTCTCTCTCTCTCTCTCTCTTTCTCCCTTCCTTAAAGCAGTCCTTTTAGAATCTCTTGCAGAGCTGGTTTGGTTGAGGTGTATTCTTTTAGACTTCTTTTGTCTGGGAAGCTTCTTATTTGGCCTTCTATCTTGATCGAGAGCCTTGCTGGGTAAAGTAACCTTGGTTGCACACCTCTGGTTCTCATTACCTGGAGTATTTCTTGCCATTCTCTTCTGGCTTGAAGTGTTTCCATTGAGAAGTCAGCTGTTAGCCTTATTGGGGCTCCCTTGTATGTTACTTCCTGTTTCTCCCTTGCTGCCTTTAAGATTCTCTCTTTGTCTTGAAATTTTGTCATTTTAATTATGATGTGCCTTGGGGTAGGTCTCTTTGAGTTCCTCTTGATTGGGACTCTCTGTGTTTCCTGGATTTGTGTGACTTTTTCTCTCATCAAATTAGGGAAGTTCTCCTTCATTACTTGTTCAACTAGGTTTTCGATCCCTTGCTCTTCTTCTTCTCCTTCTGGTATCCCTATTATACAGATATTATTACGTTTCATATTGTCTTGCATTTCTCTTAATCCCTCTTCATTCTTTCTGAGCCTCTTTTCCTTTTCTTGCTCTTTCTGGATGCTGTTTTCTACTTTGTCCTCCAGCTCGCTAATCCGATCTTCTGCTTCATCAATCCTGCTTTTCATTCCTTCTACTGTGTTCTCCAGTTCAGAAATTGTATTCTTCATTTCCTCTTGGCCCTTGTTGATAGTTTCTATTTCCTTTTTCATGTTGATGTAGTTTTCAGTGAGTTCATTGTAGCTTCTCTGTAGTTTCTGGTAGGTCATTGTGAGCTCATTGAGCTTCCTGATGATCATTACTTTGAACTCAATATCTGATAGTTGAGTTGCCTCTATTTCATTTAGCATTTTTCCTGAGGCTTCCTCGTTTCCCTTCAACTGGGGGCTGTTTCTTTGTTTTCTCATTGTTCGTGGGTTTCTTCTTTTTTCTTCTTGTTGTTAATTTGATTTGTTCTGATTCCCTGTAATTATGGTGTGAACTTCTGTGGTAGAATATTTGTGAGATTCAGTGGTGCAATCTCCTTCGTGTATCCTGGTGTTCACAGCTTCCCCCTACTCTTTTTTGTGATCAGTTGGAGGAGTAAGGCAAAATGGTTTAAAACAGCAAGACAGTATACTATGATGTTTACTTTAGCAGCCAGTAGAGAAGAGATGGGTTATCCTTTGGCTCCTTATAGTATTAACCGTGATCCTCCACCCCACTATCCACGTTTTAGAAAAGATGGAAAGAAGGTAAGACTCTTATTGGGGACGAGAGGATTGTTAGTTGGATCTAGAAAGCTGTGAGGCTGTGGGAGGTCAGATTCTAAGGTAGAGTTGGACTAAAGATTAGTATATAGGAGTAGTGAGTAAAAGAATAGAGACAACCCCCACAATAGTATAGTTCAAAAAATTGCAAAGTGGGCTGAGATCAGGTAGGGGTATTGAGAAGCATTTACAATTGTATAGACTAGGTCTTACTAGCAGTAATAGTAAAGTGACAGTCTTGTGGCAGAATCGATGAGGTCTAGATAACAAGAATAAAGAGTATAGAACCTTGAGAGGTGTATTAAGGGAACACAGATGAAGGATAGTAATTTATCAACACCTTGTGCCTGAGATACCAAGGGGAACCTATCAAATGACAGTATCACCAGCCAAGCAAAGAAGATTATACAGAAAGAAAAAGAATACCAAAATATTATTAAAATAAAAAGTGTCAGAAAAGTGAGAAAGAGATAATACAGATTTACAGTAACTTGCAAGATTTAAAAAAAGGGAAAGAAAAGCAGAAGATGTAGTGCTGGAGAAATAAATTTGGAGTGGAAAGAATAATATTAGGTTGAATGGAAGAGAAACTTAAGGGATTGCGAGATAAAAATAATAAGAATTGAAAAATAAAATGTCACATAAAACACAACATAAAATCAATCAACCAACAACAGCCAGAGAAACCAAACAAAACCAAACCAAACAAAAAAAAAAAAACAAACCAAACCAAACCAAACCAAACCAAACAAAAAAAAACCTCTTGTTGGTTTCTAACTGCCCAGACCAGTTTTTCTGATCTTGCTGGCTTCAGCTGGCTGAGGGACCTTTGAAATGCTTCTCTCTCTCCCAGCCAGATCTCAGCAAGTCTGTCAGGTACCCTGGGCGCTCCTGAACATGCTGGCACACGAGAGTCAGTCTTCCCGATGGTGCACCAGCCCAGCCGTTTCCAGCTCCGGTTCCCCGCTGAACCGCACTCCGACTGGGTGTTGGTGCCTTTCCCGGCTCCCCTGGTTGGGCTGGCTGGAAATTTCTGAGCCACTACTGTAGGAATGCACCCAGCACCAAGTCCCTCTCATGATCGCAGCGTGCGATTCCGGCCTCCCTATGGGGCGTGAGCCGAGCGCAGCCTGGTTCTGTACTCTCCACCAATCTGCACTTCCCCCAGGCTAGAGGTGCAGGCGCCCTTCCAGGCTGCCCCTGGTCCTGTCAGCTAGAGTCCCTCACTCCTCCCAGGTCTCTGGGCGGGTGTTCATATTCCCTGGGCAATTTTTTCCCAGTCCAACTGGCCAATCTGTTCCTTTTAGCAACACGTTCTCCCCGGAGTTGCTCACCGCCCCCCCCTCGTATTCAGGGGAGGGAGCAGCCACTTCCCTCTCCTGGGCACCCTGGGGCAGACCCTGGAGAACCGGGCGGGCCTGGGGTCTGTACACCTCTAGACCCTGCGCTGATCCCTGGGCCCCTTTTGTCCTGTAGCAGACTCCTTACCGTCTGGTTTTCCAGTGAGTGCAATAATTTTTGATGTCCTGCTTTCAAAAGTGATTCAGTAACCTAGCCCACTTGCTCTGTTTCTCCACTGATCCGCGAGTTTCCCCCCTCTTCACAAAAGCCGAGAAAAATGCTGCCTAGAGTAAAGCCGCCATCTTCCGTCTCCCGAGATGATGTCCTATTCTTGATGGAGTTCTCTGATTGCTTGTGGAGTGGTCAATACTTTGGTAGAAAGTCCACTTTTTTCCTGGTCAGCAAAGTCAGGCAACCAGGCTTTCTGTGGTGAGGAGGATAATCTCAGAAAAACAGAACATCACAAAGAAACCTTAAGTTTTGTGTGTAAACTCTCCCCACATCTCCAGACCTCAGTTCCAAATACACTGACAGGCTAAAGGTGGGAAAGACGAAGATCCAAACACCAGCTTTCTTTCTGGTGTCATCTGGTTCCTGGCATCTGGTTCCTGGTGGGTCTGATGTTGTTTTCAGGATCAAAAATCTTTGCTTTGTGCACAAAGGCCTCCTGATCCCACAGAAACCACTGCTGTTCATGGAGTGGGGTGTGTGCCCCACTTTCTCTGGCCCCACAGGATCATCTCCTCCCCTTTGTCCAGGGCAGCCCCAGGGTGGGAGTGCCACCTGGAATGCTGGCAGCTGTGGATTTCCCAGCCAGCTGATTGCTATCTGCCTGTCATTCACATGGTGATATTGGTGACTCTAAGCTGACTCAGAGAAAAGCAGGCATATTTATGCCAACACCCAGCACAGGGGGGGCCTAGTCTGCCTGCTGCTGAGGGACAGAGGAGAGAGGTGGGGGACACTGGAAAATGCTGGTGTTGTCTGTATCAGACCCTGTCTGGGCCCCATGAACCATGGAGGCCAGGAGCAGAGGACAACCATGCCCAGCAGAGGCTGAGCTTACTAATTTGTCTACCTACAAAGACCAATGAGGTATGGATGTATGCAGGGAGAGAGACTATCCCCTTTGCCCTGCCAAGTGTGTGTAGCATCTGAGACACACTGAGACCCTGCCCTCTGGGAAAGATATGTCCTCATCAGTATATGCAATATGCCCAGATTGATGTTTGCCCCTTTGCGGGGGAAAGAAAGAACAGAGGTGGAGGGAAAGTAGAACTTTCCCCCGTATCTTAAATTGAATTGGGTGAGAACCCTTAGTCCCAGCCAGAGGAAGTTGGACTCATGGAACAAACGTGGAAACCATCACTCCAAGAATGGTGCTTCCCCATCCCTGTGTCTGAACACAGAGACCTAATTCTGTTCCTCTCTACGCTCTTAGTTGCAGCAGCTGAGGACAGGGTAATTCACAGATGTTTTTGGTGTCTTTGCACAAACAAGGGGACTCCTGAGGACTGGTTCTCTTCCCCCTAGAGGTCTCCCTCTCCTGTTCTCCAGGTTCTGACTGACCCTTCTTAGCTTCTGTTCCTGTGGACACATGTCCTAATGGAGGAGAACCATGGTAGGGCTATAGAAGGGGGCAGGCAGTGTTTCACAACACTCGGAATGTTACTTTCACTTCTCTTTTCCCCATTTGGGTGGAACTCTCCTTGGCTGAGTCAATTCACACACTTCCTGCTCAGGGTTGGATAGCCACACTGAAACCAGGCTGGAGACACTGGAGGGATCACAGGTCCTGGCAGAGCCCTGAGAATGGCCATGGCCAGTGGAGGCAGAGACCTCAGCAGCAGGTCATTCTCTGTCTTCCTTTCTTTAATTTTCTCTCTGGACGTGCTACTGCTTTAGTGCTTCTCATTCATCTAAACCTTGACCTTCACCTAACTTTACAAGTACACTAATGTGCAGTATAATGAAATGCAGGAGTACGTGATGAGGGAATTGGGTCTTTAAACTGTAGAGGGACAGCCACTGGTGTGAGTGCAGCTGCCACAGCCCACGGGAGTCTTGTCTTACACCTACTGCTCTGCTGACTGCCCTTCTGGACTCAGTTGTCCATTCTGACTTTGAGGCAGCTGTTTGTTATTTTCTCATGACCTCTGAACCCTTTCATTTACCTCTGACCCCTTCACCTTCACCTAGGTCATTTCAGAGAGGGTACTTTAGAAAATATAAAATTCAGGTTAAACATCTGACTTTGGGTGCCTTGGTCTCCCACCTGACCTGGGGACGGGTCAGCACCAGGTGCATTCCCATCTCTGGCTGGGGTTCTGGGCCTCCTCCAGGGATCTTGATCTAAGGGAGTCAAGGGAAGAGGAAGGATTAAGATGCCAAAGACCAGTGCAGGCTGAGACCCTGCACTCTGGGAAAGATATGTCCTCATCAGTGTATGTAATCTGCCCAGATTGATGTTTGCTTCTTTGAGTAAAAAGAAAGAACAGAGGTGGAGAGAGTGTAGAAACTTCTCCTGTATCTTAAATTTAATTGAGGGATAACCCTTAGTCCCAGCCAGAGGAAGTTGGACTCATGGAACAAATGTGGAAACCATCACTCCAAGAATGGTGCTTCTCCATCCCTGTGTCTGAACACAGAGACCTAACTCTGTTCCTCTGCATGCTCTTAGAAAGTTGCAGCAGCTGAGGACAGGGCAATTCACAGATGTTTTTGGTGTCTTTGCACAAACAAGGGGACTCCCGAGGACTGGTTCTCTTCCCCCTGGAAGTCCCCCTCCCCTGGCCTCCAGGTTCTGACTGACCCTTCTTAGCCTCTGTTCCTGCTGACACTTGTTCTGTTGGCCGAGAACCACCCTGGGGCTATAGAACGGAGGAAGCAGTGTTTCACAACTCTCTTCTTTTCCCCATTTGGGTGTGGTCCTCACTGGGTGAGGCACTTCATGGAATTCCTGCACAGGGCTTGGCAGCCTCACTTAAAACAGGCTGGATACACTGGGGTGATCAGAGGTCCTGGCAGGGCCCAAGACAAGACAATGGCCAGTGGGGGCAGTGATCGCAGCACCAGGTCAGTCTCTGTCTTCCTTCCTTTACCTTCCTTTCTGGATGTGATGCTACTTTAGTGTCTGTTTTTAGACACTCGTGTAAACCTTGACCTTAGTCCTGCTTTACAAGAACACTTTTTCACAGTGTAACGGAATGCAGAAATATGTAATGAGGAAATCAGACCTTTACACAGCTGAGGGACATCTGCTGATGTGAGTGCACCTTATACCTACTGCTCAGCTGACAGCCCATCTGGACTAGGCTGTGTTTTTTTGTACTTTGAGGCAGCAATTTGTTATTTGCTCATGACCTCTGAATGCTCTCATTTCTCTCAAGCTTCCTCTATCTTCATCTAGGTTACTTTGAAGAGGGTACTTTAGAAAGTATAACTTTGAGGGCAAATATCTGACTGTGGCAGACTCTGGCCAGCAGAATCTGCGTGTTGTGGCTGAAGACAAGAACAAATGCATACAGACTACAGCAGTCCTGTGGAGAAAAAGGGATGATACAGGTACTCTCTTAAGATGAGAGTCCTATGGCCACTTCTCTCCAAAGGAGAGAGCCTTGGCCACTCTCTTAAGGGGAGAGCTCCCCTACCATTGCCTGGACAGGCTTTTATTGTTTCTCTCAGGTCTTACATTGAAGAAGGATTTATTATCTATTACATAGAATGTTGTTGTCTACATTTGAGATAAAATCAAGGAAGATAACAAATACAGAAGGGAAAGGTGGTGAGTTGCTATGCTCCATCTGTGAAAATTTATACAGGCTTTGGAAATTACCTTGAAGATAGGCAATAAACATCTACCGTTTCAGACCAGAGTGAAGGAGTTTTAGCAAGAGCAAGCCTTAACAGTCTGGATGCATTTTCTAGGCCTGATTTCCACAGGAAAACTGGTTTGAGGGTCTGGCTCCTGCCCACCACTTCACTCTTGTTGGCTTTTGATACAGGGCTGAGTCACATTTGCCAGTTTGAAATAAAACTGGTGTCCTACATCTGACTTTTCAAATCTGGGTGTGTTGTCCTGACCTGGGGACAGGTCTGTGCCAGCCCTATTCCTGTCTCTGATTGGGATCAGGGTTGTTCCTCCAGGGATCTTGATCTAAGGAAATAAAAAGAAGAGGAAGGACCAAGATGCCAAAGACCAGGATGATGCGGACTCCGGCTTGTGGGGTCTATGTGTTATGGTTGTGATGAACAAACTCACACGAACTACAGAAGTCCTGTGGGAAAAAGGGGATGGCATGGCCACTCTCTGAGTGAAAGGGCCCCGACTTCTGCCTGGACAGGCTTTTATTGATTTTCTGGGTACATTACATCAAGGATGGTCTTCATTTACTATGCACAGGTTCACTTTAGGTGGTTAGCTTTTACAGATAACAAAGGAGAGGATGTTGCTAATTACTTCAAAGAAAAGGGGTATTTGCAAATGCAAGGGGAAAGGTGGTTGACTGGTTACCCTCCACACTTGGGAGGCTTAGTGCAGATTTTAGGAAGTTACTTTAAATATATGCAGTAAACATTTACTGCCTCAATTCAGGGTAAGGGAGTTTTAGCAAAAAGCAAGCCTCAAAGCAGCCTAGGCACAATGCAAGCTTAATTCCCCATGGGAAAACTGATCCATAGGCCTGGGTCTTAAGTGCCGACTTGCTCCCTGCCAGTTTTCTGAATTAGGGTCTGTGCTACATTTGCCACACCAAGTAGATAGGTTCCCTATACCAGGGCAGGCTGGTGTTTTCATTTGTACATTTTCTGCTCTGGATGGGTTCTACCTCTGACAAGGAAAAGGATAGAAACCCAACCTTTTTCTTTAGTAATGGATCAAAAATAACATTACTTAATAGGTTCAATTGTTTGATTTTTTTTTTTATCCAAAAGAAATACTTGGTCATAAGATTTCAAATGACAGGGTTGTATACAAAGGGAAGCAGGCTCATTCACTACCCACCTCCTGCAGCTTCCATTCCTGGTCCTGCTGAGTGTTGTGGGCACAGCCTTTTATGTCTTTTCTATGCATTTACAGACACACATGACTTATTTTCCTAAATGCATAATTTCTGTCTTGTTTCTTAATGAAAGAAATTACATTGTATATTCGATTCTGTACAATACATTTAAACAATTTTTAATGTTGAAATTCTCAGAGGGTTCTCTTTCATGTTAATAAACATTTGAATCGACCTCATTCTTATAAAAAGTGGCATACTGCTCCTGCAGTCGATATTCCATAATTTTTAAATTATGTGCCACTTAAACCATTTGTGTTGTTTTCAATTGTTCACTGTTACCGGTAAACTGCAATAATAACAATTATGTATTTCTTATGGTTTTGCATATATACAAGTGTTTATCTTGTGTCAGAAAACAAAAGTTATAGTTGTTGAGGCAAAAGGTACTAATATTCACTTGTTCATAGATCCTACCAAATTGCCTTCCTCATGGCTGAACCACTATATTCTCCTACCATTGGCTGATGAGCCATCTGTCACATCTAGATTTCACAAGGGAGCTGGATAAAGGGATGCATCCTGTAATTTGCATTCTTTGATTACATGGGAGATTGAACAGGTTTTCAAGTCTATTGGCCTTAAATTGCCTCATCTATGAACTGCTGGTTTATTTTTGGTCAACGTAGTCAGATGAGGTGATTGTCCTTCCTTTAATGATAAGAGTGTGTTTGCTACATAGTCTGAACATAATAAATATGCTTCCTGTATTTTAACTTTCTAATGGCAACTTCTATCTTTTTAAAGTTTTCAAATTTGAGCAAAAATGTATAATATTGATACTATTTTATAAGATAGGTGCATCCTATTATCACAAATAAATAAAAGCAATGTTGAAAGTTACTGGTGAATTCCATGCATACTGTCTTTAACCAGAGTTCTTGTGTTTGTGAGGTGGCAGATTCAATTCTACCTTTATTTCAGGGAAATTTTCTTCTCTAATATCTATAAAGATGTATTCTTTTTAAATTTGGGGATAAACGTCTTCTTCCAGGAGTGCAACTTTAGTCTTCACAGCTTTGTTTGTCCCTAGTAAATCATCTCCTTAGCTTTTTACTTTCTGTTCACAATGGTTGTCTCACATGTTTCTTCTATGACAACTACTTAATTTTTAAGTTCTTGTGTTTATTACTATTTTTTTTAAATGTTGAATCCATGAGTTTCTTCAACTCCCAGCCATGGTTCTCTGCCTGTGTAAAGTCCAGGTAATCAGTCTCCAGGTGTGGCCAGAGCTGAGCTATTCTTTCCTAGGACAAAGTGACTTCCCAGCTTTCTGATCTCTCTATGTTCTCTGGACTTCATCATAATTGTCATGGCCAATGCCAAATGGCAAGCCTTCGGGTAATTCTATTCCTCTTTTTGGAGATGTTTTCCTGTTTGTACCTGTGTTCCTCTCTTTCTCACCCTTTTCCTTCCCTTATTAAAGCAGCCCCTTTAGCATATCTTGCAGTGCCAGCTTGGTTGAGGTACATTCTTTCAACTTTCCTTTGTCTGGGATACTCCTTTTTTTGCCTTCCATTTTAATTGAGAGCCTTGCTGGATAGAGTAGTCTTGATTACAGGCCTTTGCTTTTCATTATTTGGAATATTTCTTGCCATTCCCTTCCCTATTGTAGTGTTTCTGTTGATAAGTCAACTGCTAGTCTTATATGGGCTCCCTTGTATACTGCTTCCTCTTAATCCTTTGTTGCCTGTAAGATTCTCTGTCTTTGAATGTTGTCATTTTAGTTATGATGTGTCTTAGAATATGCCTCTTGGGTTCCTCTTGATTGAGACGTTCTGTGCTTCCTGGACTTGTGTGACATTTTCTCTTACCAAGTAGGGAATTTTTCCCTCATCACTGTTTCAAACAGGTTTTCTATCCCTTGCTCCTTTTCTTCTCCTTCTACTATCCCTGTCATATGGATATTATTATGTTTCATGCTGTCCTGTAGTTTTCTTAACCCCTCTTTGTTCTTTTTGAGTCTTTTTTCCCTTTTCTTGCTGTTTCTGGGAGTTTTATTTATTATTTAAGTTACTGGCCCCCAGTAACTTGCTGTTACTGGGGGCCAGGTCCCCAGTAGGGGGCATGCAAGAGGCAACCACATATTGCTATTTCTTCCCTCTCTTTCTCCCTCCCTTCCCTTCTCTAAAAAATAAATAAATAAAATCTTTTTTCTTTAAGTTGAATTTCAAAAAAAAAAGAATGAGTTTAAGGAAATATGTGCTTTATATACATATTGAAAACTATAAACACTTCAGACTAAAATTAAGAAAAACTTCAAAAATAAAGAGCGTTAATGTGTTAAATTAGAACTCAATATTGTTAGGATATTAATTTTCAGTAAACTTACCCATATATTAAATTTAATTCCAATAAATACCCAAAATATGCTCTTTGCAAAATTGACAAATTGATTCTAAAGTTATATCAAAACCAAAAGAGCTAGAAAACTCAAGACAATCTTTTTTCAATTGACTTCAACAGTTCCATAAGCTATAGATATCAAGCCAATGTGATATTGACATAAGAATAGACAAATAGGTCAATGTTACAGTACAGAGAATCTAGATTTGGGTACGTTGGCTTTTGAATATTTTTAAAAACTGGGGTAGACAAAGATTTCTTGGATAGTATACTGAAGTTATTAATCACAAAAGAAATATCCTTAAGGAGTTTTTATAAGTCATTACTTCATATAGACTGGTAGAGTTTACATTTTATCAGTATGAAATAGCCTTCTGCATTATTTAAAAAATTTTTTTATCATTGTTCAATTACAGTTGTCCCCATTTTCTCCCATTACTTTCCCCTGACCTACCCACCCCCACTTCCACTTTCGATCTGTCCCCCCATTGTCTTTGTTCATGGGTTCTTTATACATGTTCCTTGACCTTTCCCCTTCTTTCACCAATTATCCCCTGCCCCTTTCCCTTCTGGTCACTCTCAGTTTGTTCTTTTTTTCCATGTCTCTGGTTCTATTTTGCCCGCTTTTTTTGTTTTGTTGATTAGGTTCCACTTATAGGTGAGATCATATGGTATTTGTCTTTCACCATCTGGCTCATTTCACTTATCATAATGCTCTTCAGTTCTATTCTTGCATTTTTAATATGAAGGGAGATAAAAGCTTATCTCCTATCTGTAATCTTGAATCATAAACTTGTTTTTTTACAGAATTTGATACAATAATGTAACAATATTATTTCCTGATGTAGGCTGGGTACTGGGAAGATGCAATAATTTTCTTCTGGTGTGAAAAAGGAAAATTATGAGTCTTAATGACTTTTAGGAATACAAAATGTCTAGTAAAACATTATCATCAGAGTGTTAAAATGATCAACTAAGAAGCAGAATCACAGACTCAGGTTTACAACTACTTTCACAAAACAAACAGCAGCCATTTCTGGAGTTGAGATGATTAAAAATATTCATGACATATACAGCAATAGCACAGACAGGTTTATATGAACTCAAACAGAAGTCCCAGAAGAAATGATTGATATTCTTGTGAAATTTTAATGTATGCCTTATCATATCATTATTAAACCACATCTTATCATTTATGAACTAGTTTTATAATTCAGGATGGCATTTCCCTTAACTGTGTAAGTCAGACAAAGAGTACCTGGTTTTTAACTTTCTGAGATTTATTTTTTAGTTGTTAATTAAGATGCATTTTAAGCTTAAACTCTGTTGCCATTCCATTGTTTCTTATTCCTCCATGGATGACCTGTTTACTCCATCTCAATTTTATACACATTGAAATATTTTCCCAAAAAACATGATATGTTTAGGACAATAAACTTACAATAGCTCTACTTATGACAGAGCTATTGGAAATTTTCAATTATGAACATCTTTCTAATTCACCATGCTTCACTTTATTATAGCTTTGTCTATTGCTTCAATTTTATGTGTTCTAATCTCTACTCAGGACCATTTATTTTATATAGGTTGGTTCTTCACAGCCTATCCTTCACATATAAAATGTTGCAGCATATCAATATCTTGATGACTATTTTATCATGATATCCTTTCTCCCTAGCATGTCTGCAGAAGCCCAGAACATAGACAACAGCATAGAGAGAATGGCACTGAAGATATTTGAAAGGCATAAAACAGCAATTTCACAGGTAATAAGAGAATCTTATCCTTTACTTCAACTTCTCTATGACTATGATTTCATCACCAGTAAAATGTATAATGTAAGTAAAGTTTACTTTTTCACATTGTGGTAAACTAACCATAAACTAAGTTTTGCTTTGATATCCTGGAATCAAACATCAGAGCACAATGAGACACCTGACTCAGAGTCTCCCGTGAGTGGGGACCTTCTCATGTACTGCAGTAAGTGTTCCTACAAGGTCAGAAGGGAGAAGAGAAGCATACATCATTATTGACAGCCTTGCTCCTGACTGAAGTAACAGTGCTCCATTGTGCCCTCTACAGTTGGGTGAATAGCCCTGGAGATAGGCTAGGTCCACAGATGAATAATGCCTTGTAGGAGTTATATACATAATATACTATAAAGTAGGAATTAAAAGCAATTTTAATGAATAGTTGAATAAGTTTAATGGTTTCATTTAATGAAATAATAACCAACACAATATTTCATTTCAACAAACAACTACTTTCAATTTAAATACTTAGATGTGAGAACATTAATATCCCTGGAGATTTAATGTCTTGTGAGGACAAATTTGAAAGTAAATACTTGTTAATCCTCCAAATTTTTCAGTTTCCTTTCCTATTTTTAATCTTCTGTCGGTACTTCTAGAGTCTTAGAATTTAGGTTAATTTTGACAAAAGACAGGTGGAAATACGGATACAAGTTTCCTCTTTCCCTATGAATAGGCTTACTTTATGGAAAAGTTCACAGGAAGGGAAAATCACCACCTGGCTTCCCTGAGCCCTTTCAGGCTCAGTCACTCCTGCGAAAGGGACAAGGGTTGTCCAGTTGACAAAACATCAGTCCATCACCTGCTAAGTAGATTCCTAAAATTTTGGCCAGGCTCTGCAAGGGTTACACATCATTTTACTGTGAACCCATTTTTTGTTCTTTAAATTCCTCCTTCTTCTGTCTAATGTGAATTAGGATGAGGAGATCAGATTCAGAAACCAGTGTTTTCAAGGAGGAAGAATTTAGTTGTTCCACCTCATTGCCATTCAAGTATATACAAATATACAATTCTAAAACTGCACATGAGAAGATGCCAATGCAGGAAAGTTGTAACACATTACAATAAATTCACTTTCTAGGGCTCATTTGTAACTTGGAACTCTGTATTTATATTTTCCCCATTCACTATTTTTTAAGGCTTTTAAAGAATCTCTTGAAAAAGGTAAAAATGATGAAGAAGTCATATACTATGTTCTCACTGAAGTGCAGGATAAATCTGGATCATCCCTTCTGAAAATATTGTTTGGTGAGTTCATCTTAAAAAGAAACCCTGATTTAAAGCATATTTATGAAATCTTCAAAAATGGTAATTAGGTTTATTACCTACTTTTTTGATGTCCAGGGCCAATTTCTTCCCACAGGTATACATTGAGCCTCTACCATGTGTCACACACAGTGCTGGGCAGTGGGGACATAACAGTCAAGAAAACAAACATCTATGAGCTTCTCAAAGCTTGTAATGTAATGGATACAGTATAATGCCCATCTGGGTTCTGCTTAACGTGGCATTTAGACTCACAGGACAACCGGAGCCACAGTGGCATCAGACTTACTTAGAAGGACAAATGACAAGAAACACAACATCCCAATAGACAGCAGCTGTTGCTGCTCTCCTGTGGACCCTATGCAGAGGTCCACACAGCAGTCCACCAGGTTGACTGCCACCTGCCTCGAGTGGTAGCTTAGCTGTGGGTGCAGGATCCACCCTGATTTAGCCACACCATGTTCATGCAAGTGAATATCTTGTGTAACTACTCTGTAGTCATAACTTTCCATGACCCCACGAGGGAAGAGCCAACTTACAAGGGCCACTGCATTGGAGAAAGACCAAAAATAGCTTAAAGTTTGCATTTAGTCCCTGCTAGTACACACACAATTTACCTACCTACTGCCACTGCTCAGTTTTAACTCTAAGCTCAGTGTTGGCCTAGTAACACAGAAGAGAGGCCGCTTTCACCAGGTTGCCAAAGTAATGAGCAAGAAAATTAACTTTGACTTAGCCTGGAAGAAGAAGAAATGGTTTTATTAGCACATTCCCTGCAACACATGTGATCAACAATCAAATAGTCACAAAAGCAATTGCTCTGCCAGAGGTGGGGTTATTTTGATGTTACACAAAAACTGCAGGTTTGATTGTCTCCTTCTTCCCTGAGAAGGCATGATTTTGTATTTTTTTATTGGTCCTCAGTAAACAAAACGTTCTCCAAAAATTTTTGATTGACTTGAACAGAAAATTTTTTATCCTAAAGGAGTTTTTGTCGCACAAAGATCCCCAAGTAACGACAGAAAATGCTCAGGAAGAGGACTGTGTGCACTGAGGAGTGCAGCTGGTGCAGGGACAGGCAGAACGGGAAAGGTCCCGTGTGTCTGCGGAACCAGCACAGATCAGACCATGTCAGAGTGAGAAGCAGGCTGTGGGAGCTAATTCAAGAGGGACAAGTTTGAAAAGGGATTTTGGAAGGTCTGGTTTCTAAACCTAAGGAATTTCATGTTAGTGTCTACACAGTAAGAAGAAGTACAGGTTTATAAGGTTTATAAGTACAGGTTTATAAGGTTTATAAGTACAGGTTTACTGCCCCAGGAGGTACCCCTGCCACAAGCCTTGAGGCATATGGGCTCACTGCTCCCTCAGGCTCTACTTTGGCCTCCCTGCAGAGACCTATCCCAGGGATTTTTGGTTTATTTCCTTCCTCCAATGTTTGCTGAGTGACTTCCATGCAAGGGGCCTGGGCTGTTACCATGTTCTCCCCTCTTTGTCAGCATTCAGATCCCTGGAGCAAGCCTCTTCGGACATCCTCCAGTATAATACTCACTCCCTGCTCACAGCTTCAGAGGGTCCTTCCTTTGTCCTGGGATCTGGGACCCCCTTAGACATCTGTCTAGTTGCTCTCATGTCCTCTGATTTCTTTCTTTGGAAAGCACTCATCCTCCTTAACTTAACCAAGCCAAAACCTACTCCTTGGTTCACAGGCCTGCACTCAGTCCGCTGAGCCACACCAGCCTCAAAACCTACTCTTACCCAACCATATTTTTAAAGTTTTTGGGTTTTTTCCATTTCTGTACATTCAAACTGCTATAGAATCTTTGTCCTCTCTCAGGGAAATTCTTCTGTTCCTTTCTTACAGTTTAAACAGCTCAGAAAACAGATTTAAAAATAAATAACATTATTTATGTTAATATATGCTTTCTCAGCAAACTGAATCCTTTTAAATGAGCAAAAAGTGACAATGTTTCCACAACAGCTTTTTTTTCATTTAATTTTTATTTTTGATTTGTAGAGAGAGGGGAAAGTAGAGAGAAACATCCATGTGAGAGAGAAAATCCATTGGTTGCCTTCAATATCCAATTGGTTGCCTGGTCAGAAATTGAACCTGCCACCTTTTGGTTTATGGGCCAACCCACAGCCAACTGAGCCACCCTGGCCAAGGCTCCACAATTTCTTTGTTCTGACATTCAAGTGACTCCTTTCTGTGTGGGAAGTGCAAAGGATTCTTTGTTGGGGGTTTCCTTTTCTGTCCCAGGGATGAAGGGGGAACTTTACCGTCAAGATCAGGACCCCCTGAGCACTGAGTGACCCAAGGGCTGGAAATCCTTTAACGTGTAATTTGAGGTGATGTTTCTATTTTTTATAGAGATCTCTAATTGTCTTCTTCTCTTGCCCTCTCTTCAGAGATACCAAACAAATTTTTTTTTCCAGAAAATGAAGCAGAAGGAAACGAGGAGATGCATGATGTCCAATCAAGACTTGAACAAGGTGATTGCAACCAGATAAAAACCAATTCTCATCTGCTAAGAGGAAAGGAGAAAGGGAGGTGGGCCTTGAGGCCAGAGTGGATTTTGGGAATCAGGGAGAACTGCTAAGGAGGATGGAGAAGTTAGGGAGGGGTGTTCATGTGAGAGCCTGACCAGGGGCTGATTCCATAGGAGTAGCTGTGATAAGAGACGATGGGTCCAATAACTAATACAAAGGAACAGGAACTCAATGAGTCATGAAACCAGATTTAAGGAGAATACTGACCTGGAAGTCATTTTGATTTAGAAAGACCCTGTAGGAAAAGATCAGTGTGAAGCTTTGAAGAGCTAGGAACTATGGATCCAAAGTCAACATTAAATAGCAGACACTTAATGATGGCTGATTAAGGAACTGATTAACTGTTAGGGATCAAGATCTTGATCTTGTTCAAGACCAAGAATATTCAAGGAGATGGGTAGTCATATAGAGAGAGAAGAGAGGAAGTAGTAAGATGTGGAGGAGGGGATGAGAGTATTTTGAGAGAGAAGGAAGGGAAATGAAAGGCAGAAGAAAAGGGTAAAGGGCACAACAAAACAATCATTATTAAGAGCTCACTTATTGAACATAGTATTCACAGCTGCCCTTGGGGAGTAGTATCACTATCTGCCCATTTGCAAAAAGGAGACAAATCTGGAGAGACTGTGTATGCAGTTGGCTTGGGGTCAAGTAGACAAGATGAACCCAGACGTTATGAACCCAGAGTCTGTGTTTCTAACCCTGTGCACACCAGATAGTCTCATGCAAAGACAGAAACCTGAGATACAAATAGGGAAATATATACAGAGAGAAACACAGAGAAAGAAGACCACTAGAAGGTGGAGGAAGTACAGGAGACTCAGATACTACACTTCATGGAAAGGCCAACAAGATAGAGAAGCAGACATGCAAAGGCAAGGTGTTTTTTTAAGGGACCCAGGGATGAGACAAGACTTTGTAGGAATTAAGTTAAGGCTACCAGTGAGGGGCATCTTTGGGGATAAAAATAGTTTCATTATGGTAATGAGTGATATGAAAAGCCATCTGCAGTTACTGAGTGGCTCATGAATGATGTCAGTAAGATGGTCTGACTGAGGCCAGGGATGCAGCTGATGGCAAGAGTTGGGTATGATCCTCCTGGTCCAAATGGGCTCTGTGATACCTGAGGGAGGGGATCTTTAAATCTCACTTTGTAAAGATTTAAGTGGGACTAGGGGACAACAGCACAACCTATACTTCATTTTCTTCAATAAGTTTCTAATTTCTTCCCTGAAGAACTGGTGACAATTTGTATCACAGCCTGCCTTGGAACAGCCCACATCAATCAAATTACAACGGGTTGTTCCTAGTAACTGTTTTATGACCAACTGCTCTTCATGCCCGATGCTGGCATGTGCTATGGGGTGTGAAGGCAGTTTCTTTTTAGTACTGATTGCCCATAATAGTTATCCTTTGCATCCCCAGTTTCTCTGAGGATTTAGATAATAGAGCCTTCATTTTCCTGGTTGCTGGGAGGGTCTCTCCCTCCATACTCCTTAGATGTACATGCTACCACCTCCTGCCAACCTGGACCTGTACCTATTGCCCATGCACCTGGTTTCACAGCCTCTGCCTCTGTCTCTCTTGACCCTAGATGTAGCCCTGCTTTGATGTCACATCCAGTGGTGGCCAGCACTGCAGTGAGAGCAATGAGATAGGGGTGATGATTATATTCCTCCTGGGCTAGGGTCTATCACCTGTTGGGTCCCTCATACAGGACCATTAATACCATGTGCCTCCTGTGCAAACCCTTTGGAGCTGCTCTAAAACACCCTGGAAGGCATTATTATGTAGCTTCCACTGGGATGTGTCATTGAAGAAAAGATGTTCTATATTAATAATACATTTTTATTAAAGAAAAATCTTTCAAAATGATTTTTGAAAGCACTATTATACTTTTAGCAAATTTGTTTGGTCAGAAAACTAATACTTAAGCTCTGGCAGGGTGGCTTAGTTGATTAGAGCATCTTCCTGGGCAGCAAAAGGTTGTATGTTTGATCCATCTCCAGTCAGGGCACAAAGCTGGGTTGTGGGTTTAATCCTGACTTGGGGCACTTATAGGAGGCAACTGAGTGATCTCTCTTTCTCTCTTTCTTTCTTCATCTCTCTCTCTGTCCATATATCTCTCTCTCCCTTCCTCTCTCAAAATCACTAAACATATACTTGGATGAAGATAAAAATAGTTAACATTTAAGAATATAATATATCCAACATATACCAATCCATATTTTTAATAGTTAATCCACCAGAACCACTGGTTGGAACAGGAGGGGTGAGAGGAAGGAACTGTAAGTAGTAACGAGCAGAGAAGGGATTCAGTGTGTGTGTGTATGAGTTGGGGGGTAGAGGAAGCAATGACATAATTATAACTCAAATGATAACCACCAATAAATGTGCCCAAGAGTCTGACCCAGCAGGGACAGTTGACTGTGACATGCACAGGAGTGCAAAACTCTGTGTCTCATGCTACCTCCCCCCTGGAAGAGGAGGCTCCAAGGAACTGTGGGTGTGACACAAAACATGTAGCATGGCACAGGTTCTATGTTAAAATTGTGGGAATTAATTATTAAATCATTTTTTACATAAATTACTTTGCTTAGAAAAAGAGCAGTAAATTAAAAAAATCAAGCTGCACTGAAAATAATGTTTATCCATTTATAAACTATTGAGCTTGGTAGGAACAAAGTGGGATGGTTCGATGGAATCATTAATGAGCAGAGAGGGTTCACCATGGGGAAGAAGGTGAGCAGGTCCTGGGTGGTTTACTCGGGGATTCACTCCTTATTACTTACTGCTCAGTTCTGCTCTGTCCTCTAACTCTAGCTACTGACCCCTGCAGACTTGCTTGCCAGTCCCTTTGCTACTATTTACTGTTGGATTCGTAACCTGGGAGACACTAGCAAGAGACTGGAGAGTGGGAACAAGGAAGAAGCCCAGTATTACCCCATCACTCTCTTGGGAAGCAATTCTGGCAGTACTGTATCTCCCATGGCTCTGCCTCCTGCCAAGCACAGTAACCATGGTCCAGCTTCTACCTACATGGTGACCTTGGCACATGAGCTCACCTTTGGTTCCTTTTATAGCTTTCTGTTGGCCATTCTTTGGGCTGCTGTATTGCTCTTGGACTTCTCAGCTCTTCCATTAGCTGCACAACTAATCCCTTAGATTAAATTCCCTCTTCTCTAAAAGCTTAGAAGGCTTTGCATTTTCCTGTTGAACCTTAATTGATGCAGGGAACAAATAAAATACCTAGGAATAAGAACAAGGTCTAGGTACAGGCTTACATGATAAAGAACTCTCAGAGCAAGTCTGAAACAGAAGAGATAAATGTGAAGGAAATAAGCACAACCAGTAACAACAATGAAGCACTAGAAACAAAAATTGAATAAGATAAAGTAGGAAACATTACAGAGAATATATAACAAAAAATCAGGTGGAGCAGTGGGGTCAGGTCTAGAGAGAATCAGGGAGACCCTGGGATGCATGAAAGAAGCTCTCAGCACCTTCTTGTGTCCTGGGCACCTATTTGCTTCAAACTAGACCCTGCTGGGCCTTGGGTACTATGATAAATATGTAGAGCAATCCATATGAATACAGAAATATACAGAGGGAAATAAATATCAATAAAAAGAAACAATGGAGGGGAGACTCAAAGAGAACTATGTCAAGAATGAGTAAAAGACAGTGAATGAAGAACTGGTAGAGAGTGGACCAGGCAGAGAGAGGATTGTCTGATTTAGGTCATGATGAAGAAGGCACAGAGGGTTGTTATATTTTTTATGTTTGAGGGTTTTTTAAAATTGTTTAGTCTGTTAACAGTTCTTTCCACTTTTCTTCCCTTCCCCTCCATCACCTAGCTCCACCTTCTCCCCACTCCAAGCCAATCCCCCATTGTTGTCTATGTTCATGGTTTGGGTTGTGCATAAATGTTCTTTGGTTAATCCCTTCATCATCTTTCATCCCACCTCCCCCTTTTTTTCTGGCAGCTGTCAATCTGTTCTATATATCTAAACTTCTGTTACTATCTTGTTTGTTAGGTTATTGTGTTCGTCAGATTCCACATATAAGTGAGATCATGTAGTATTTTTCTTTCACTGATGAGCTTAATTCACTTCACATAATTTTCTCCAGGTCCCTCCATGCTGTTGTAAAATGTAAGAGTTTTCTATTTTTTATTGCTACATAGTATTCCATTGTTTAAATGTATCACAGCTTTTTTATCCACTCATCCACTGATGGGTGCTTAGGCTGTTTCCAAATCTTAGCTATGGTAAATATTGCTGCTATGAACATAAGGTGCATATATTTTTGTATTTGTGTTTTGAGATCTTTGGGGTATATTTCCAGAAATGGAATGTCTGGGTCAAAAGGGAGTTCCATCTTTAATTTTTAAGGATACTCCATATTGTTTTACACAGTGGCTGCACCAATCTACATTCCCACCAACAGTGCACTAGGGATCCCTCTTCTCCACATCCTCTCCAGTGCTTGTTGTCTGTTGATTTATTGATGATAGCAATTCTGACCGGTGTGAGGTAATATCTCATTGAGGCTTTAATTTGCATATCTCTGATGATTAGTGATATTGAGCATTTTTTTCATGTGCCTACAGACAGGCCCTCTCTGTAAGTCCTTCTTGGAGAAGTGTCTATTCAGGTCTTTCACCCATTTCTTAATGGGGTTGTTTGTCTTCCTGGCATTGAGCTGTATTAGCTCTTTGTATATTTTGGAGATTAAACCCTCTCAGATGGTTTGTGAAGTGATGGCTTGGCAAAAATGTCCTCCCAACATTAGGTTCCCTATTCATCCTGCTGATGGTTTCCTTAGCTATACAGAAGCTTTTAAATTTGACATTCTCCCATTTGTTTGTTTTCTGCTTTGTTTCCAATGCCTCAGGATATATATTATCAAAAATATTTCTAGGTTGATTATCTGAGATTTTACTCCCTATGTTTCCTTCTAAGATTTTTATAGTTTCACAACTTAATATTTAAGTCCTTTTCCATTTTGAGTTTTCTTGTGTGTATGTGTGTGTAGGATGTAAGCTGGTGCTCTAGTTTCATTTTTTGTCATGTACAAGTCCAGTTTTACTAACACCATTTATTGAAGAGACTGTCTTTGCTCCACTGTATGCTCTGCCACCTTTGTCAAACATTAATTGCTCATACAGGCATGGGTTTATTCCTGGGATCTCTGTTCTGTTCCATTGATCTATGTGTCTGTTCTTGTGCCAGTACGTGGCTGTTTTTATTACAGTGGCCTTATAGTATAGTTTGATATCAGAATTTGTGATACCTCCAGTTTTGTTCTTCTTTTGCAAGATTGCTGAGGATATTCAGGGCCTTTTTTGGTTCCATATATATTTTTTTAGAGTATTTGTTCTAGTTCTGTGAAATATGCCATTGATATTTTAATAGGTATTGTGTTGAATATATAGATTGCTTTGGGTAGAATGGTAATTTTAATGATGGTAATTCTTCCAGTTCATGATCACGGTATATGCTTCCATTTATTTATTTTTATTTTTTAATATATTTAATGGATTATTCTATTACAGTTGTCCCTTTCCCCCCTTCACTCCCCTCTGCCCTGCACACCCCCTCTCATCCACATTCCCTGCCTTTAGTTCATGTCCATGGGTCATACATATAAGTTCTTTAGATTCTACTATTTTATATACTATTTCCTCTACTATTCTTACCCTTCCCCTTTCTATTTTATACCTACTATCTATGCTCCTTATTCTCTGTACCTTTTCCCCCTCTCTGCCCTTCCCACTCCCCTGTTGCTAACCCTCCATGTGATCTTCATTTCTGTGGTTCTGTTCCTGTTCTAGTTGTTTGCTTAGTTTGCTTTTGTTTTTGTTTTAGGAGTGGTTGTTAGTAACTGTAAGTTTGCTGTCATTTTACTGTTCATATTTTTATCTTCTTTTTCTTAGATAAGTCCCTCTAACATTTCATAAAATAAGGGCTTGGTGATGATGAACTCCTTTAACTTGACCTTATCTAAGAAGAACTTTATCTGTCCTTCCATTCTAAATGAAAACTTTGCTGGATAGAGCAATCTTGGATGTAGGTCCTTGCCTTTCATGACTTGAAATACTTCTTTTTAGTCCCTTCTTGCTTGTAAGGTCTCTTTTGAGAAATCAGCTGACAGTCTTATGGGAACTCCTTTGTAGGTAACTGTCTCCTTATCTCTTGCTGCTTCTAGAATTCTCTTTTTAATTTTAATCTTGGGTAATGCAATTAATCTTGGTGTGTTTCTCCTTGGGTCCAACTTCTTTGGGACTCTCTGAGCTTTCTGGGCTTCCTGGAAGTTTATTTCCTTTACCAAATTGGGGGAGTTCTCCTTTATTATTTGTTCAAATAACTTTTCCACTTGCTGGTCTTCCTCTTCTCCTTCTGGTAGCCCTATACTTTGGATGTTGGCACATTTAAAAATGTCCTGAAGGTCCCTAAGCCTTTCCTTTTTTTTTTTTTTTTTTTTGAATTCTCTTGTTTCTTCATTCTTTTCTGATTGGATGTTTCTTTTTTCCTTCTGGTGCACACCATTGATATGAGTCCCAGTTTCCTTTCCATCACTATTGATTTTCTGTACATTTCCCTTTATTTCACTTAGCATAGCCTTCATTTTTTCATCTAATTTGAGACCAAATTCAACCAATTCTGTGAGCATCTTGATTACCAGTGTTTTGAACTATGCATCTGATAGGTTGGCTACCTCTCCATGGCTTCATTGTATTTTTTCTGAAGCTTTGATCTGTTCTTTTGTTTGGGCCATTTTTTTTTTTCTCGGCACACCTGCTACATAGTGAGGGGTGGAGCCTTAGGTGTTCACCAGGGTAGGGCAACCCACGTTGCTGGGTGGTGACATTGTATGTGGGGAAGGGGGCCTAAGAAGGAACAATGGCACTTGCTCTGCTCTCTGCCAGATTTCAGTCACTTCCCCCACTTCCCACAAGCAAATTGGGCCCTTCTGGTGCCGATTCCCAGGCAGGTGGGTTTGTGTGCATTCCAGGACCCTGTGGGTCTCTCCAACAAACTCTCCTGTGAGGCTGGGAGTTTCTCCCACTGCCTTAATCCCCACAGGTGTTTTCAGTCAGTGGTTTGAGGCTTTATTTCCCACACTGGAGCTCTGGGTTGCGCAGTCCATCTGGCTCCCCAGTTGTTTCTTCCAGTTTAACTGCTCCTGAACGTGGGACCACCCAGTCTACGATCTGCCACCTCACTGGGTCTGCCAGCTGCTGCCTTGAGTGCCCCACTCCACAATCCACCGCCTCACTGGGCCTGCCAGCTGCTGTCTTGCCTGCCCCAGTCCTGTAGCTACCGCCTTGCTGCGAGCCCTCTCTGCCTGGTGTCTGTCTCCACCCCTCCTACTGGTCTGGATGAATGTGTCTTCTTTAACTCCTTGGTTGTCAGACTTCCACACAGTTCGATATTCTGTCAGTTCTGGTTGTTTTTTGTTTTTAAATTGTTTTTCTCCTTTTGGTTGTGCGAGAAGGCGCAGTGTGTCTACCTATGCCTCCATCTTGGCCATAAGTCTTGCTTCCACTTATTTGTATCTTCCTCAATTTTTTTCTTCAGTGGCCTATAGTTTTTTATGGGTCTTTTACTTCGTTGGTTAAATTTAGTCCTAGGTACCTTATTTTTTGTTGCAATAGTAAATATCATTGTTTTCTTACTTTCTCTTTCTGATAGTTCATTACTGACATATCAAAATACCATCAGTTTCTGGGTATTAATTTTGTAACCTGCTACTTTACTGAATTCATTTAATAAGTCTAATAGGTTTTTGGAGTTTTTAGGATTTTCTATGTACAATATCATGTCATCTGCAAATAATGACAACTTTCCTTCTCCCTTTCCAATCTGGATGCCTTTAATTTCTTTTTCTTGTATGACCACTGTGGCTGGGACTTCCAGAACTATGTTGAATAAGAGTGGTGAAAACAGACATCCCTGTCTTGTTTCTGATCTTAAAGGGAGCGCTTTTCATTTTTGCCTATTGAGAATGACATTAACTGTAGGTTTTTCATATATGGCCTTTATTATGTTCAAGTATGATCCCTATATTCCCACTCCACTAAGAGTTTTTATCATAAATGAGTGCTATATTTTATCAAATGTTTTTTCTGCATCTATTGATATGATCATGTGATTTTTGTGTTTCATTTTGCTCAAGTGATGAATTACATTTATTGATTTGGGAATATTGTACCAATCTTGAATCCCTTGGATAAATCCCACTTGATTGTGGTGTGTGATCTTTTTGATGTATTGCTGGATTAAGTTTGCTAATATTTGTTGAGGATTTTAGCACCCATGTTCATCAGGGATATTGGCCTATAATTTTCTTTCATTGTTGCATCTTTACCTTGTTTTGTAACTAGGATAATACTGGCCTCATAGAAAGATCTTGGAAGTATCCCTTCCTCTTGAATTTTTTGAAATAGTTTAAGAAGGATTGATAATGGTTCTCAGAATGTTTGATAAAATTTGCCTGTGAAGCCCTCTGGTTCAAGGTTTTTGTGTGCCAGGAGTTTTTTAATTACTGCTTTGATTTCACTCATTGTTATTAGTCTATTCAGGTTTTCTGCTTCTTCCTGATTCAATTTAGGGAAATTGTATATTTCTAGAAATTTGTCCATTTCACCCAGGTTGATGAATTTCTTAGCATATGGTTGACCACAGTAATTTCTTACAATACCCTGTATTTCTGTGATATCAGTTATTTTGTCTCTTTCATATCTGATTTTATTTATTTGGGTCCTTTCCTTTTTTGATGAGTTTGTTTAAAGGTTGGTCAATCTTGTTTATCTTTTCAAAGAACCAGTCCTGGTTTTATTGATATTCTGTATTTTGTTGTTGTTGTTGTTATTGTTTTTTGTTTCTATGTCATTGATTTCCCTTCTGATCTTGATTTCCCCCCTTATACTTGCTCTGGGCTTTGTTTGTTGTTGTCTTTCTAGTTCTTTTAGGTGTAGTGTTAGATTTTTTTTTGTAGATGAAATTTTTCTTGCTTCTTGAGATAGGTCCTCTCAGGATCACTATTCTCTGTCCCATAGGTTTTGGGTTGATGTGTGTTCATTTTCATTTGTTTCCAAGAAATTTTTTTATCTCGTCCTTGATCTCATTGAGTACCTATTCATTATTTGATAACTTGCTATTTAGCCTCCAAGTATTTGACTGTTTTTGAGTCTTCTCATTGAGGTTAATTTCTAATTTCATGCCATTGTGATTCAATAAAATGCTTGATATGATATCAAGTTTCTTGAATTTGTTAAGGCTTGTTTTGTGGCCTAGCATGTAGTCTATCTTTGAGAGTGATGCATGTGCACTTGAGAATAATGTATATACTTCAACTTTGGGCTGAAATACTCTCTAAATATCCATTAAATCCATTTGATCTAGTGTGTCATTTAGTGCCACTATATCCTTGGTGGATTTTTTGTCTGGAAGATCTATCCACAGTGGGTCATTAAAATCCACTATTATGAGAGTATTATTGTCAATATCTTTCTTTAAGTGCCCTAAGATTTTATTTTATATATTTAGGTGCTCCTGTATTGGATGCATATATGTTTATGAGGGTTATGTCCTCTTATTGGATTGGATCCTTAAGAAGTATGCCTATACTTCTTAAGGCATACATTTTTCTTTGACTCTCCATTTGATCTCTATGTGTTAGGTAGGTGTGCTATGTCTCTTGAATATACATACTTTGATTGTTTTATGATATTGGTGTCTTGCTGGGGTTAGTTGTTCAATCCTTCAGATCACCTGAACTCCATGATTCAAGAGTGTCTCTTGGGAATTCTGTGACCCTCTTGTTGTAGTTGTTTTAAATACTAATGGCTCCTTTGTGGGTAGAGTTATTGTCTAAGGCTGGGCAACTGTAAGAGTAGCCATTGATCTCCATATGTGGGATGCTGTGCAGTTGCTGCCCCTTGATGTGGCTTTGTTCCCAGCAGTGTCTAGAGCCTCTGGGAATCCCCCTTTGGATACACTGATTGTGTTGCTAGCTGGTTCAAGCTTCAGTGTGGGCTTATGTCCATCACTGGTTTTGTTGATCCCAGTTGGGTGGGGTTCAGAAATAGATTACTTTTAAGATATTGTGTGAAACCAGCCCTGGGTTTTCTCTCTATAGCTGCCAGACCATTTATTACTTGTGTCTATATGTACTGGACCTGCTTGTGCATGTAAGAGGCCAGTCTGTTTAAAAGAGTCAGTTCTTTCCTACTTGGAGCTGGTGGCAGCTCTATATAGGAGCCAAGGTTCCCCAAGGTTGGCCTCCCCATCTTAAACTTCCTGCCCTTCCCTGAGGTTGCCTGGTTATTCTCCAGAGCCTTTTGACACAAGAGTCTGTAAGCTGAGATCAGGTCTGTTGAGATGAGGCTAGCATAGACTGTAGGTCATTCAGTGAGGAGAGAGTAACCCCTACTCAAAGCCAACCCCTTTTGTCTTTGTCAGAGACTCCAGCACTTGTTTCTTCAGGGGGGCTCACTGCTGGTTCAGGATGGACACATTCAACTTTCCCCCTTGCAGGAGAGAACTCAGCAGCTATGTCCTTGAGGGGACAGACTCAAAGGGGCCTCCCTTTGGGGTTGAGGCAAGACCCAACTGCAGGTGGGAGCTAGACTGTCTTTCTCATTCCAAGCCCTCATTCAGAGGCTAAGCTCTCTGTCCTGCTAGCAGGCAATATCCTCCAAAATTCTCACACTTCAGCCTGGTGCTCAAACCATAAAAGCACCCCACACTGAGTTGTGATCTCTGATTTTCACAGGTGTGGTGAATACTCACGGCATTCCACCACCAGAGACCCCATAGCCTCCCCTTTCCTCACCATTGCTGTATTTTCACAGCCTCAGAGTTCAAGAGGGAGGGCACTCTGTAACAGCAATTTCAATCTGGTCTTTTTGCTGGTGGGGAAGCTGTGTGTGGGGTCCTTTCCCAGCCACATTTCAGTTCCTTAAGAAGTTTCTATGTGATACCCACACTGCAGTACTGAGTCACTGTCTGGTTTTCCACACACATAACTTCCTGCAAAAGCAAAATGTATCTCAAAGTCACGGCTGCAGCCTTCAGGTGTCTCTGTCAAACCTAAGTGTGGTGACATGATTGATTTAAGAGTCTGAGACCTTATCTGAGCTCTCCAGGTTGGCACTGCAGTTATGAACGTGCTGCTTGCTGTGTGTGTGTAGCCTAGTAGCCTTGGTCAGAGGTAGGAAAGGGAGAGAATGAGCACCTTATGCAGCAAGTTCAGCAAAAAAGTGTCCCTAAGTAATTGGAAAAATATCAAAAACAGAAATAGTCAGTTTGAAACTGGAAAAGCAGGCATTTGTGCTGCCTGTTACCTACCAGGCCCAATAAGCACAGACAGGATCACATTTTTATGGGTGCTTTATTCAGATGGCTGGAGATCTGTGAAGACTTGTGGGTTTGTGCCCTAGCAGACCACATTTTACATTTCCTCTCACACCAGCCTTTTCATAACCGAGAACAGTGAGGGTGAAGGGCTTTGAAATTCAGAGAAAATTAGATTAAAAAAAAACACCCTCCAGCATTCTTGCCCTGGGCTGTTCGCTGTCCCAAAGCAGTCATCTGTCTCTCCCTGGAACACAATAATGACTCAGACAGTCTAGCTGTGCCCTAGGTGGTGGTCTTTAGCTGTGCCCTAGGAGGTCATCTATCTATCTCTTCCAGGAGCCAGGGTAGGCTGTACCTGCAGTTCCTGAAACAATAGCATTAACATATGCATTACCTACTATGCTTATTAACTATTTACCTTAAACTAAAATTTCCCAACACTTGAGTCCCCCATCAAGTTTAAGTATTGGTATCAGACTATTTCTATGGAAGAGAGGAAAGTGATGGATATAGGAGTTAAAGAAAAGGGAGAAGATCAAAACGCCAAGCTATTCATTAGATGAGAAAAAAAGGAACACTTAAAGACAAGGAGAGTTGTAAAAACATGCTATCACCAGGCATAATTAGTGGAAATTGTTTGAACCAATAGGAAAGTGAAGAATTAAAATGAGACTGAAAGAAGAGGTAGAATGGGGATAGGGATCAGAGGTAGAGTGAGGGTGGCTTTCCTGTCCTTGGGCTCTTGGGCCAACGTGAGACATTAATAGGTTTTTATCTTCTGAGCAGTGACCATCAATGATGACTCTGCAAAATATGAAAATGGAGGTGAACCTCTGAAAGCTTCCACCCCAGCAGTGAAAAGGAAAACTGGTAAGGAGGTGGGAGCTCAAGGCTTGGGCTGCAGGAACCTGAATTAAGAGCAACTGTTTCCTGAGACATCTATTGTGAGTTCATATTGCACCATGGATCCAGTTTATCCTGGATCCTATTCTCTGTATTTTATTTGACTATTTTGGAATGTGCAAGATAATAAGAAATCACTGTATTTATATATATTTTTGAAGAAGAAGCTATTTATTAATGGTTCCTATTAATATTGTATATGCATCCATATATTGATTCTATAGTAGAAATAGGCTAGTAAAGTAATGTTTGTCTTAAAATGAACTAACTGATATGACTATTCAGTATTGGATTTATACAATTGTCTCTAAAGAGAAGAGAAAAACAAGTATTTCTTTATTGAAAAACAAGTATTTCTTTATTTATTTCTTTATTTCTTTATTTCTTTATTGTGTCATCTGATCACAAACATTGAACAGTGTCAGAAGACAACTCATTCATCTAGTATTAGCAAAAATAGACTAGTGTTTTAAAATCCAAAGTGTTGTTTTTGATAGAGTTCTTCAGCAAGTCATGACATAAAAGTATAGTGACTTTCAAGGACCTTTGCAAATAGTATCTAACTTTTTTCTTTACAGCAACTGTTATGGGTAAACAGGATGGGTGTAGTCACCCCTTTCTCTAGGTGAGAAAACACAATTACATAAATGTGTCGAGGTGTTTTACAAAGCCTTATAGAGATAAAAAGAAGTACAAGACTAGCTTCCTGGATTTTGCATTTTTTTGGTAAAAGTGGAACTTGAAATGGGTATAAAATGGTGTTTCCCTAATCCTATGGGCAGCATGAGTGGTAAAAAGATCTGTAGCTCTTTAGGGCACAGACTGCTGGTTCCTTTCCCTTCTTACTTTCTCAGAGGATATTGAAAATGTGCCTATTCAGGAAAACACTAGGAGAATACCTCCAAACTAATAAAAGTGTTACTTTGTCTTTATGTTACCAAAGTACAATTTTGTCAATAATAAACTTCTTGTAATACCTCATTATGTCTACCCATGTAAAATGTAAGTTTGCTTCAGTTTTTAGGGAGTGTACTTTCTAACTTGTGTCTCAGTGTAGGAAACTGCTCTAAAAGGTGATTTTAAAGTCGGTCTATGGCTCAAACATAAGAGATTGTTTCCCAGCCTTGCAAACAGCCCAAGGGGCATGGGTGGTTGGGGGGCAGGAGGAGTGTCTCTATCTTCAACACAAGATTTCCAAATTCCCCTCACAAAGAAACAGCAGATGAAGAAAGTGTTGAAATGGCAATAGATGGAGGAAGAGGAGGAAGAGGGAGAAGTGTAGGGAGGTGAGGTTCAAAAAGAGCAGTGAATTGTCTCTGCTCTGGGCACAGGGAATGGAGCATCACTAATCCCCAAGACACTTGACTCAGAAGAGCAGCCCAGGAGGCCTGGATGTAAGCCATGATTTGCATGGTTGTTCAAGATTTTCCTGTTTTGTTATTAGTGAATTTCCTCTGAGAAGGGTTTTTGGTCACTTGCTGTGACAAATAAAGCATTGTGCAGTGATTAATGTCCTTGACTCTTTAGATTCAAGTGCTCACAATGCTAACATGCACAGGATATGAATATATAAATATATGTTTTATGGTGGTTTAAATAGTTGTTTCCACTTTCTCTCCCTCCCCCTCCCCCTCCCCCACCTCCCACCTCGGTCCTTTCCCTCTTTGGCTTTGTCCATGTGTCCTTTATATATGTTCCTTGAAGACCTTTCCCCTTCTTTCCACTCTTACCCTCCTCCCCGCTCCCTTCTGGTTACTCTCACTTTATTCTTTATGTCAATGTCTCTGGTTATATTTTCCTTGCTTGTTTGTTTCATTGATTAGTTTCCACTAATAGGATAGGAATATTTTTTTAAAAAATTTAACTGTATTTTTTTCATTACTATTTATATACCTTATATAACTCTTCCCCCACCCCCAGAATCACCACATTGTTCTTCATGTGCATGAGTCTCAGGACATGAGATTCATTTTTGCTTGATCCCTTCATCCCCTAATGCCCCCCACCCAGAGCCACCAGCCTGCTCTCTTTCTATGAGTCTATCTCTATTTTGCTTGTTAGTTCCATTTGTTCATTAGATTCCACATTTGAGCAAAATCATGCGGTATGTCTTTCTCTGACTGGCTTATTTCACTCAACATAATGTTCTCCACATTCATCCATGCTGTCAAATGGGGTAAAAATTTCTTCTCTTTATGGTTGAGTAGTATTCCATTGTGTAAATATACCATAGTTGTTTTATCCGCTTACCTACTGAGAGACACTTGGGCTGCTTCCATATCTTGGCAATTATAACTAACGCTGCAATGAACATAGGGATTCTTATGTTCTTTTGAATTTTGGGTTTCCTCAGATACACTCCCAGAAGTGTGAACACTGAGACAGAAGACAAACTTAGTTTTAAGTTTTTGAGGTGTCTCTATACTGCTTTCCACAGTGGTTGTACCAATCTGTGTTCCCACCAACAGTGCATGAGGGTTCCATTTTCCCCACATCCTTGACACCATTTCCTGCTTGTTGAGTTATTGATGATATCCATTCTGACAGGCGTGAGGTGATATCACATTGTGGTTTCATTTTTGCATTTCTCTAATGATTAGTGACTTTGAACATCTTTTCATATATCCATTGACCATTTGTTTGTCCTCTTTGGAGAAGTCTCTATTAAGGTCCTTTGCCCATTTTTTTTAACTGGGTTTTTTTTTTGGTGTTGGGTTTTGCAAGTTTTTTTATAAATTTTGGATATTAGCTGCTTATCAGATGATTGGTGATCATGATCTCCCATTCTGTGGGTTGTCTTTTTGTTTTGTTGATGGCTTCTTTTGCTGTACAGATACTTTTAGTTTGACAAAGTCCCATTTGTTTATGTTTTCTTTTGTTTCCCTTGACTCAGGAGATATATCAGATAAAAAGTTGCTATTAGCACTGTTCAAAGTTTTACTGCCTTGTTTTCTTCTAGAATTTTTTATGGTCTGGGGTCTAATATTTAAGTGTTTAGTCCACTTTGAATTTATTCTTGTGTGTGGTATAAGAAAGTGATCTAGTTTCATTTTTCTGCACTTATCTGTCCAATTTTCCCAACACCATTTATTGAATAAACTGTCTTTATCTTATTGTATGTGTTTTCTTCCTCTGTCAAATATTAATTGACTGTAAAGGTGTAGGTTTATTTCTGAGCTCTCTATTCTGTCCCATCAACCTAAGTGTCTTTTAAAGCCAGTACCATGCTGTTTTCATTACTATGGCCTTATAGTGTACTTTGTTATTAGGTAGCATGATTCCTCCAACTTTTTTCTTCTTTCTCAGGATTGCTATTGCTATATGGGGCCTTTTGAGATTCCATATAAATTTTTGAAATATTTGTTCTTGTTCTGTGAAATATGTCATTGGAATCTTGATACAAATTGTGTTAGATCTATAGATCACTTTGGGTAGTATGGACGTTTTAATGATGGTATTCTTCCTATCCATGAACATGGTATGTGCTTCCGCTTATTTGTGTCTTCTTCTATTTCTTTCTTCATTGTCATATAATCTTCTTCTATTTCTTTATTGTCATCCAAGGAGGTCTTTTACATCCTTGGATAGGTTTTTTCCTAAGTAGTTTATTCTTTTTGAAGCTGTTATGGATGGGATTGATTTCTTAATTTCCCTTTCTGTTAGTTCATTATTGGCATATAAAAATGCAACTGATCTTGGGATATTAATTGTGTGCTCCGTTTCTTTTCTGAACTTATTTATCATTTCTAGTAGTTTCTTGGTAGAATATTTAGGGTTCTCTATGTACAGTATCATGTCATCTGCAAATAATGACAGTATTCCTTCTTCCTTTCCAATTTGGATGTCTTTTATGTCATCTTCCTGACTGATTGCTGTGGTGAGGACTTCCAGTGCTGTGTTGAATTCATCCCTGTCTTGTTCCCCATCTTTATGGAACATGAGAAGTTTTTGCTTATTGAGTATGATGCTGGCAGTAGGTTTGTCCTATATGGCCTTTGTTATGTTTAGGTTAGTCCTCTATTCCCACTTTGTTGAGAGTTTTTATCACAATTGGGTGCCGGATTTTCTCAAATGCTTTTTCCTGCATCAGTTGATGTGTTCATGTGGTTTTTATCCTTCCTTTTATTTATGTGGTGTATCACATTTATTGATTTGCAAATATTGTACCAAACTTGTATTCCCGGAATGAATCTCACTTGATCATGGTGTATGATATTTTTAATTGGACCTCTCCCTTTGTCATTATGTAGTGTCCTTCTTCATCTCTGACTGTAGCCTTGGTTTTAAAACTTACTTTGTTGAATCTAAGCATTGCTCCCTTCGTTTTTTTCCCATTTGCATGAATGTTTTTTCCTCCCTTTACTTTTAGTCTGTTTTAGGGAGCATATACCTGGATCTTGTTTTCTTATCCATTCAGTTCCCCTATATCTTTTGATTGGAGCATTCAAGCCACGTACATTTAAAGTGATTATTAATAAATATGTATGTATTGCCATGTTTTCTTTTCTTTTTCTTCTTCTTTTTCTTAAAGCAAGTCCTTTAATGTTTGTTGTAGTACTGGTTTTGCATACACAACTCCTTTAGCTTTTTCTTGTCTAGGAAGCTCTTTATTGCTCCTTCAATTAAATGAGAGTCTAGCTGGGTAAAGTAGTGTTGGTTTTAGGTCCTTGCTTTTCATCACCTTCAATATTTCACTCTGCTCCCTTCTGTCCTGAAATGTTTTGATGAGAACTAAGATGACAGTCTAATGGGAGCTCCCTTGCAGGTAACTAACTGCTTCTCTCTTGTGTTTTTAACAGTCTCTTCTCATCTTTAAGCTTCCCTAACTTAATTATAATGTGTCTTGGTGTGGGCCTCTTTGGATCCATCTTGTTTTGGACCCTCTGCTCTTCCTGGTACTTTTTTCTTCCCCTGATTAGGGAGGTTTGCAGTCATTATTTCTTCAAATAGGATCCCAATCCCTTGCACACTTTCTTCTCCTTCTGGTATCTCTATGATATGTTATACTTCATGTTATCCAAAATATTTCTTAAGCTCATCTCATTTTTTTAAATTATTTTTTTCTTTTTGCTGTTCTGCCTTAGTGTTTTCTCCCACCTTGTCTTCCAAATCACTGATTTGATCCTCTGCTTCATCTAACCTACTGTTTATTCCTTCCACTGTATAATTTATTTCAGATATTGCATTCCTGACTTCTGTCTGGTTCTTTTTTATGGTTTTCATATCTTTTTTTATACTGTTGAACATCCTTATAATCATTGGTTTCAAATGTGTACTTGATAAATTGCTTGCCTCCATTTCATCTAGCTCTTATTTTGGAGAATTCTCTTGTTCTTTCTTGGTGACTGTTTCATTATCTTCCCATTTTGGCTGCCTCTTTTAGTTTGTTTGTATGTATTAGGTTGATATGCAAACACTCTGCTGGCAAATTAGTCTTTATTTTGAAAGAATTGTTTTCAAGATTAAAAATTCTAGGTGAACACTTATTTCTCCTCAATATACTGATATGACTATTATATTGTCTTTTAGAGTCTATCATATGGCTGATGAATATTCCCCTCATATTTTAACAGTCATTTCTTTGTTAGTAAGCTTCTTTCTCAGCAAAATCATTTTCCAACTATTTAATTATGAAAAATTTCAAGCTACTAATAACATGGAAAAATTTACAGTAAATATAGATTGACAATTAACATTTACCATTCTTGCTCTATCACATTTCTCTCCATCTATCCATTTCCCTATTTATTCACTAGCCATCCTAAATTTGAAACATTTTAAAGTTGCAAACAATACTACACTTCCTTCTAAACACCTTCGCATGTGGGTTATTAACTAGACTTCAATGTTTGTATTTCTTTTCTCTTTCTTCTGAGATAAAAGTTACAATGAGATGTGCAAGTACTAAGTATATCATTCTATCAGTTCTGATTAAATTATTCTCTTGAAAAATACAAATCTTTATAAAGAGGCAGAACGTGACCATCACTCAAGAAAATCTTCTCTGAGGAGAGAAGATACTATCCTGGGATATTTCTAAGGAGGGAGATATTCTCTGTTTTATACTGGTGAGGAAACAAATTTGCCTTCTGACATGGAGGGCTACATTAACTCTGGCTTCTAGAACTGTTTGTTATTCACACATCCTTGAAAAGATACTCCGGGGCATGTGGCAACCCATGGAGAGTTGCCTCCCAACAAACTGACCTGACATAGCAGATCCTGGCAGTCTCCCCATGAGGATACCACTCTACCAGCCATGACAATTACTGGGACCACTGGAGTCCAGGACCAAATTCATCCAATTGGTCTCCTTCAGTATTTAACAAATTTCCTGAACCACAATTGTTTTAAGTCTCCCATAATCATCCCTTACAGTTGAAGTCACTGTGTTTGCATGAGAGGCAAATGAAGGCCTGGCTTTCACACAAGAGATACAATCCCAAGGACACACACAGTGGCCCTGAAAAAGAGGCATTTACAGCTGTTGAGGTTCCTAAGGGGAATATAGCAGCCAGGGTTTGGAAAGTTCTGTTCATTGCTGATGGGGTTTAGAAAGAGGTTGGGACAGGACAGTCTCTCCAATCTGACCTCTTTGGCCATGACGTTCAGATGGCATTTGTCACCACCACACCCCACCACTGAACAACTGAGAATCAGTGCAGGGACATTGTCCAGAGACACTCTGCATGGGATATACAGATACTGGCACCAGCCCCTGATTCATCATATCTGATGCTGAGTGGCAGACTCAGCATCCAAGTGGTGGAAGACCTGGACAAGGTGGTTTCTTTCTACAAAGAAGACTCAGGGCAGCTGTGGAAGACAGATATCATTAATACCTCTCCACCTCCCATACTTCCTAGGTGTTTCCTCCTCAGGTGCCTGGGTCTTTGCTCTTCCTTCACTGTCTTAAAATGGTACAAAATGTGTACCATTTTAATGGCTGCAATTTCCTCTTTCTTTCTAATAATCTCCTATTGTCACTCAGACTTTTCATCAAGAAGAATCAGACACAAGCCTGGCAAAAGCATTTCCAAAAAATAAAATCAAAATTAAATCGGAATCATCTGGGAACTCTGAAAACTGCACCCTCCAGGCTGGTTGGGCAAAGTATGAGGCATCATTCCCAGCAAGGGTCAGAACAGAATCCAGAATTGTCAGAGTCAGTCTTTATAATAACAATGATCCCCCACCACTTTTGTCTTGGTCAAACACAGGAAGGAGCTGATCCCCCATTTCTGCCTTCCTTGGGTAGGGATGCCTTTAGTGTCCAAAGAACCCTAACAGAGAAGGGTGTGGACAGGAGGAGACAAGATCACAAAGTTAGATAATCAGAGAATTGGGTGTATCTTCTTTTTTTAAAAGATTTATTTATTTATTTATTTTTAGAGAGGGAAGGGAGGGAGAAAGAGAGAGAGAGGAGAGAGAGAGAGAAACATCAATATGCGGTTGCTGGGGTCCATGGCCTGCAAGCCAGGCATGTGCCCTGGCTGGGAATCGAACCTGTGATGCTGTGGTTCACAGCCCACGCTCAATTCACTGAGCTACGCCAGCCAGGGTGGGTGTATCTTCTGATAAAGCACACA
This sequence comes from Phyllostomus discolor, assembly GCF_004126475.2. Lineage (NCBI taxonomy): Eukaryota > Metazoa > Chordata > Mammalia > Chiroptera > Phyllostomidae > Phyllostomus > Phyllostomus discolor. The sequence continues at coordinate 6,211,175 of NC_040906.2, read as the reverse complement.
CCATTGTCAGACTGCAAATGGTCCAGCCATCCATGCAATTTGCAGATTTTCTAGAATTTCCTGGGCTCTTCTTTCAGCTTTGGAGAAGGCTGGTGTTGGGGAGAAATGAGGCAAAGCAGTGAACACAAACAGCAGTCAGACACCATCTCTATTAGGTCACCCCATCATTATTCTTTTTGCTCCTGAGTCAGAGCTCAAGTAGAAAGAGGCATATACAGCCTCTGACTTTGTCTCTAGTGACCTATGACCTATGTGCAGGGAAGTAGCCCAGCTGCAGAGCTCCCTTCTACCACGACAGCAGGTGTATGTACCACTGTCACAGAAGTATCAGGGGGCTGTCTGCATGGGGAGCTAAGACAGTTGCACTGACTCCTGATGTCTCTGCTAAAACATTCTGATTGTGGGGGGTCTGAGAGGTGAAATCAAAGTAGACATTTTGTGGTTGTGTATCTGAAACCACAATGCCAATGAAAGAAATGTCACTGAAAGAAAGACTCTGAAACTGCAGATTTGTGGAATAAAGTTCCCCAAGTACCTCTATGACTTTATAGAAACAACAACTATATGACAGGAAGTTTTCCATGTGCAATTGTAAAATGAGACAGAATGAAGTATCTTCTCTTTCAGGGACAGGACAGCAGCCAGGTGTGAATGTGAATTTTGAAGCTGAAATACTTCCTGTGACTTGTAAAGAGAACATGGGGCTGTTAATTAAGAGGAAATTGGAACGAGGTAGGTTTCAGGGTTTATTTCAATTTGCCACCCCTCTGTGAAGGAATCACATGCAGTAACTGAATTACTCATGTGAATTTCCTGTCATTCAAGGAACTGAGGCCCCACTGTGACTTGAAAGAAGAAGGAAATGGTCCCTAAGATGATGTTTTTGCACTTTAAGCAGTGCTGCACATCAAGTGCTCACCCCCACGTGGAAGTGCCCGTGAGGATGCCCAAAGACAAGTGCAGGAATGTCAGTCTCTGGGTGGAAAATACTGCACGTTTTCCTTTGAGTCAGATGTAACAGGGAAGAGGTCCTCAGCCTCCACGTTCACGTCCTGTATCCCACCTGGATAATCACCACCAGGACAGGGTGTTAGATGCAATGAGGTGATCAGAGCTTAGAGTCAGAAGTCCTGATCCCAGCCTCAGCCCTGCTGAGAGTGACAGTGTGAAGACTGGGACCTTCCTGAGCCTGAAACGTCCCTTCTAAGAAATGGAAAATAATTACAAGCCTGCCTCCTGCTGTGACTTTGAGATTTTGTTTACATAGGAATGTAAAGTGTTTTGTGATTTTAACATTATAAAACTTTTTACTTATTGTATATACGATGAACTTCACATCAGATTATTTTTAATATGGCTATAAGAACACTAATATAAATAAATGTATCATAACTACTTTTTTCTTTTTTTTTTAAAGATTTTATTTATTTAGTTTTAGAGAGGGAAGGGAGGGGGAGAGAGAGAGAGAGAGAGAGAGAGAGAAACATCAATGTGTGGTTGCTGGGGGTTCTGGCCTGCAACCCAGGAATGTACCCTGGCTGGGACTTGAACCTGGGACACTTTGGTTCCCAGCCCGCGCTCAATCCACTGAGCTACACCAGCCAGGGCTTGTATCATAACTACTTTTTAAATAGCTTCCCTGTGATATAACTCACATGCGTATAATTCACCATTTATAGATTTTACTGTTTTTTTTTTAATTTTGTCATTCACAAGACTATAAAACCATCTTCACAACCTAATTTTAGAAGATTTAGTCCCCACTAAAGGAAACCCGATGCCTCTCAGCTGTCAGTGCCCTTTCCCACCCAGGCTCATCGCCCACACTAAGCAATGATTAATCTATGTTCTGACCTGTAAATGGGCCTATGTAAGCATTTTATCTCAATTGACTCACATAACATCTGCCTTTCTGTCACTGGTTCCTTCATTTAGCATGAAGTTTCAAGGTTCATACACACAGTACCATGTATTATACTTCTTTCTTTTTATTGTCATATGCGAGCCATCAATGGATATGCAATATTGCATTTAGCCTTCAGATAGGGTTTTCTCATTCTTTAGCTATCATGAATAATACTGTTTTACATAAAGTTTTTTTGTGAACACATTTTTAAAATTCTTTTTAGTATATACCCTGTAGTGGAATTGCAGAATTATATGGTAATTCTCTATTTATCTTATTGAGAAAAAAACAAACAATTTTTAAAGGTATTGCACCAGTTTAATTCTCATCAACAAAATCTGAGGGTTCCAATTTCTCTGCATTCTCACCAACACTTGTTATTTCTTTTTGTAGTGGCCACCCTAGTGCTTAGACTGTAGAATTTGATTGTGGTTTAATTTTTTTTTATCTAAGGATAATGTCATGAAGTATGTGAATATCTTTTACATTATCAGTTAAACTTTCTACTGATTAATATTTCACAATTATTTTAGTATCAGCTAGCCATGATTTCAAGGATGGAAAAATATCTGCTCAATAATGATGGTAAAGTCAAAGAAAATTGTTGTAACACAGGACATGGATGTTGCCTTAGTGCCATTGTGAGCTGCAGGGCCCCTACTGAGATTTTAATTGAAAGCAGCAAGTCTCCTTGGAGGGAGTTTACAGGCTGTGTTTAGGGGTCCTGAAGCATGAAAGGGGAGGTCAAAAGCTCCTGCTATTGATCTTGAACCCAGATGGGTGACATCAGATCCAAGGTGGTGGGAGGCCAACCTCTGAGCTCTGAGGACAAAGAGGTGTCAGCATCAATGTACCCTGGTCTTACAGGAGCCACAAGGAAGTGCATAAGAATTGAAGATGGAAACTGGTTCACCCCTGGGGAGTTTGAAATCAGAGGAGGCCATGAAAAAGCAAAGAACTGGAGGAACAACCTGACCTGTGGTGGAAAAACCCTAAGACTTCTGATGGAGGTACTTCACTGATGGGGACAGAAGGTGTGGCTTTCTTTGTTGTGGTCAAAGAGAAGGTCACTATTTGTTCACCAAATATATGTTGAGTTGTAGATGCAGCCTTGAGGCCCCAGACTTTATCCTTTTCACAGGAAGAGGTGCCCCACACTCATACCTCAGTATAAGGGAACCCATCCATTTGTCAAAGGGGCTCTGTTGGTATTTATGAAAGGGCTTGCAGGAAGGAACGGTCATTCTGACCCAGGTGCTTACAGACAACTTTAGGCACTGAAAGAAAGAAGACTGTCTGCAGTCAAAGAAGTAGGCAGAACACACTCCAGAGAAAGAGTGTTGTAAAACCAGAACCATAATTAACATGATCTGAGTTGATATAGACAGATTATATGAGATACAGCATAATCCATCAATTGTTGGTGTTGGCAGAGAGATTTCATGTCAAGCTAAGGAGTTTAAACTCATAACATACACAGTGCAGACCAGGGATTCTCCTGAGTTTTGATATGACATCTTTAAAACAGTATCTCAAACAACACAAGGACTTGAACTGACTTCACTGTCTTTCAGCCCAAGACACCTATAGTTAACCTCCAAGGCTCAGCTCCCGTGTAACTCCTGTCTGGATGTTCCCTGACTGAACTGCCCTGGTAACCCCTTCCCTGGGCCCCCTGAACTCTCGAGTAAGGCCCTTCTCACATTGTCTTATCCTTATCCTTCCACGCATTCCCTTTGTCTCTCTAGACCCTCCTGGGGTTTGTCCTTTATGTGCCCAACATTGTCCAGATGTCTGATATACTGTAGAAGTGGGACATTTGTGTTGGTCGAATAGCCCTGGTGTGAGGAGGCAGGTCTGAGTGGCACTGGTGGGAATGGAGAGGGGGTGAGAGGTGCCAAAGAGATTGTGAAGGAAAACCTCTGAAAAGTTATTTAAAAAGCACAAAAGCAAGGGAAAAGTTTCCAAAGACGTATTTCTGGATTCTGTGGATGGATCTAGAAAAACGGGTGAGGAGAGGGAGATGGTTTCTCACTTAGACACCTGGGCTTTGAGATGACAGTTGGACATTTGTGCAGAAATATTTATAAGGAGGTGGGAATGCCAGACTCACAAAACTTAAACACAGGCTAAGCATCAACTTGGATCTTTTTTCTTTCAGCATGGATTCATCCATCCACCTCTCACTACAAAAAAGGTAATTATTACTTTATACAAGTTCTCATTACATAACTAATTTTATCTGTACTGCATCATTTTTATGGTTTCTCAGTTACATAGTTAACATTGTTTTTTTCTTCTCTCCTGTGCCTTTATTTATTTCTGTGCGTGCATACATACATATGTACATATTTGTGTGCCTTCAGAGTTGCTCCTTTGAACATCAGGTTGCATGCAAGGTTATCTGTGGGTTGTAAATCATTTCAGATGGGGATGATGAGGAGCCATCTAAATAGATCTCATATAGCTGAGTTTTAGCTATATATGTAGATGTTGTAAAGTTGTCAAAGTTGTAAAAGCAAACATGATTATGGAATGCATAAAAACCTTTCTTAACAAGGTCATAAGGTCATCTTCAAGTCCATCCCAGATTTTTTTTTGGTAAAGATTACTATTTCCTACCTTTAATAAAATCTAATGAAGAAAAAGTTTGCTCCACCTCATCCAGATGAACCCATCCAGTAGATAGTCTCTCTTGGGACAGATACAAAACTATATACTACTTCATGACATAGGAAACTAAGAGCATATTTCTTCTCTGATTACTTATATACTCTTCCATCCTTCAATAAAATGAACAAATAGACATACATAATTCTTTCTCAAGTGGAAATTATTGGCAAATTTCTCATGAGGATGTTGCTGTTGGGGAGGGAGCTCTTGGGAGGTGGATGTAGCCTGTGTGAGGAGCTAACCTGGAAACTGTTTATTTTGATGCCCCCTTTGGCTCCACCTCAGAGGCTGAGCAGGCTTCCTTTCTATCTGTGAAGGTGGTTTCTCCCTCTGTGGAAGAAGACCGTGGAGGCAACAAAAAATATGTAATATGCAGTGCAGATTCAGGACAAAGTGGTACTTTTCACAACATCTGGTACGAATGAGAACCTGAGAAGGAGGGGAAGGGGCAAGGTGCCTTCTTGTACTCTTCAGGTAGAAATGGCCACCCAGGACATTCATAGAATTCTACATTAACTTACAGAGAGCTGACCTCTGGGACTTCATCTAACACTGGGAATGTGAGGTCCAGGACTTTACATTATCTGATGTTCTGGGTCTTTCAAACACCTGGCCATTGGGACATTTCTCCCACTGTGTTTAGTAAAGAGAAATTACTATTGGGTCGAGTCAGTGACTATTGTAAAGTCTCTACCATTCTCCATGGGTATAGAGTTACTTTATCTGGATTACCTGAAGGAGCTAGCAACTTCCAGCACACAGGTTCTATCCTTATCGCTGGGTGCAACACTTTGTAGCAACGAGGTTCAATTTTTCATATATTTTCTGTCTTTTGATCAAGAACCAACGTGACTCAAACTGGCAGATCTCAGGATACACTACTACCTTGGTGGGTCCTCTGTATCTCCCAGTTTTTCTCTTGTTGAGAAAACCAGGGTGGAGACCCTGGTTTATGGAAATTTCAATGTTAATCTTGGCACCACATGACAGCTTCCTGTCATCAGAGGGCTACTTATACTTTCTGGTGACAGCTGCTGTGTGTTGTCATGTAATCTGAAATAATCAGCCAGAACAACCATTTATTATATGCTAATGTTTACTAAAAAGATAACAACAAATATTCTCTTTTCCTAAGTGAAACCATACTCATTTATTTATTCATTCAACAAACAGTTACTGAAGTGTATAGAAATGCCCAGTGTCCATGAAGAAGATTGAAATAATATCCCTGCGCTTGAGGATTGTTTCAACTTCCATGATCTATTATGTAACAATAACTACTGGAGATCAGCGATTCCAGAGTAGCCAAGAGACAGGCAGTGACCTGACCATTTCTCAGGTCACTTGACAGTGGATCACACTAGTGTGTGACCTCTTTGCCCTGGGTGAGATAAAAGTTGAGGCTGCCTGACGGAAAAGAGGCCATGTCATTCTACTGAAGGTACAAAAGCACTGCAAGTGTAGTGTGCAGTGGTTGGTTTCCTGTGAAAAGTCAGATAGGTTCCATCTTGCGATTTGGATGAATGGAGAGGGGTGTGCCCTTCTGGAAGAAGAATTGGAGTATGGAGGACGTTGCACTCATTTTATCATCAGGGTGGTGGCTTAAAAGAGCTGCAGGTGGTGGTGGATTTCTTCTCTGGGACATGTGCATGGTTCCCAGGACCCTGAAAAAGAGATGGTGACCCAGAGGGTCCCGTCATACTGCTAGTAACCAACAGTCTGTGGGGAGGAGAAAACAACTGTTCCAGGAAGAGGAGCCTCACTCCTGTTAATAATAATGTTTGCTAGGATAGATATTACAGGACACGTCAACATTGACTTATAAGATTCTCATGCATTAATAACCACACTGGCTCAGGCTAAATCTCAATTTGGGTTGTACTGGAATCACCTTTGGAAAATGACATTACCTGAATCCCACTCTAGACAAAATGTTGATTTAACTATTCTGAATTATGACTTGAACATTAGAATTGTTAAACAATCTCCAGATGCTTTTCATACATAAGTTACTTGTTTTACGATTTAAGGAGAATGTCAATGCCTAAGCCCCACCCAGATCAATTGATCAGAACCTCAGACTTTGGAACCAGGGCGTTATTACTTTATATGCTCTTCTCTGACAATTCAAGTGTGCAGATGGGCTAAGAAACAAAGAGCCAAAGGGATAAGAGTCTGGTCTTGATTAAAAGATTGGGGATGCAAGATTCTTATGCACTGGTTATGTTTGTTATTTCCTTGTGTTTGTGGGAATAGGGTTGCCACTTTCTAGAGAGTGAGAGGGACTATGAGTCCCTACAGTGAAGAGAAGGAAATTGTCTCAGGCATTAATGCTGGAGCAGTCTCAGCCTCCACTGTGCATGTGATTCAGGATTCTCCCAGAACACAGAATGGAAGCTCTTGACAAGATGTCCCTTGGTGATGCATGTACCGGCTCACAGTGTCTGCAGCGTTATGGATGAGATACGAGATAAATGTACATGGACTCCCGAGTCCTGTGGAGGAAAAGGGATGGGATGGCTACTCTCTGAAGGGAAGAGTGTGCCAACCCTTGCCTTGACAAGATTTTATTGGGTGCAATTTGTATAAGAATACTGGTAAAGTTCATTAATCATTGTCAGGCAGTAAGGATCAAACAACAGATAGCATACAGAGAACTACAAAGGTTTATTCTGAGTCAGGGTCTGTTAGCTAAAGGGCTACAAAACTTTGGGGAACAAAATCATTTCTTGCTTGGACCCTTATTGTTTAATTGAGAACATTCTTAGCAAAGCAGGTTTCACAGGATTTTATGTATTCTTTCTTAGGCTTGATCATCTGCCCTTTTAAGCACAGGGTGGCACCCCCACCAGCATTGTTTCAGGCTTAAGTCAAGCAGGGGAAGTGAGGCAGCCAAGAGATTAGGAGACTTCTCCCAGACAGAATGAGGACTCAGGCTATGTCAAAGCTGAGGGGTGAGGGTCCATCACCCCCTTTTGCTATAGTCCCCCAAATTCTTTCCTGGGACCTCCCCATGACCGTGCCTGTCTTTGATTGTTCCCCCCTTGGGAAATCTTATCCGTCATTGGCTAACCTACCAAGCATTGGGGGCCAGGCAGGGTGAAGAAAAGGGAGCAGAAGCAGGGCTTTTCCCAGGGAGATAAGCTTTGTCTCCTTAGTGGCTTATGATCTGAAAAGTCACTCACTCACTCAGCCTTAGCCATGGGGAGCTTACAGCTTCTGAAACCAGGCAGGGTGCTTCCCAACATCCTTGGTACTTGCACTTTCTCATATATGGATATATTTTAAATTAAAAGAAAGGACCAGAACCTGATTCCCCCAAGTTAAGACTATTTATCCCAAATCCCTGAAGAAGATTCAAAATAAATCTTAGTGGCTTTTTATCTTTATTAATTCCTAAATTAAGAGAAATAACATGGCTGTGTACCAAATTACTCTTACTCTGCCCATTGGCTTCAAGAAGGACCTTTCTGTTCTTTGTGTATTGTGGTTGTTGGGTTCATTAGGGTCTCAACGTCCCTGTTTGCGATGGACCTTGCAGAGACAATGGAACCAACACTGGAAGCCTAAAAATTACTGTGAGGAGGAGAGGGGATAGTTTTTATTTGCAATAAGAAAAAGTGTATAGATCAGGTTGGATTCTCAGGTTTTCTGTGGAAGTTGTAGTTTTATGAAATGGAAGCATCAAGAAAGAACAGGTAGTGGGTGTGGGGATAAGAGAATACATTCAGTTTTGACTGCATGAGTTTGGGGTGTGATCCAAGGGCCCAGAAGAAGATGCTGGGTGAACACAGGGATGTGTACAAAGGCAGGAGACAGACTGGACAGTTGGGAGCTGGAGACATAGCAATAGAACTGCAGCTTTGAAAGTAATTTGATCATTTGGGGCCATTCAAATGGCCAATGATGGGAACCTGAGGGATTCTGTCTAAATGTTGGAGGAGGACAAGGATGGGAAGGGAAAGTGATACAGCAGTGAGTCTGAGGAAGTAACCCCAGGAGAAAGATGGCACAGAATGCATGTGTTTGGAGAAAGCAGGAGTCACAGTAGACAAGGGTGGATGCTGTCATCCCTGCCTCCTCCTGCTCCTCAACAGCCCACTTCCCTCCACCCAGCACTCATCAATGTGGGGGCCAGTCCCCAAACCAATCTCATTTGTGTCACCTCAGATGGTCACAAGAGGGGAGGAATTTCTCCAATAGACCATGGGATAGATAGGATGTTTCTATCTGGGATAGAACAACCCTCAAGTGATCCTCAAACTACCTGGGTTTTCTCAGAAGGCAGAACCAGGAAAGCAAAAGGGGCTCATATCGTTCCTGATTGTTCCACATTCATATGTAAATACTGACTTTCATTTTAAAAACGTACAAGAAAGTGTTTTTTTGTTGTTATTGTAATCACCTCCTGTTCATCCTATTGATGAAGATGGGATGTCCACCGGACATTTGAGGGATAGGAAGTAATGGCATTTGTCACTGCAAAGATTAGTTGACCGGTGTTATTAGTCACTTCTACTCCCAGACCAAGGAAGAAGGGCAGAGCCAGACCCACAGGCCTCACCGGGATTGCCCTGTGTAACTGAGTAGACAACCAGGGGCTGGGAGGGTGAGGGGAATCCGTGTTTCCATAGGAGGCTGTGGCTGGTCTATGTGAAAAATTCCATGGCTGACAGAGAACTGAAACCTGATATTCTCTCATGGGCAGGACAGTGGTAGCCCCTTGCCAAGCAGCATTATTTAGTTGTGGGGCCCTGTCCAGGAGAGCTGGAGACATGCAGACAGGCCCTCTAAGACCATCTCAATGTTACCAGATGTCACGGCAGCACCTGACAGTGAGCTTTAATATTAGTCCTTACACTGTGTTTCCTTCACTAACAAAGGGCTCAGTCACAGGCCAGTTCTTTGTCATGAACACATGTGTTTGTATATAACACAGGGTATCTTCATATCTGCTCTATAAATTTGATTGGGTTTAATGGGAAGAAGTGCTACAAGACTTGGAAGCAAATGCTGTCAAATTTAATCTTTTCCAAATAAAATGAAATGTAGTTATTTATATTGAGACAGGTAACAATACAGTTTCAGTTGAGTACATTGGTTGGGGGAAGAGGACCTTCACATTGTTTATGAAACAATGCAATTGTTACTCCCTGGCCACACAGAGATGGAGCCTCCACACCTTACATGCCAAGCTGAGTCATGGGGCATCTTCCTCAGGCTTCCAGAGCCAAAGGCCTCCATCCTTCCAGGTATCTCCTGGCCACCTGTGTCATGGTCTTTCTAACCCAAAGGCAGTGCCACAGGCCCTGGGTCCCTCTGGGCACTGAATCTACAGTCCAGGAAGCTGTAACAGGCCATTCAACTCATGGGAAGCCTACAGCCAAGAATACAGGATGCAGTGCTTTCTCGAAAGTTTATTCCATCTTATTAGTTTCTCAACATACCCCTTTTCCAACAGTAATGTTAGCCACTGTGGTGTAAGTGAAAGGATTTAACACTGTACTTCAGAAACTTCTTCTATCTGCAAGGCAATAAGATGATTCAAATTCTTATGAAATCATCCTCTTGTTTTGTTGCCTGTGGTTCTGTGTTAGGATCTCTGGTTTAACAGGAAAAGAACTTCTCCAGTCTGGTCACAAAGGCTCCTCTTGAACTTCACAGCAGAACAAGAATCCTTCTTCTGAAACCCCCATTTTGTGCTCTCCTTTCACAGCTAGCTCAGTGAAACACAGAGGAGTCCCTGAAGGTTTGCACAAAGGCCATTAGTCCTAGATTCCCACAGTGCTGGTTGTCAGAAGCTCATGGGGATGTGGTCATTGTTTTATCTTCTAGGTGAAAAACTCAGCCAAATGTGTGATCTGTCAGGATGGAGGAACGCTCCTTCACTGTGGTACTTGTTCCAGAGTCTTTCATGAGGGCTGTCACCTCCCACCTGTGGAGACTAGAAGGTTTGTGAGAAGCAGACCCCTTCTCTCATTTTATAGACCCTTCTTCCTGCAATGCTCACTCCCCCTGCGATATTCTTCCTTGTATCCTGATGGGGACAGAGCTGGGCTGGAGGTACAGGATCAGCAGTATGATCCCAGGAGCTGCTGAAAGATGCTGGCAGCAGGAGGGAAACGTTCTCTAGCCTCTGGGAGGCTGAGGCCGATGGCTGGGTCCTTTGCCTTCATAATGTTACTGTCCTTTCCAGAACTCTCCCAGCACAGACCCCTGTTTATAGAAGTGGAAATGCCAGCTCTTTGTGTTTTGTGTTTATTTAGAAAAGGAAGGATACGTGGTGTGGTTTCCTCATTTTGCATATTTTCAACAGGCTAATGGAGGCCTGAGGCCTCCAGGAGTTAGGGAACAGTCTCAAACACTGTGGCCTGGTGGGTAGGGCTCCTGGTGCTCCAGGCAGGGAAAGGAGAGCCCACTACTGGCCCTGACACCACCCTCCACCCACTCACCCTCTGTGACTACCCTCTATGGGAGGAGGGTCATCACATAAAAATTGTGGAGACCCTAGGAGGTGTATTCATCCCTGGTCTGCCTACTGGCCATTCATGAAAGGAGAACAGTGGTAGCCATAGTGATAGTAACTGTTTCTGGTCCTTTCCTTGCTCATTTATATCTGACATCTCAGGAATGGTTGGAAGTGTACATACTGCACAATAGGAAATCCTCCAAGACAGCAACATGACAGGGAATCTGAAGTCCTGGTGAAGGTTATGGGGCCTGAAGAAAATCTGGTAAGTTGAATTTGAACCCTAAGCATTCTCCTTTCTCCTCACATGTAAGAAGTCAATCAGTCACAGGATGAGGGGGTAGATGCCAAACAGTGCCTAGTTTTCTGATAGCGCCTCAACCACGCTGAAAACTCACCAGACCTGTTTGCAGAAAAATACTCAGCCATTACCTGTTAGTGTCCAAGAGCAATACCAGTTTGGGGAAACTTTTAGAAGACTGGCGTATGCATGCGTGTGTCTGGGCATGACTATGGGCTCATTCTCTCCAAGCTCTTTTAATTCACTGCCTCCTTCTTTTGCAGAAATGTGCGTTCCTCCTCTTAAATGTCTATGGCCCTTTAGAGAGCAAAGTTTTCTCAAATGTTCCACATGAAAATTATGTGAGTAACAACAACAAACTATCAATACAGGCCACCATGATATTACCTAACTTTGACACGGGCACTCATGCGATATGTGATCTGAGGCCTCTGGGAGGGAGAGCATGAGCTGCCTTTATCTTCACCTTGGATTTCTGCTGGATTTGATGGGAATCCACAGAAGGCAGCCACTGCACTACGTCAGTAACTCTCTTATTGATATATTCCTCACCAGGTTGAGGAGGCTTCTCGATGCCTAGAGAAACTTAGGAAGTTGGATGAAATCAAGAAGAGTCTAATTAAGGGAGACTACCCCTATGTGGGACATTTTGTGCGGGCCATGGAAGAATTCTTCACTATCCCCAGTGTAAGTGCTCCCCGGCTTCTATATCATTTTCCTTCCATTAAGTCACTCTGCCTTCATTTCCTGGTGCTGGGAAATTTTAGAGTTTCTCTCATCATATGAAAGGCCATAATAAGCAAGGGTTCAGGAAGTGAGTAGGTTTTTAAATTCAGGATTTAAGCTCACCAGGGAGAGTAACAGTGAGTCAGAAGGTTTCTCTGCAGCCAGAACCCCAGCCCCTGAGGGCTCCTTCCCCTCTGAAAAGGTGTCAGATGCCCACAGAGAACAGTCACTTCCTCCCTGCTCCAAACCTAAGGAGAGGATTTTACCCTAAAGTCATACTGTCCTTCTTGCCTCTCCCCAAATATACTCACTCAGAACTCTCAGGGATCCCAAACTGCAGAGTCCTTTGCATGTGAATGGACTATGTACTTAACAGGGGACTCAAGAGGGGAATAGAAGTGACAAGGTGAAAGGAAGGTTACTGGTTGTACATAGACATCTGTGATATTTGATTGTTACTAAGATCTTAGATTACTTTTCTAATTCTCACTGAAAGAGACAACCCAAACCTAATGAGTAAGAGTCCTCCAGTGTAGTAATGATTTCCCATTTCTATCTAGTTAGGTGGAAGTAATCACACTCTTAGGAAAGAAGTTACTCTTAGCTGCTTGTGTTTTTAGACTTAACCTGGTTATGAGTCGTGATCATTGTCAATTGCAAGGTGTCTAAGGACACTGATAATGAGTGTTATTATTTTTGTTTTTTTTTTTCCAGTGCAATGACACAGAATTCACTAAGAATGATTTTAAGAAGACTTTCAAAGATATCTTTGCTATTCAGAAGACAAATTAGAACAGTGCACTGGTGTAGTTGATGCTGTTCATATTCTGAAAAGTCTTGCTTTCAGGAAGATGTCCTATCCCCCTGCTGCTATGAGGGTTGGCTGCTGATGCCACCTCTCCCCAGGGTATTGCTTTGGGTCAAATGGAGCCAAGTTCACCTGAATGTTACATCATTTTGGCCTGGGGGCTTATTCCCACTCTAAGGTTGAACCAGCTCTGTGGAGTAATTCATGTTCCTGAACTCCCCAGAGAATCAGACTAGAGCTGTTGTCCAGCTATGGCCACATCCTTGCTTAGCTTCCCCTCCTTTGTACCCTGCTTCCCTTACCCTCCTTCTGAGAGAATTCTCACAATAAATCACTTAGTTAAGACACTTTAACTGTCTTTGTTTTTAGGAAACCTGGCACACAATGGTCTTAGCCAGCCAGCTCTAAGCATGGAGTTCTGAGTTGGATCACTGTCTAGCCAGATGATTACATGGAGAATATTGATAGTGCCTGGGGTGTTCAAGTGGTGCAACTGCAAAAATATTCACCTAAATGAGATTTAAAGGAACAGGTATACTACCTGTTACAATTATCTAGCATTCATAAAGCAAGAAATAGTAATAATAAGAACTGTACAGTTTGGTGGCTATTTTTAACCTCACTGATGTATTAAAAGGAGTACATGACATGCTTAAATATATTATCACCTGCAGCTGGAAAACAGACAGTAAAGAAGGCCTGCCACAGGCCCTAATTTTAAGAATGACAGAACATCAGGTAAGACTGAATTCTGAGCTCAGGGTGGCCTGTTAAGTCAAAGTCAGGGCCCTGATAAAGAAAGCATGAAGCCCTGAAACTCAGAATGAGGTATCCTAGGTAGATGCACCTGAGGATTCTGAACTCTAGATCCTTCTGAACTCATAGGCCAGCAAAAGGGTCCTCTGTCCCTGTTGATAGGCAGATCTCTTTCCTACCCCCATCTTGTCCAAACTAAGAATATGCAGAGTTCTCTCATCATAATGAAACTAGAAATATGCTAGATAAGCTGGCCAGCTGAAGACATGGTTTACTCCAATACAGCTATAGAACTGTCCACATGTACCACCAGGTGCTAAGAGATTGTGTGTGGGAGTGGATCCCAGAAAAACAATGTTAGAATCTAACACTGGTTGGGAGGGGAGCTACTGACACAGATACACTCTCTTAGCCACAGAGTTTAATTAGATTGACCAAGTCCAAAGTCTATGATTTTAATATGTTCCTGACTAGTTCTTAGGGGCTTGCTGCAAAGCACAGTGCACACTAGCAAAAGTGAAAGAAATACTAGACTTGCCAGAGCTGACAAAAAAATAGAGTGAATAAGCCTTAGGAAGATGGCATGGCTCTAATTCTACAGTTGGAAAACCCATCCATCAGATGACTGTGCCCTCATGAGGTCTCAGAAACACCACCTTAACAAGTCATAAGGAATGCACAGTTGACGGGGCACCTACATCCCTGAGATGCTCAGGTGGGACTGTCCTCTGTAGGTTGGAATAATGTAGGAATCATGTAAAAGCTGGATTCCCTAGTAGCAAATGAAATGATAACATTCCAGAATGATTGAAGCTACATGGCAGCAGTAAACTGTCAGAGGAAGATGAGCAGTCTCTGTAATGGCAGCAAACTTTAAATGACAACCAGGGATCCCTGACCCAGAGATGTCTAAGGAAATAGCTAATAAAGATGATGTTCTTACAGACAAGACAGAGCAGCCAACAGGACATTGTTTCATATCAATCAACAAAAGAGACTAAAAATAGATGATTAGATGGCTCAGGTGCTACCTCAATGAAAATGTAACATTCCTTGATCACTTTCCAGACCTCAGCTAATATTTACTCCATAAACTGTGGATGGAAATGAGGACAGTTCTTATAAGAAAGGATTGTGCAAATGTACACAGTAATAATTTTCTGAGTTCTCCACCAAAGATACCTATGGCCAATTATTCAAATAACCAAATTCAAAACAAAGAAAATACACAAAAATTTTAAGCATTATTAATACAGTATCTAAATTGATATCTGAGAACCAAAAACAGCATAATGGCCCCTGTTACAACACATTTATGGAGGTAAGGTAATGACCACCTAACACTGAGCCCACTCAGTCCATGCAGTCATCCAGCAGTCATATCCCAAGTTCCCAAAGTTATAATCAGGACACACATAGCAGTTTGCCAACCTCGTTTCTCATCCTACCATTTCTTAACCTAGGAAATAACAGTGACTGTCCTACTAAAGGCCAGATTGAAAGCTTTGCAACTGAAGCTTTCTTTAGTGAAAATAGTAAGTTGAAAGCAATGTCCTGTCTCTGCAGAACATGGGAATGACTTAGGTTGGTGCCACCTGCAAAGATTTCAGGATTCAAGGGTTGTAATCCCTTTTACATCTCCATGTCATGCAGCAGTATGGCTTAGGCACAAGCTAGATGATTTCTGGCTACTACATCACTAATAAAAACTCAAGCAAAAGTAGGGCTTTTGGCACTCAGCACTCAGACCTTTGTGGACTTCATTCTGCTTACAGCAGTCCCCAAAGAGAGAGCCCAACTAGTGGTTCTTCCCTTCTGCAGGGTACAGCCCCTCATACCATCTGGCCAGAGAGCTCAGTTGGCAGTTTTACCTGATTTGGGCCCCAAGTCACACCATACCAACCATGGAGTCCAATCTAGCACCCTGGCCAACCAGAAAAACAAATGTGCAAGATCCACTCAACTGCCGAGTGTTGCCCCAGTCCTGGCCATTTAAAAGGCTTGGCCAGAAAACCCTGGCAGCCAAACCACCATTCCTATGGTTCAGATGATATGTGGAGCCAGATTTGTAACTCCATCTAGCAAGAGAGCCCACCCTACAATGCTGTCCAATGGATTAACACAGTCTGTGGCTTCACTCATTCAGGGAGCCTACCCAGTAAGCTCATTCAACAATAGAGTATAGCTTATACCCACCCATTAAGGGAGCCAGGATAGTGATTCTGCCCAATTGTGGAGTACTCTCTATCTCCACCCAACTACATCATGCAGTTGGAGGCCCATCCAAGTCAGAGAATCTGGCCAACTATCAATTACAACAGCAGAGCACAGTGAATATTTTATTTATTGTGAAGCCAAGGCTATACTCCTGCCAATGTCAGGAAACAATATTTGGCCTCACAAGATCTCAGATGACATTCTAAGGCCCAGTATGACCGTGAAACCCTTCTTGTTGCCCCAGCTGAACATGAAGTCCATCCAGAGGCAACATCAGGCTAGGGAACATATCCTGAAACTTCCCCCACACAGGAGCCATTGCCAAACAGAGCCTGTAACCCTGACACATTGCAGAGTCTGACTAGTGGAACCTCCATACCCTAAAACACAGCCTGAAACATCACCCAACAAGAGGTGATGGTAAAGTTCAGCAGGTGGACCCATCAAGCCCCAGAGAACAGTCAGCAGCCCAGCCTGATCAGGAAGCCCAACCAGCAGACCCAGCAAACCACACAACTCAGCCAGCATGCAACCACCAAACCCAGAGCACAGGCATTAACTTTTCCAACATAGACCCTGATACCATGGCCCACACCCCCATGAATGCTACCAAGTCTTCTGTTTGTTCTCTATTCCTGACCGAGCTGATTGATCACATTTTCAGGATGAAGTGAGTGAACCTTTAAAGTCTGGAATAGACACTGCTTACTTATCAGCACTTATGCGCTGATAAGAACACAAGGAATCAAGAGTCATGAAGACTTGGGAAACCATGGTACTACAAAAAAACTAATATGCTTTAATAACTACTCCTAAAAATGGTGATCTATAAATCATCTGACAAAGACTTTAGAATAATCCCCTTTAGAAGTTCAGTGAAGTACAAGAACCCATAGACAGAAAATTAAAGAAAATGAATAAAATAAGAAGTTCAACAAAGAGGAAACTATCAAAATAAAAAAAAAACACTAAAATCCTAAAGCTTAACAACACAATAAATACACTAATGAATTTAATAGAGAATTTTAACAGCAGACTCAGTCAAGCAGAAGAGAGAATCATGGATTTATAAGGTACATTATTTAAAATTACGCAGTCAGAGGATAAACCGAGGATGTAAATGAGTGAAGAATGCCTACAGGACTTATGAGACATTATCAAGTAAAACATAAGAGCATTATGGGAATTCCAAAGGGAAAAAAGTAAAAGAAATGGAAAGTCTATTTAAAACAATAATGGTTGAAAACTTCCCATATTCTGGGAGCAAAATAGACTTCCAGCTTCATGAAGCCCAATGGACCCAATAGGTAGAAACTGAACAGGGCTACATTGAATCACTTTGTAATTAAATTCTCCAGAAGTCAAAGACAAAGAGACAATTTTAAAAGTAGCCAGAGAAAAGTGACTTATCACATGTCAAAAGCCTCCATAAGGGTATTAGTGTATTTCTTACCAGAAACTTTTCAGGCAAGAGAAAGAGGAATGATGTATTCAAGATATTGAAAGAAAAATCTGTCAACCAAGAGTAATACCCAGAAAAGCTGTTTTTCAGAAATGAAGGAGACATATTCTTCCCCCAACAACTAAGCTGAGGCAGTTTGTTGGGAACTGCCCTGCCTGGTTTCAGGAGCTATAACTCCCCCAAAGCTAAGGCTGAGTGAGCGACCTTTAGACAGACTATAAGCCTCTAAGGAGACAAAGCTTATCTCCCTGGCAGGAGTGCAGCTTCTGCTCCTTTTTCCATAACTGGTCCCCAATGTTTGATCAGTTAGCCCATGATGGGTAAGATTCCCCAAGAGGGGGAACAACCTAAGACAGGCATGATCATGTAGAGGTCACAGAGAAGGATTGGGGCGGTGGGGAGCGGCTATGGATCATTCTGTTTTCTAGAAGTCTCCTAATCTCTTGGCTGTCTTGCCTCCTCTGCCTGACGTAATCCTGAAACAATGACAGAGGGAGGTGCAGCCCTGTGCTGGAAAAGGTGGGTTCCCCAGGTGACTAGGCCTGAGAAAGAATAAATAAACTCCTGTGAAAATTTCTTTGCTAAGAATGCTCTTAATTAAATGATAAAGGCCCGAGCAGGAAATGAGTTTGTTTCCCAAAGATTTGTAGCCCTTTAGCTAACAGACTGAATTCAGAATAAGCCCTTGTAGTTCTTTGTATGTTATCTACTGTTTGATCCTTACTGGCTGACAATGATTAATGGACTTTACCTGTATTCCTGTGCAAATTGAAACCCAATAAATATCTGTGAAGGCAAGGATCAGTGTACTCTCCTCTTGAGAGAGTTGCTAGTCTGCTCCAAGGTGCTCTCCCCATGAGAGAGTAGCCGTGTCATCCCTTTTCCTCCACAGGACTCAGTAGTCCATGTGAATGTGTCTCGTATATCATCCATAATGCCGCAGACACTGTGGGCTGGTGTCTGCAACAGCAGTTCATCACCAGTAGACCTGTCTTATAAGAAATGTTAAAGGGCCTTCTTCAAACTAAAATAAAATGATGTTAATCAACATCATAAAAATATAAATGAGTAAAATTCCTTGTGATTTTAAGTATGCAGTTGAATTGAGATCCTCCGATATTGTAATGATGTTAAATGCTTCACTACAACTACGCTTTAAATGTTAAAAAAAATACATTAAAATACCCATAACTAAACAAATGCCATATGAACTCACCTATAAGTGGAACCTAACCAACAAAAAAAGCAAACAAAATTAAAGCAGAGACATTGAAAATTTCCATAACAATAATAATTTATTTTATTTTATAAATTATTATTTTATAATTTATTTTTGGATACACTGTATTACAAAGATGTAAATTCTTACATCAGTGCCCTTATATAGTGTAGGAAGAAGTAAATAACACTTCTTCATAGTATCAAATTTGAGTTGTCATCAACTTAAAATAAAAATTATGAATATAAGATATTTTATATAAGCCTCAAAGGAAAATGCTAACCACAAAGGAAAATCCTGTTGTACATACACAGAAGATTGTGACAAAGGAGTCAAAATAAGCAACTGCAAATCATGAAATCACAAAGGAAGGCTGTAAGAGAAAAAGAAAGCAAGGAAAAAGATATACAAAACAATAAGGAAGAATTAATAACAGTGGAGAACTACAATGCTGTACTCTCAACAATATTAGATCATTCAGATAATTAATGGAAAACTGACAGATATGAAAGACACTATAACTCAGATGAATCTGGCAAAGTATACATGTTTCATCCAACAGTAGCACACATTGACCTCAAGCACACACAGATTTTTTCAATATAGTTTCCTGATTATGCTATTACAGTTGTCCCATTTGCCCTGTTTATCACACTCCACCCTGCATACCTATTCCCACCTGCATTACCCCCACTTAGTTCATGTCCATGGGTTGTACATATAAGTTCTTTGGTTTCTAGATTTCCTACACTACCTTTAACCTCCCACTATCTATTTTGTACCTACAATTTATGCTACGTATTCTCTGCACCTTTCCCCCATTGCACCCCTCCTCTTCCATGCAGATAACCCTCCATGTGATCTCCATTTCTGTGATTCTCTTCCTGTTCTAGGTGTTTGCTTAGTTCATTTTTGTGTTTGTTTTTTTTAGGTTCAGTTGTTGATAGTTGTGTTTGTTCTCATTTTACTGTTTGTATTTTTTATCTTCTTCTTTTTCTTAGTTAAGTCCCTTTAACATTTCATAGAATAAGGGCTTGGTGATGATGAACTTCTTGAACTTTACATTATCTGAGAAGCACTTTATCTGCCCTTCCATTCTAAATGAGATCTTTGCTGGAAAGAGCTGTCTTGCATGTAGGTCCTTGTCTTTCATGACTTGGAATGCTTCTTTCCAGCCCCTTCTTGTCTGTAAGGTTTATTTGGAGAAATCAGCTGATAGTCTTCTGGGAACTCCTTTGTAGGTAACTGTCTCCTTTTCCCGTGCTGCTTTTAAGATTCTCTCCTTATCTTTAACCTTGGGCAATGTAATTATGAAGTGCCTCAATGTGTTCCTCCTTGGGTCCAACTTTTTTGGGACTCTGAGCTTCCTGGACTTCCTAGAAGTCTATTTCCTTGCCCAGATTAGGGAAGTTCTCTTTCATTATTTATTCAAATAAATTTTCAATTTCTTGCTCTTCCTCTTCTCCTCCTGGCACCCCTATGATTCAGATGCTGGAATATTTAAAGTTGTCCTGCAGGTTCCTAAGCCTCTCCTCATTCTTTTGAATTCTTGTTTCTTCATTCTGTTCTGGTTGAATGTTTATTTCTTCCTTCTGGTCCAAACCATTGATCTGAGTCCCAGTTTTCTTCCCATCACTCTTGGTTCCCTGTACATTTTCCTTTATTTTACTTTTCATGGCCTTCACTTTTTCCTCTATCTTGTGTCTATACTCAATCAATTCTGTGATCATCCTGATTACCAGTGTTCTGCACTGTGCATCTGATAGGTTGGCTATCTCTTCATTGCTTAGTTGTACTTTTTTCTGTGGCTTTGATCTGTTCTTTCATTTGGGACTTGTTTTTTCTAGACATGTCTTGTTACATAGTATGGGGCAAAGGCTTGGGTATTCACTAGGGCAGGGGAACCCATATTGCTATGTTGTGGTGCTGTGTGTGTGGGAGGGGTCCAAGAAGGAACACTACCACTTGTCACTTGCTCAGCTCTTGGGCAGCTTTCAGTCACTTCCTCCACTACCCACAAGCAAATTGGGCCCCTCTGGTGCTGATTCCTGAGTGGGTGGGTTTGTGGGAATTCTAAGACCCTATGCATCTCTCCAACAAACTCTTCTGTGAGGCTGGGAGTTTCTCTCAATGCATCAACCCCCACAGGTTTTTGTAGTCAGAGGTTTGAGGCTTTAGTTCCCCACACTGGAACTCTGGGTTGTGTGATCTGTTCCTCCCAGATTATCTACACACAAATGTGGGACCACCTGCTCTGCCAGCCAACACCTCACGTGGTCAGCCAGCCACTGCATTGCTGTGAGTCCTCTCTGCCCCGGCTTCCATCTCTGCCCCTCCTATCAGTCTGGGTGAACGCTTCTTCTTTAATTCTTTGGTTGTCAGACTTCCCTACAGTTCTATTTTCTGTCACTTCTTGTTGTTTTTTGTTTTTAAATTTGTTGTTGTCCTTCTTTTGGTTGTGAGAGGAGGCTCAGTGTATCAACCTACATCTCCATCTTGGTTTGAAGTCAGATTTTCTAGGATAAACTATAACTTAGGTAATAAGTCTCAACATACTCTAGAAATTAAAATTGTGTCTTTTCCAATTACAATGTTATGAAACTAGAAATCACTAACAAGAGGGAAGCTGGAAAATTCACAAATATATTGAAATGTAATCCTTATCATGATTCTAATGAACATCTTTCCAGAAATAAAAAGTAAATCCTAAAATTCCTGTGGAACCAAAAAAGATCCTCAATAGTCAAAGGAATCCTTAAAATGCAAAACAAAGCTAAAGGCATCACATTTTATGATTCAAACTACAACACAAAGCTCTAGTAATCAAAACACTATGGTACAGGTGTAAAAACAACACACAGACAAATGCAAAAGAATCAAGAGACCAAAAATAAATCTATGTAAAGGCAGTTAACTAATACTTGACAGTAGAGCCATAATTCTGAATGGGGAAAGGATAGTTTCTTCAATAAATGATGTTGGGAAAAGTAGATATTCATAGGCAAAAGAATGAAACTGGGCCTTACAATTTACTTCTAAGAAAAAATAACAAAAAATGGATTAAAGACATAAATGTAAGGCCTGAAACCATAAAACTGCTGGAAGAAAACAAAGGGAAATGCTTTTTAACATTGGTCTACAGTGGTTTTATATATGTGGCACCAAAAGTACAAATACCAGAAACAAAAACAATCAATTGGGATCACATCAAACCAAAAAGGTTCCACACAAAAACAACAAAAAATAATCAACAAAATGAAATGGCAATCTATAAAATCACAGGAATTACTTGCAGACAAACATATCACTAAAAAGGTATTTCCAATAGATTTTTTAAACTGTTCAACAAATTGCTTTCAAGGGTCTAATTCCCTAAAGAGATCCTGGCTGGCAGGCTCGCTGACAGGAAAGCATCTGAATTAACAGCCCCTCCACTCCTGCACACACAGCGTATGTGTTGTCCACCCAGTGAAACCTGTGTCTCTGGAAGAGAGGGCAGGTGGACAGATGGCCATAGGGACCATGGCTGACTGAGGACACCACCAAGAATACTGCAGAGTGGGCCATGCTGTCTAAGAGGAGAAACAGGACAGTCCCAGGCCAGTCACAGGGACCACAGATCCTGGAACTTTTTCAATGGAACAGCTTGACTGTGGCCTGGTTGCCCTGTGCTGTAGAGAAAAGGGCTGAATTTGTCATCCTGCTAGAAGGGAGAGTGTCTACCCCATGCCACTGGACAGCCAACAACAAGGAAGGCAATTCAGCTGTCATCTTGTCTGCCCCATTTACCTACTATCAGATGTGAGCTGTTTGCTGGGGAGCTCAGCTGTGGACTTACTTGGGGACTGTGGACATGGAGCTCCCAAGATCCTAAGGCTTTTGGTAACCACCCATCACCAAACCTCCCAGAGAAACCCCTCTTAGCATCAGCTCACACACTGCTCTGCTTTGCTGGAGAGAAGTGCTGTTTGTTGAGGAGACCCGATATTCTCCAATGGTCTCTGTGGATGGGGAAATCTCCCAGCAAGGCTTCACAAGGGCCCACATCAGAGTTCAGGGGCTGAATAAGTAAACCATTAAAAAAAACAGATTTGAGGCCATCATTTAATCTCATCCTTTACGAAAAAACAAATATTCTTAGTATTCTTGGCAACAACTTATATTTCTCATCATTCTAGATGACTTGTAAAGTATTACATCCAACTGAAATTTTAGAAGAAACCGTGTTTTCTTCAGACATATTATTTTCTCTGTTATCTTATTTATAAAGGAGCCCACACTAATAGGTATGTGTTTCTGCTCCCATGTACAGAAGTACAAAGTGTATCTACCCTGGCTTGTGGGTCCCCTAACAAATATGTGCCTCTGACGCTCTGCACAGCAGCATCTCCCTTCCTCGGTGGGCAGGGGCTCAGGGCCACTGGACCCACTGGGCTTCTCCAGGAGTCACAACAGGGCTGGGCCTGGGAGTGTTCAGCGTGGTCTGCTGCTTATGAGTAGGGATGAGACTTCTGCTTCTGATCTGTAGGAGTGACTTCCTACTGAGCCAGCCAACTGTAGAAAACAGCTAGAAACTCTAGGCAATAATTGGTGAACAACCTTGGCTTGTGTAGCTCAGTGGACTGAGTGCTGGCCTGTGAACCAAAGGGTCATCTGTTCAAATCCTAGTCACAGCACATGCCAGGGTTTCGAGTCAGTTCTCCAGTCAGGGGCACATGAGGGGCAATTACAGAGTGAGGTTTCTTTCCCTTTTTCTTCCTCTCTTCCCCTCTCTCTAAAAGCAAATTAAATCTTTTAAAAAAAATAATCAGGAAACTATGCTTAAAACATTGGAAGAATGAACAAAGACAGACAATTCTGCAGAGAAGTCAAATCTCACATGCAGCCAACACTTGATGTTTCCAGTTTACTGTCACCAGGCTCTGAGAGCAGCCACAGGCTTGTGTGGTGGTCAGTCCTTTGGTAGGAAGTCCACTTTCCTCATGGTCAGCAAAATCAGGCAGCCAGAGTCTCTGGGGGGCAAGAGGGTAATCTCAGAAAAAAAGAACATCACAGACAAACTTCAGATTTTGTTTATAAACTCTCCCCAAGTCACCAACATACGTTCCCAACCAACTGAAGGCAAAAAGATGAAAGAGATGAAGATCAACACACCAAGTTCTTCCTGGTAGAAGGTGGAGCAGGGGACCCAGCTTAGATTTAGTAACCCCTAAATCTGAACCCTAGGGTTGGATTTATCCACAAGGCCCCAGGTTGCTACAATCAACTGCACAAGCCCATGAACACACAAATGCACAGGCAGTCCACACCCCACAGACTGCTCTCCCTGTGACCTTGAGCTTGAAGGAGCACCAAGTCCAACCCTCTCCAGCCAGATGAACCCAGGGAGACCCACCAGGGAACAGACTCACCTTTCACAGAACTCCCAGCCTGAGAGTCTCCCCAGAAAGAAGGGTGCTCATGGGGACCAGGAGTCCTGCTGGTTAGTAGGCCACCTTCTAGAAAGGGACATTGGTGTGAGGCCTGAGAGTTCCCATGTAGGTCCAGGTGCCACCCTGTCCATTCCTACCTCCACTGAGATGCCTCGGGTCTCCATCCTCAGCCCAGTGGCAGCTGTTGCTGCTGCTGCCACTTCTTCCTGCTGGTGACTTCTCAGGTCCAGACCCTGCCTCGTCTCAGGGACAAACCTCTGTCCCCACAGGGTCTCCCAGGCTGGAGACTCAGCCTGTTACAGAACACACAACAAGGGGGGCCTGGGATGATATACTATTATTGAAAGAAGGCCCCGGGTCCGTTATGTCCGCCGCCAGAGGAAAGACGTCTCTCAATGCCAGAGATTTGTGAAAAGGAAAGGAAACGTTTATTTAATGCTATATACAAACTTAAAGTAGTGACCTAATGTCTTCACCAAAATCCCAAAGTCCCTTAAAACACCCACAAACACACAGTCCTTCCTTCCTTCCCCCTTTGCCCAGTCCAGAGTACCGTATCTCAGGGAAGGAAATAGAAGTCCATGGCTCAGGCAGTCCTCTGGTTCTTCTCAGTTAGTACTCCTTCTCGACTGGGAGACCTCCCTGGGCTCCCGGCACCCTTGCCTGAGTCACCGGGATCTCTGCTAAAACCAGGTGGTGGTTCCCCCTTCTAAAGCTGTGGGGGCCCCACTCTGCCAGGCCGCGTGGTTCTCTCCTCAGGGCTGCAGGAGTCTACACTCCGTCAAGTCCGCGTGCTTCTCCTTCTCCTCTCAGGACCAAGAGAGTCTTCACTCTGCCAAAGCTGTGGGGTTCTCTCTTGCAGAGCTGTGCATGACTCTCCCCCCCACTGCAATGGCTGCTGCGTCTCAGTTTAAATCCCGGCGCCAATCTTCCTCTGAAGCCCCATTTCTGGCTGCTCTCGCAATTGGCTACAGCTGCCAGATTCCGGGCAGGTGTGGCCCTGTGGTGTGGAGCCAATTATCTCCAGGCTCTTCTGGATCTTATTACAGATCCCTATTTGAGGCTCCCCTCTTGGCTGCACCCTGTTACAAGCCCACTACTGACGTCTGATTGGAAGGTGCTCCTGGTGAAGCCAAGAAAGCCTGTTCCCTTTCTGAGCCCTCTGCTCCATGTGCCTCCTCAGTTGCTGCCTCTCCTGCTTTCTAGGTTCCAGGCGCCATAGCTGGGACAACTTCCCAGAGAACAGGAACAGTCCCCAATGTCATTGGTCCTTGCTGCATGGAAAATGTCCCAGGCACTCCCTTCTGTCCTTCACATCAGGCCAGCAGGACTGTTAGGGCTCAACCTGCTTCTGCAGGTGGTCTTGTCCAGGTCCTCACCCACGTGCGTCTGAGGTTGTTTTCTGCATCAAAAAGTTTTGCTTTCTGCACAGAGGCCTCCTGACCCCTCAGAAACCACTGCTGTTGGCAGAACGGGGTGCATGCTCAGCTTTCTCTGGCCCCAGAGGTTTGTCTCCTTCCCTTTGGCCAGGGCTGCCCCAGTGTGGGAGTGTCTACCCAGGAGATTGGCCCTTGTGGACTTCCCCCCTACCAACTGCTATCCACCGCTCATTCATGTGGTGATCTTGGTGACTCTAAGCAGAGTCAGGGGAAAACAGGCACATTCCTGCCCATATCCAGCACAGTGGGGCCCTAGTCTGCCTGCTGCTGAGGGACAGAGGAGAGAGGTGGGGGCCCCTGGAAAAGGCTGGTGTTGTCTATATCAGACCCTGTCTGGGTCTCCCAAACCATGGAGGCCAGGAGCAGAGGACAGCTGTGCCCAGCAGAGGCTCAGCTTACTAATTTTCCACACCCAAACAGAGGGTGACAGGGCTGGAGAGAGAGACCCTGCCCCCATGTGTGCAGCATCCAGGACTCAGTGAGACCCTGTACTCTGGGAAAGAAACATCCTCATCAGGGTACGGAATCTGTCCAGATTCATATTCACTCCTTGTAGGGAAAGAAAGAACGAACATATGTGGAGAGCGGGTAGAACCTTTCCCTGGATCTTAAATTTAATTGGACTAGAACTTGTAGTCCCAGCCAGAGGGAGTCAGACTCAGGGAACAAACACGGAAACCATCGCCCTGGGAATGGCACTTCTCCAGCCCTGTGTCTGAACACGGAGACCTAACGCTCTTCCTCTTCACCGTCTCAGAAAATCTGGGCCATGAGAACAGTGGGCTTTGCTCATCTTTTTTTTTTCCTCCAAAAAGGGGACTTCTGAAAGCTGGCCCTGCTCATTGCTGGAGGTCCCCTGCCCCTGGCCCTCCAGGTCCTGAGTGTCCCTCCTTGTCCTCCCTTCCTGCTGGCACATGTCCTGATGGCTGAGAGCCACTGTGGGGCTGCAGGAGGGAAATGTGTCTGACAATACTCAAAAAGTTACTTTCACTTCTGTTTTCCCCATTTGGGTGGAGCCCTTTCTGGGTGAGTCTATTACAGACTTCCCGCTCAGGGCTGGGTGGGCTGAAACCAGGCTGGAACCAGGCTGGAACGAGGCTGAAACGAGGCAGGGGACACCAGAGGGATCAGAGGTCTTGGCAGGGCCCAGGGCAGGACGATAGCCAGTTCGAGCACCAACCTCAGGACCAGGTCAGTCTCTTCCTTCCTTCTTTTCACTTCCTCTCTAGCTGTGCTCCTGCTTGACTGTCTGTCATTAGACACTGAACTAACCCTTGACCTTAGTCCTGCTTTACATGTACATTCACGTGCAGCGTAGTGGAATGCAGGAATGTGTGATAAGGAAATTAGATCTTTAAACAACAGAGGGACAGCCGCTGGTGTGAGAGCAGCGGCCGCAGCCCATGAGACACTGGTGTCACACCTACTGCTCCACTGATGGCCCTCTGCACTCAGCTGTTCTTTCTGAATTTGAGAAAGGGATTTGTTATTTTCTCATGACCTCTGAACTCTCTCATTTCCCTCTGGCCCCTCCACCTTCACCTAGGTTGTTTCAAAGAGGGTACTTAAGAAAATACAAAATTCAGGTTAAACATCTGACTTTGGGTGCCTTGGTCTCCTAACCTGACCCGGGGACGGGTCAGCACCAGGCCTATTCCCATCTCTGGCTGGGGGTCTGGGCCTCCTCCAGGGGCCTTGACCAGGAAGTGAAAGGAAGAGGAAGGACCAAGACGCCAAAGACCAGTGCGGGCTCCTGCTCTCATTTCTACTGTGATTTTCTGCTCTGGGTGGGTTCTCCCTCTGACAAGGAAAAGGCTAGAAACCCGACCTTTTTCTTTAGTAAGGAGTCATAAATTACATTACTTGATGTGTCTCATTGTTTGTTTTTTGAATCCAAAAGAAATACATTATACTTTGTTTGTCATGAAATTTCAGATGACAGGGATGGACACAGAGGGAAGCAGTCCTGTTCACCAGCCGCCCCGTGGGGCTTCCATTCCTGGGCCTGCTGAGTGCTGTGGGCACGGCCTCTGTGTCTTCTCTCCACATTTACATGCAAACATGTAAAGCGTGTTTCTGTGTAAATGAAAACATGACCTGTTAGGAAAACATGACTTGTTTTCCTAAATGCATAATTTCTGTCTTGTTTTTTGATTGAGATTATATTGTATACACCCTTCTTGTTTTGCATTTCCAAAATTTTGATATTAAAATTATCAGAGGGTTTTCACATTAATAACATAAGGATCTACCTCATTCTTACTAAAAGGTGCACACTGCTCCTTGGAGTTGTTTTCCATAATTGTTAAATTATGTTCCATTTAATGCATTTATGTTGTTTTCAGTTGTTCACTCTTACCAATAAACTCTGATAACAACCATGAGATATTTCTGTATGTTTTTGCATATAAAGAAGTATTTGTCTCGTGTCGGAAAACAAAAGGTAGAGTTGTTCAGGCAAAGGGTACTAATATTCACTTGTTCACAGATCCTACCAAACTGCCTTCCTCATGGCTGAACCACTGTACTCTCCCGCCGCTGGCTGATGAGCCATCAGTCCACACCCAGACTTCACAAAGGAGCTGGATAAAGGCATACATACTGTTAATGTGCATTCTCTGATTGCATGGGAGGTTGAACAGGTTTTCAAGTCTATTGTCTATTTAAATTGGTTCTTCTCTGAATTCTTGGTTTATTTTGGCCAATGTAATAAATTGAGGTGATTGTCCTTCCTTTAATGACAAGGGAGAGTTGGTACATACTCTGAACTTACCAATATAGTTTCTTGCCTTTTAACTTTTTTATGTCAACTTTTATCTTGTTAAAGCTTTCAAATTTAGAGTATAAACTTATAGTATTGATTTTATAAGATAGATGCACCCTGTTTATCACAAATAAATAAAAGCAATGCTGAAAGATATTGGTGAATTCCATGTACACTGTCTTTAACCAGAGTTCTTGTGTTTGTTAGAAGACACATTCAATTCTACCTTTACTTCAGGGAAAGTTGCTTCTCTAATATCTACAAAATGTATTTTTTTAATTTAGGGGTAAGACTCTTCTTCCCTGCCTGCAACTTTAGCCTTCACAGCTATATTTGTCCCCAATAAATCATCCTTTTACTTCCTGTTCATAATAGTTGTTTCAAATTTTCTTCTAAGACAACTACTTAATTTTTAGTAGTTCTTGTGGGGTTTTCTTACTACTAATTTTTTGGAATGCTGAGTCTGTGAGTTTCCTCATCTCCCAGCGGTAGCCTTCTGTCTGTGTAAAGGCCAGGTAATCAGTCCCCAGGTGTGGCCAGAGCTGAGCTCTGCTTTCCTGGGGGGAAGTGGCTTCCCAGCTTTCAGCCCTATGTTCTCTGGACCTGATCATCATGGTCTTGGCCAGCTCCAAATGGTGAGCCTTTGGGTAATTCTACTCTGCTTTTCAGAGACATTTGACATGGCTTCTTTCGCTTTTTGCCCTGGAAAACTAGGCCGTGTATCCGAAGGAGGAATCTGACTGTGTGTTGGGACCCCTCACTCCAGCCCTGCCTGACCCTCACAAACTCACCTGTCCTCCTTGCTCCCAGCAGAACTCCTTGCCCTTGACCAAGCCTAGGTTCTCATTCTCTGTTCTGGGAGTAGTTTTTTTTTCATATTTTTAATGCTACCTTTCAAAGCACAGAATATTTAATACTTTTTGCTAATTCATCAGTTTTTTCTTTATGGATCAAGCTTTTGGTTTCACAGCTACCTTTTTGTCTTCTATAACCCAAAGTCACAAAGGTTTTTCAAAAAATGATCGCATTTTTTCTTTTACACAGCACCAGCGTTTGCAATTTCTGCTCATACCAGCAATGAATGTCTGCTTCTCTGAATCTTCTCCTATGCTGCATTTTCACTTGTGAAACTGTGTTTGCCAATCTAGTGGGTGAGAACTGGTTTCTCATTGATATTTTAGTTTGTATGTATTCATGTGTTTATTGGAAAGTTTAATTTTATTTTTCCTAAGTGACTGTTCAGATGCAATTTCTTTGGCATTATATGTCATATTTTGTTAGTAGGCTGGAGTCTTTGTCTATCAGATATAATAACCCTTAGACCTGTGTACTGAAAATATATTTTACATTCTTTTACTGTCTCACTGAATTTTTAACATTAAATCAATTAAATCTTCTACTTACTTTGCTTGAACTAGGTATTTTTTCTGTCTTATATATTTTTAAATTACCTTATCCACTTTCAATAGGATTACAAATTGCAGGTGCACTACACTTTTACAAGAATTTCAGGAGGATTGACACTTTAAAATTGTTATGTTTGCCTAACTGAAAGCACCTTCCACCTCCCCATTTATTTAGAGCTTGATAATTTTCTTCAGTAAGACATTATAGTTTCTTTCATATAGTTCATAACTTTCAGATGTTTATAAATATATGAATGTGTATTGACTATTGTGTTTGAAGTAATATTTTCTTTCTTTCAACATATGTTGTTGCAAATAAAATCTGTTCATTTTATGTAACTTTTAAAAAAATTATGCCTCTTGGCAAATTCTTTTTCTGGTTCTTAGGGAATTTATTTAGGTCTCTATCATTTCTCTATATGCAATCATACATAATATAATATTGTAACTTTTTAGTATTTATACCAATGAATGTTTTTTCTTATCCTATTGCATTAGCTAAAACATACATGTGAGTAAATTGTGGTAATGGTAGGCATCATTGAATGGCCTCATCACTTCAATGTTTACTGTAGTATTTGATGGTTTTTGAGAGTTTGTACCGTGTCCGCTTTCAACTGTTTCATATAGTTTTTCTAAAAATAGCAGCATGGAATCTCCATATTTTTAAGAATAATTTATGAATATAACTATATACTTTCACTACTTTTGTTCATTGTTGCAACAAATTTCATAAAAGGTTTCCTAATATGCAACAGGCTTTGCTCAATCTTATTCCACTGTCTTCCTGTATTTTTTTTTCTTGCTGAACAACCTCTAATTGCAAGATCTGTTTCCCCTTTTACCCAGTAGAGGGCTTTTTGTTTTCTGTCATACAATTTTGGGTATTGTTATTTTCACATGCAGTATGTTCAGCTTTTACCAATTAAAACTTTCTGAAACTTCTTTTGTAATGAAGATCATGATGTATTGACATACATTTCAAAATATAGAAAATAAATTGTAGTTTTCTGTTCTCAGTTGCATGGTTAGGTAATGTGTCTTTCTAACAAATTTCTCCAGAGCCTGTATGATAATTTTTGCCTGTGCAAAAAGTCAAAACCTAGAAGTAAAAGTTTTTTTCTATATTTATAAAACATTTGTTCCTTTACTTGTGTTTTGAATTTTTCTATCCCATCAGCATGAGCATCGTTTTGTTGGTGCTGTTGTTGTTCGTGTTTACATACCATAGCTTTAAATCTGTGATTTTAACAACTTTTATGGCACTTTGTCTTCCTTGGGTCTCTTGCTGGATTCTATTTTTGATCCTGTGCTTTCCGATATCACCATTGTTTTGTCTACATCAAGGATTTTGCATACTATACTTTTCGTACTTTTTCCTGTTTTAACTTTTAAACTCCTTATTGTTTTCCTTGTTCCCTTTTTGTCTAAAAATGCAAGCTATGTTTTCTTTTTATTTTACTTCTTCTTGTCTTAAGTGGCATTAAAAAGCTTAGTTTTAATCAACCAGGGTTCTTTTCAATTGTTCAATTTATTTTTAATCTATATTTTTGTAGTTTTGAATTTGAAACCATATTGTTCAAGTTTTAGAAATGTAAATAAAATCATATCAAAACAAAAGGAAAAAGAACTCATGGACAACAATGTGGGGAACAGGGGCAGCAGGTTATAAGGGGGATAAGGGATAATGAAAAAATACAACAAAAATGATTTTTAAAATATAAAAACAAGTCATTTAACTCCAATTGTCCTTTACCACTCAGCTCTACATTTTAAGTTGATAATATACTTTGCAGACTCTCATTGATAAAGTTATTATTTTGCAAAATAAAAATCTTCTCTTTCTAGAATAGCGTTTTGCATACAAATTCTTTTTTTAATTTTATTTTAATCATCGTTCAAGTACAGTTTTCTCTCATTTACTCCCATTCCAGCCCACCCACCCAGCCCTCCCTACTTCCCTCCCATTACTCCCAAACCCTAGTTTTTTCCATGTGTCCTTTAAATTTGTTCCTGTAAACCCTACCCATTCCCCCCTGAAATTCCCTCTTCTCTCTGCTCTGGTCACTGTCAATCTGTCCCCTATTTCAGTGTCTTTGGTTATATTTTGCTTGTTTCTTTGTTTTGTTGATTAGGTTCCTGTCAAAGGTGAGATCATATGGTATTTGTCTTTCACTGCCTGGCTTGTTTTGCTTAGCATAATGCTTTCCAGCTCCATCCAAGCTATTGCAAAGGGTAGGAGCTCCCTCTTTCTTTCTGCTGCATAGAATTCCATTGTGTAAATGTACCATAGTTTTTTGATCCATTCATTTACTGATGGGCATCTAGGTTGCTTCCAGCATCTAGCTATTGTATATTGTGCTGCTATGAACATTGGGGTGCAAAAGTTCTTTTGTATTGGTGTTTTAGTGTTCTTAGGATATAATCCCAGCAATGGAATTGCCGGGTCAAAAGGCAGATCCATTTTTAGTTTTCTGAGGAAGTTCCAAACTGCTTTCCATAGTGGTCGTACCAGTCTGCAGTTCCACCAGCAGTGCACTAGGGTCCCCTTTTCTCCACAACCTCTCCAACACTTGTTGTTTGTTGCTTTATTTATGATGGCCATTCTGACTGGTGTGAAGTGGTATCTCATTGTGGTTTTAATTTGCATCTCTGTGATGGCTACTGATGCTGAACATCCTTTCATATGTCTCTGGGTCCTATGTATGTCCTCCTTAGAGAAGTTTCTGTGTAGGTCTTTTGCCCATTTTTTAATTGGATCATCTTCCTGGAGTGGAGTCCTGTGAGTTCTTTATATATTTTGGGGATCAAACCCTTGTCCAAGGTATCATTGGCAAATGTATTTTCCCATTCAATTGGTTCCCTTTTCATTTTGCTGGTGTATTCTCTAGCCATGCAGAAGCTTTTTAATTTGATGTAGTCCCATTTATTTATTCCTTCCTTTATGTCCCTTGCTCTAGGGGGCATGTCAATGAAAATATTGCTGCATGGTATATCTCCTATTGTCCTGCCTATGTTCTCCTCTAGAACTTTTATGGTGTCATGTCTTATATTCATGTTCTTTGTCCATTTTGACTTCATTTTTTGTATGGTGTAAATTGGTGGTCAAGTTTCATTTTTTCTCATGTACTCATCCAAATCTCCCAACCCCATTTGTTGAAGAGGCTATTTTTATTCTATTTTATGCTTCTTCCCTTTTTGTCAAATATTAATTGACCATAGAAACCTAGGTTTATTTCTGGGCTCTCTATTCTGTTCCATTGATCTGTATGTCTGTTCTTATGCCAGTACCAGGCTGTTTTGATTACAGTGGGCTTATAATTAAAACTTGACACAATAATGGGACGTTATTATTCTCTGATGCATGTTGGGTACTGAGAGGTACCAATAATTCTCTTCTGGTTTGAAAAAGGAAGCTTATATGTCTTCATAATGTTTAGGAACACAAGATGTTAATGAAAATATTATTATCAGAACAATGAAACGACCAACTAAAAAGCAGAATTATAGATTCATGTTTACAGCTTTCACAGGAAATAGCAGATGTTACTGAGAATTCAAATGTGTAAAAGATTCATTATATACAACAACACAGGCAGATGTATTTTGTCACAAACTAGGAGTCCCAGGAGAAATGATTGCTATTCTTTTGATTCAGTTTACAATTTACCATATCATTATTAAATCACATCTTATCGTATATGAACTAGTTTTATAATTCAGGATGGTATTTCTCTTAACAATTGTAGGTCGGTGAGGGGAAACTTTGTATTTATCTTTCAGTGATTTATTTTCTCTTAGTTGTTAATTAAGATACATTTTTAAGGTTAAATTCTATTGCCATGGTATGGTTTTTTATTCCTCTGTGGTGACTTGGTTATTCCATGTCACTTTTATACAAATGTAATTTTTTCTTGTTTAAATTCCCACCTCCTCTCCTTCGACAAACATTAGCTTATTCTCTGGATGTATGAGTCTGTTTCTCCTTTATTTTGCTTTGTTTATTCATTTATTTTGTGAGGTTCTTTACTCCACATATAAATAATATACATTATTTGTTTTTCCCTATTTGACTTAATTCACTTAATATAATCCCCTCCAGATCCATCCATGTTTTTGCAAATGGCAAAATTTCACGCTTTTTTATTGGTGAATAATATTCTATTATATGTATATGTATATGTATATGTGTGTGTGTATTTATAAAATATCTTCTTTATCCATTTCTCTATTGATAGATGTCTAGATTGCTTCCATATCTCAGCTGTTACTAGAAATGCTGCAATGAACATAAGAGCACACATATCTTTATGAATTAGTGTTGTGTTCTTCAGATAACTGTCCAGATGTGGAATTGCCAGATCATATGGCAGCTCTACTTTTACTTGTGTGAGGAGGGGTCTCCATACTGTTTTTCATAGTCGCTGCACCTGTTTACAGTTCCACAAAGTACAAGAGTTCCCTTTTCTCTGCATCCTGCAGGCACTTATTATCTGTTGATTTATTGATGACAGCTATTCTAAGGAGTGTGAGGTAATATCTCATTGTGCTTTGAATGTACGTCTCCCTGGTAGCTAGTGATGTTGAGCCTCTTTTCATATATCTGTTGGCCATTTGCATGTCCTCTTTGGAGAAGTGTCTGTTCAGGTCCTCTGTCCATTTTTCTATTGAATTTTTGTTTGTTTTGTGTCAACTTGAATGAGTTGTTTTTATATTTTAAATGTTAATCCTTTATTAAATGTGTGAACATTTGCAAATATCAGTAGCTTGTCTTTTCATTTTGGTAGTGGTTTCCTTTGCTGTGCAAAACTTTTTTAGTTTGATGTAATCCCATTTATGTATTTTTTTCTTTTCCTCAAAAAGATATATCCAAAAAGACGTTTCTAAGAGTGATGTCAAAGGGCTTACTGCATATGTTTTCTTCCAAAAATTTTAAGGTTTCAAGTCTGACAGTTAAGTCTTTAATTTATTCTGAGTTTATTTTTGTCTGTGGTATAAGAAAGTGTTCTAATTTCAATTTTTATACATGTAACTGTTGAGTTTTGTCAACACCACTTATTGAAGAGACTGTCTTTACCCCATTGTATACCTTTGTCTTACATTAATTAGCCATATATGTGAGGATTTATTTCTGGACTATCTATTCTAGTCCATTGATCTATATATATAATATATGTTTGTTTTAGCCAATTCTATACTGTTTTGATTACTACATTTGTATAGTGTATTTTTCTGTCAGGGAGTGTGATACTTCCCACTTTGTGGGAAGTATCTTGAGATTTTTTTGGATATTTGGGGTCTTTTGTGGCTCCATAAAAAAATTAGGATTAATTCTAATTCTTAGAAGAATATATTTCAATAGGGGTTGTACTGTATATATATATTACTTGAGGTAGTGATGGCATTTTAACAATATTAATCCTTCCAAATCATGAATATGGTACACTATATTTTTCCATTTATTTGTGTCTTCTTTAATTTCTTTTACCAATGTCTTATTTTTTTCAGAGTAAAAGTATTTTACCTCTTTGGTTAAATTTATCCTTAGGTATTTTAAATGTTTTGATGCAATGGTAAATGGAATTGTTTTCTTAATTTCTTCTTGTGATCATTTCTTATTGATGTATAGAAACACAACAAATTTTTGTATATTGACTCTGTATGCTGCAAACTCATTAATGTCGTTTATTAGTTCTAATAGTTTTGGGTAGAGTTTTTAGGGTTTTCTATTGCGGTATCATGTCATCTGCCAGGACTACAGTTTTACTTCTTCCTCTCCAAATTATGATGACATTTATTTATTTGTCTTGTCTCGTTGTGGCTAGAACTGCCAATACTATGGTGAATAGAAGGTTTTAATAAAAAATATTCCAAATATGTTTAGAAGAAGACGTGTACAATGAATGACTTCAGTTGGGACACTCTGGACATTTTCTATAATATGCATGTCTTTCTGATCCTCCATGCTCCTATTATATCTTTGTTGATTGCACCAATTCCACTTATCTTGGTCTCTACTCAGAACTTCTTATTTAATTCATGTGATTCTTCACATTCTGTCCTTCATATATAAAACGTTACACCCTCCACCAGCACTTCAAAAGCTTGATGACCATTTTATCATCGTATCCTTTCTCCCTAGGATGTCCCTAGAAGACTACAAACTTATCTGTGAGATTGCCTTCAAACTCTTCAAAGAATGGAAGCTTAAGATTTCAAAAGCAATAAAAACACCATTTCCTTTCCTTAAGATCCTTCGTGACCTTAGATTCATCACCAAAGAAATGTATAAAGTAAGTGAAGTTTATTATGTCACAGTCTGGTAAACCAGCCCCACATTAGTTATTTTGGTAGTTTGGAATCAAATGTCAGGGCACACATAGACAAGTGAGGGGTCTCCTGTAATGGGGGCCTTCTCAAGTACTGCTCTAAGTGTTCCTATATGGTGAAAAGGAGAAACAGGCATCCTTGGAGGCAGTCATGCTCCTGACTGAAGGAACAGGACATTTTGGTGCCCCCTAGAGTTGAGTGAATAACACTGGAGATAGGTTGTATCTGAAGGTTATACGCCCTATAGGTGTACAATATAATGCTTTGGAGGTGTTAGATGTACAATATAGCATAAACTAGGGATTAAATGTATTTTTAATGAAAAGATGAATAACATTAATCAACTGATTTAATAAAACAATTTACACAGCATTTTATTCCAATGAACATCAATTTAAATGCTTCAATCTGAGAACATTAAAACCCACAGAAAATGAATACATTGTTGGACAAATTTCTTTTTTTTAAGATTTTATTTATTTATTTTTAGAGAGGGAGGGGAGGGAGATAGAGAGAAAGAGAGAAACATCAATGTGCAGTTGCTGGGGGTTATGGCCTGCAACCCAGGCATGTACCCTGGCTGGGAATCAAACCTGCGACACTTTGGTTCGCAGCCCGTGCTCAATCCATTGAGCTATGCCAGTCAGGGCCGTTGGACAAATTTCTAAGTAGTTACATGATATTATCTCTCAAACAGCTTTCAGTTTTCTTTTCCTTTGTTATTTCAGGAATCTTGAAATTTAGATAATTCTAGCAAAAAATATAGGTGGAGATACAAAGATGCAAATCTTCTCTCTCCCTATGAATAGGCTACTTTACAACAAAGGTCACAGGAAGGGAAAAATGACCACCTGGCTTCCTTGAGCTTTGCCAGGCCAAGTTGGTCCTAGGGAAGGGGCAAGTGTTTTTCATTCAATAGAACATAAACCTATCACCTGCTCAGTCAACTCCTAAAACATTTTGCCAGGTTCTGAAAGGGCTACATATCATTTAACTTTGAACCAATTTTCATTCTCCATACTCCTCTTCCTTCCATCTAATATAAATGAGAGTGATGACATCTGATGCACAAATGCATTTTTTTAAGGAAAAAAATATTTATTTATTTGTAGCTATATTAAAATGGGGAAATTTTAAAACTGTACATGAGAAGATAACTATGTAAGAGAATTGTAATACATTAAAATGAAATCACTTTCTAGGGCTCTTCTGTAACTAAAAATTCTGTATTCATATTTCCCTGCTCACTATTTTTTAAGGAGTCTAAAAAATCTTGTGAAAACCCATCAGCTGTACCAGATGAGATGCACCAAGTCCTCAATAATATGGAGGAAGTATGTCACCTGCCACTTCTGGAAATCTTGTTCAGCGAGTTCATGATGAAGAACTACCCTGATTTAAATGGCATTCGTGAACACTTCAGAGATGGTAATGAGGCTTATAGCCTACTTTTCAATGTCTGGAAAATTTTTTTGACAAATATATTTTGAGCATGTGTCAAACATGATGCTGGTCTGAGGTGACATAGCAATTAAGAATACAGACAACATGAGCCTACTTGAAGCTTTTGGTATAGTGACTACAGTATAAAATACACCTGGAGATCTGCTTAACTAAGCATTTAAACTCACACAACAATTAGAGTCACAGTCACATCAGATTTACTTTGAAGAACAAATGACAAGAACCACTGCACCTGAGTAAGGCACCATCGGTTACTGCTCTTTTTTCACGTGTCCAAATAGCAGACCATCAAGTACCCTACCATCTGCCTCAGCTGACAGCTCAGCTGTGGGTGCAGGATCCACCTGGCTTAGCAGCACCAAGACCAGGGGAGTCAATGTCTCATGTAACAACTCTGTAGTCATTGCTTTCAGGGACCCCATTAGAGACAACTGAGTTACAAGAGTCACCACATTGGAGGAAGACCTGCTATAGCTCATAGTTGACATGGAGTCCTTCTGAGTCCAGTTATGGGTCATTTTTCACCCTAAACCCAGTGTTGACCTTGTAATACCAAAAAGAGAGACCATCTTCATCAGGTGCCCAGAGTAATGAGCAAAAAAATTAACCCAGGTCAAATTGGTCCTTCAACAAAAATAATGGCTGTATTAGCTCTTTCTCCACCAGGGGTGAGACGAACAATCAAATAATCTCAAAATCAATTTCTCTGCCAGAAATTGTGTTTGATACCACACAAAAGTGATTGATTCACCACTTTTTCCTGAGATTCACAATGTATAATTTCTAACTGTAGACTGAATTTGTGGTTCAAACTGTCTGGCCAACAATTTTAAAATGATTATCACTCATTATAATTTCTTCTTCTTATAATTTTTGTTTTGACTTGCTGGAAAAATTTTTATTTCAATAGAATTTAGTATCCACCAAGATCTCCAAATAACAATGGAGAATTCTCAGGAAAAAGAATTGTATGAACTGAAAAGTTGCAGATGTTCTGGGAGAAGCACTTGGCTGGTGCACTGGTTTCAACTTTTTGGCAGCCTCCCAGGCCCTGGTCCAGGTCTCTTGAGACATTTTCAAGGGCCACAATATTCACTCCCTCCTGGCAGCTTCAGAGAGCCTCCTGGGATTTGGGTTCCCTGGAGGTCTTTCTAGTTCTTCCTGTGTCCTCTGCTGTCTCTTTGGGAGGTGCTCATCCTCCTGATCCAGTAAACTCCACTCTTCTCTTGACCACCTATTTATTTTAAGTTTCTCTGCTTTCACTTTTATACATGCAGTCACTTAATAGGATCTGTGTCCTTCTCACAAGAAAATTCTCATTTTCTCCTTTTAGTTTGAAGAGGTCAAAAAACACATTTCACTTCCATTTTTTATTTCACACATGCTTTTCCAGCCATCTGTAATTTTTTTATATACATGGCAAGCTCCCAATGTTTTGCTCAATTCCTTTATCCTGACATTCAAGTGACTTCTTTCTGTGTGAGTAATATAGGGATGCCCTTGTTGGGGTTCTCTCTTCTGTACCAGGGATGGTGTGGAACTTGACCATAAGGACTGGGACTCACTGAGTTCTGAGTGACCAGAAGGCTGAAAATTCCTAAACATGTACACTTGATGTCCCTGCACTCTGATGGAGATCTCTAACTTCTTTTCTCTCTCTCTTCAGTGATCAAAAACAAAATTTTAAATCAAGCAAGTACTGGAGATGAGAGTGCAGAGAACCGTAATACTCAACTGAGCACTGAACAAGGTGATTACAAATAGATAAAAACTGATTCTCTTCTGCTAAGAAGAAAGGATAAGTGGGCTTAGTGTTCACTGATGAAAGTATCACTATCTGCCCATTTACAGAAAAAGAGACTAAAATCCAGAGAGACCATGTATGCAGTTGGCTTGGGGTTGAATTAGCAGGATGTACCCAGGCTTTCTGAACCCAAACCATGTTCTAAACCCTGTAAACTCCCAGATAAACTCATGGAAAGGACAGGCACTTGAGGCATAACTAGGAAAATATATGCAGAAAAAAGATACAAAAATAATATCAATAGCTGGAAGAAGTGAAGAAAAATCAGTTGCTGAACTCTGATGAAAAGGCCCACAAAGCAAAGTGAACAGACCTGCAGAAGGAGGGTCTGTGTGAAGCAGTCCGGGTGTCCAGTAAGACCACCAGTCTGGGATAGCTCTGGGGACTAAAACAGGTTCCCTACGGCCGTTGCTGAAAAGACAAGCCATCAATAGTTACTGAGTGCCTCACAGATGACATAGTGGGATGGCCTGACTGAGGCCAGGGGTACAGGTCTGCATTGATTCCTGGGGGAAGGGGTTGTCGAGTACTGCACTGTAAAGATTAACATGGGACTGGAGGAGAATTGCACAGCTCACACTTCAATTTCTGAAATAAGTTTCTAATCTCTTCCTTCAGGAGCTGGTAAAAACTCATATCCATTACTGTCCTGGCTCTCCCCGGACCAGCCCAATTACACAGGTTTGTTCCTTCTGGCTGTTCTGTGATGCTTTGCTGCTCCTGTCCCTTTCTGCAATAGGCTGTGGTGGGAGGGCTGCTTCTTTTTAGTACGGAGTGCCCAGAATTGTCCATCTTGTCATGTGCATTGTCTCCAAAGATTTAGAAAACAGAGTCTTTATACACTAAGTTGCCTGGGAGGTTTGGTCCTCTCCTTCTCACATGTGCTTGCTGCCAACTGTTGACAGCTCTGGGACCTATTGCCCATGTGCCTGGCTTCATGGCCTCAGCATCTGTCTTGCTTGAAATAGGCTGTGCTGGTCCTGGGTAATTTATCCAGGACCTTATTGTTTCTTCCTTCAATCTGCCCTTTGTCTCTGGCCACAGACCCATGCAGCCTTGCTTGAAGACGCACTTGCTTCTGCTCCTCCTGGGTTCCTAACCTGGGTCACACTAGCAAGAGATTGGAGAGTGGGAGCAAGGGAGAAGCTTGGTGTTTCCCATTCACTGTCTTGGGCAACAGTTCTGGCAGCAGCAGTAACTCTGATGACTCTACCTTCCACCAGGCAGGCAAACATGATCCCCTTTCTAGCTCCCAGGCAGCCTTGGCACATGATCTCACTCTTGGTCCCTCCCATAGCTTCCTATTCACTATTCTTGGGTTGGAATTCTCAGCTCTTCCATTGGCTGTATGACTCATCATCTGGATTAAATTCCTTTTGCTCTAAAGCTTAGAGAAGTTTCTATTTTCTGGTTGGACCCTGAGTGATAAAGAAAGCAAAGAAAATATCTATGAATCATACATGGTCTTAGTACAGCTCCACCTGACAATAGACTTTCAGAGTGCCTCTCTGGAACTGAAGACATAAATGTGCTGGATACAGGTACAATGAGTGACAACAATGCATGAGAAACCCAACAAGGGGTTGAAAAATATGCTCAAGAGTTTGAGCCAGTAGGTAAGACTGAGTGCCTGAGTACAATGAGTGTGGAAGGGAACTGGCAGGTGGAGGGACCCTATATTGTGGGTAAAGGCACAAGGAGACTGCAGTGATGACTGGAATGCTAGACAGGAAGAAATTACAAAGAAAGGGAAAGCTGACATAGATGAGGGTTTTATGGGTCAAAAAATAATGAAGAGACAGAAAGAAAATAGGACAGAGTAGGAAACATAACTGAGAAAGGGTGAACTAAAAAATCGGGTGGGCCAGCAGGGCCAGGTCTAGGGTGAAGCAGGAAGACCCTGGGACACAAGTAAGGAGGAGCTCACCCTGAGGACCTCTTGTGTCCTGGGCACCTTCTTTGCTTTACCCAAGACCCTGTTGCCCCTGGTAGGCAATGATAAAAATGTAAAATAGTATAAGGAGACAAAGATACAGAAGGAAATGAGTATCAATAAATTAAAAATGGGGAGGGAGACACAAAGAAAACTGTGTTGAAGTGAGTAAAGGACAATGAATGGAGAACTGGCAGAGAGAGGACCAAGCATTGTCTGATTGAAGGAAACAGTCACCACAAAGAAGGCACAGTGGGCTGCTCCTCACACCACTTAGAAGGCGAGGTGTCCACATTGCTCAAAGTAGCCCTGGAACCCTATCAGATGAAAATAGGCTGCTAATTTGAAAAGTAGTAACAAAAGTAAAAAAAAATAAAACCCAGTGGCATTACAGGGAGAAGGTCTTAATTGTAGTGAGGGTGCTCACCTCCTTTGGGGAGACAAACAAAATTGTTCATTAATTGTAATTACATTCAAGAGCAGAGCTACCCCACCATGTAAACTGAATAAATTCATACTCTGTAGATCTTGTGGATATAATGAAGGAAAAGTCATTTTTTAATTCAGGAGATGAATGGGAAGCCCAAGCAAAGACTGACGGTAACCAGGCATCTGATATAATAGGCAAGGTTGACTGAAAGAATGTGTGATGTGAATCATGGCAGCAGGTCGGGGTCTGGGACACGTCATGTGGCCTATGGAGGCTGCCCTGGTGGCCTGGGTTAGAGGTAGGAAAGTGAGAGGATCACTACCTTATGCAGTGAGTTCAACAGAAAAATGTCCCCTGTGATTGGAAAAATATAAAAAAACAAAAAAGGTAAACTTAAGTGTTGATATCTGAGAGTATTTTCTATGTACCAAGCAAATAATTCAGAGAGCCAAGATATTCATGAAAGGAGATTTTTAAAAAAAACACAGGAAGAGAAGAAAATGTATAAAGAGATACCATCACCAGAAACAAAAATAGCAAAAATAAGCCAAACCAAGAGGAAAGTGAAGAATTAAGACAAGAATGAAAGAAAGAGGTAGAATGGGGTGGAAGTAATAGAGAGCAAAGGTGAGAGGTAGAAGGAGGGTGGGGATCGGATGTAGAGTGAGGATGGAAGTAGGACACAGGGTGACTGTGGGGTAAGCATTGCTGCAGAACGGGCACAGCTGCCCTCTGTGCCTGAATGTCACCACCTTCTGTGTAGGACCTGGAGCAACCTGCAGGCCACACATGTTAGGGCACAGACCAGGGAGACCTGAGTTGACTTAGCTTCTAGGTCTTCCTTGTGCTCTTGTCATGAGGTTTCCTATCAGTGGGCTCCTTGGCACCTCCCTGAAAGTCTAAGGGGTTTTTGTCCTCTGTGCAGTGACCAGCAGTGCTGACTCTGCAGAATGCAGAGACAGAGAAGAGCCTCCCAAAGCTTCCACCTCAGCACTGAAAAGAAATCTATATAAGGAGGTGGGAGCTCAAGGCTTGGGCTGCAGGACCTGAATTAAGAGCAACTCTTTCCAGGGGCATCTGTTCTGAGCTCATGCTGCACTATGGATCCAGTTTATTTTGGAATCTCATTCTCTGCATTTATTTCAATATTTTACTTAACCTTTTGGGAATGTGCAAGGTAATAAGAATTCATTATGTGTACATTTTTTTAAAATGGGGCCTATTAATTTGTAGGTCCTATTAATCAACCTATGCATCTATCTATTGATTGTATAGTAGAAATAAGCCAGCAAAGTAATGAATGTGTTTGAAAACAGAGTCTATGACTATGAAGTGCTGGTTGGATATTTACAGTGGTTTCTATAGAGAAAAGAAAGCTAAGTGTTTCTTTATTGGAAGGTCATATTGTCATCAGGTCACAAACTTTGAATAGTGTCAAGGGCCAATTCCTTCAGTTATCTAGTGTGAGCAGAAATGGATAAGGAATTTTGAAACCCAAAGTATTGTTTTTGATAGTGTTCTTCAGCAGGTTAGGAACATATAGTGACTTTTCAAAGGACCATTGCAAATAGTGCCTTACTTTTTCCTTTACAGCAACCCTGAGGGGTAAGCAGGATGGACAGTGTTATGCTCGTGTTTAGATGAGCAAACAGAGTCACACAAATATTTCAAGGTCTTCCATAAAGGCTCATGGAGAAAAAGGCAAAGACAAGACTAGTATGCTGGATGCTGTGTTGTTTCCTTTACAAAACTGGAGCTCAAAACAGTTACCAAAATGTGGTTTCCTCAATCCTGTGAGCAGCATGAGTAATTGTAAGATCTATAGCTCTTCAGCGCACAAATTGGAGATTGGTTTTCCCTTCCTACTTCCTCAGAGGATATTGCAAACCTGTCTATTGCAAACATGTTTACTAAGTCAAGATTTTAAAAGCCAATAAAAATGTTATCTGCTTTTGACATTACAAAAGAACAATATTGCAAGTAATAATTTTGCTCTGATATCTCGCTATATGTGTCAATGTATAATGTCAGTTTGCTTCGGTTTTTAGGGAGTGTACTTTCTGACTTGTGTCTCAGTGTAGCATACTGCACTGAAAGGTGGTCCCAACATAGGTCTATGGCTCAGACACAAGAGAAGATTATTTCTCAGG
Source organism: Phyllostomus discolor (assembly GCF_004126475.2). NCBI lineage: Eukaryota > Metazoa > Chordata > Mammalia > Chiroptera > Phyllostomidae > Phyllostomus > Phyllostomus discolor. The sequence goes on along the minus strand of NC_040906.2, from coordinate 6,167,486 downwards.
CTTGAAAATGATTCAAGGGGCAGCATGGTGTGTAGGAGGCTGTCTACCTTCAACAGAAGATATCCAAGGCTGCCTCACAGAGAAACACCCAATGAATATGTTGTGGAATGACAATAGAAGGGGTAGGAGGAGGAAGAGATAGAAGTGTAAGAAGGTCAGATTCAAACAAAGCAATGAATTGTCTCTGCCTGGGAACAGGGAAAGGAGCATCAATAACCTGCAAGGCAGGTGTCCTAGAAGAGCAGTGCGGTGGCCTATGCAAAGACCATGATATACATGGGTTTTTAGTATATTTCCAAGTTTATTAGGGAATTTCCCGCTGAATCAGTTCCCTGGTCTCACACTGAGACACCTAGCAAATCCTATTCCTCTGTGCAGATATCAATAACTTGGACTCCTTAGAATTGAGCAAAGGAGGAAAGACCAAGAAGTCACCTGTTCATGACTATAAAACGTGCCAGATAAGATGTATTTCTGGACATCAAAATCCAGAGTCTAAATGCAGAGCTCTGTTTCCCAAATGAACCTCATTCTGACATTCTCCATATACATTGATTCCATGACTTCTAGAGCATCACTTTGAGCATTTAATGTCTTCAACCCTATTGGAATATGAAAGAGGGAAAAGGGGCATTATGAACTGTTGTTCAGCTGGATGAGCCCAGTCAATTGATATTATGACAACATAGCAATAATACACTAACTACACTGGCAAATGGCAGTCTTTTATACTACACACTGACTACACAGTCATATAAATTATTGCTAAAGAGATGAAAAATATACTTCATCTCTACCAACATGTTTTATATTCTATAGAGAGTAGTGAACATAGTATTTCATATTTCTTAGCATTATTCCCATTGGTACAAAACTTGGAAAGTCTTCATAGAATCATTGGTGCTGCTATTTAGTTACTGATGGAAAAAGTGGTGCAGACCAACCACCTCTCAAACCCAAATAATACTTAAACTATTGGCTTACATTTTGATTTTTCACAGTGCTATTGTGAATATAGGTTCATTTTGTTTTCACAAATACCTTAACAGAGAGATGAGGTAACTAGGTTATTTCAGTATTAGAGATGAGGAAACTGGGGGTGATGTTTGAAGGTCATTTACAAATTCACATATAGAAGTACAGGGGAGAGTCTGGCAGGACCCAGGATTAGGACTGTGGGCACCAGAACTGGGTTCAGCTCAAGGAAAGAGGAAAATGCTCATTTCAAAATTGAGATTATCACAAACCCTATCTACCGTGTGAGTTATCGTAGATTATGTAAAACTCTTGCTAACAAATACCTGTTTTCTTCCTCTTACTTTATAGAGTCTATGAACTTAACAAAGTCATCTACACCTGAAAACAGACCTTGCAAAAGAGGTAAGAGCAAATAACAACTTTTCATGGTTGTAAATGAGCAGTGTTTTCTGCAAAAAAATCCTTCTAATTCTTTTCTATATCTTTTATAGTAAAGTACAAATTTGTTTCAATTTAAGATAGTTCACATTTTAACTTTTATATTAATTAGACTAGTGGCTATGACAAAAACCCCAAAGAGGTCAATGTCCTGAAAACAATAGAATTTAAGGGGAGGGGTGGGGCTCTATTTCACAAAGTCATCCTGGGAAGCAGCCAAATGACAGATCTGCCTCCTTCAATGCTAAATTTGTAAGACCACCGTGGGAGAGAAGCAGAGCTAATAACTAACACAATTATACACACAAACACAAATCCACAAAGCTACATGGAAAGGAAGAAAGAGTGCAGTGCAGAATGCAGAGGGCCACGAGAATGCAGAGGGGTCCAGTGAGAGAGAAATATCTCCACCCCAGGCCCAGGGGACAGGGATGATAAAGTACTGACTTACAGGTCACGTGAATACAAAAGACAGATCATGGGGGATTGAGGGAGGAACAAGCTAGCCCTGGGTTTTCAGAGCTTCCCAACTTTTTCCTGAGTTCCTTGTCACACACCGAGACCTGCAAGGAACATTTGCTCCTTCTGCAGTGAGAAGTCCTGAACCATCTTCGGGGTTCAGTGCACAGGAGAAGCGCCCAGAAACCGGGAGCTCTGCAGTGAGAAGTGGTGCCGACCAGGAGGGTAAGGGTCACCATGGCTGGGCTCCAGGACAGCAGGAGCCTGAGGTCAGGGCTCCTGTTCCTCTGAGCATACCTCACATGCGGGAGCCCAGTCCTCCCTTGCTCTCATGTAGCCACTGTGAAGACTGCACAGAATAAAATTAACTAACAAACAAAATAGACACAGACTCATAGATACAGAGGAAAAAATGATAGGTGTCAAATGGGAGGGGGTAAGGGGGCTAGGTGAAAAAATGGTTTAAGCAGAAGAAAAAAAGAAGAAAAGAAAAAACTCATACACAGACAAATAAAACAGTATGATGATCACCAGATGGAAGTAGGGTGGGGAGATGTAGAAGAGAATAAAGGAGGATCAATGGGGATGGGAGGACACATGGCTTGGGGTGGTGAACGCACAACTCAATGTACACATGATGTATTACAGAATCATGTACCTGAAACTTATATAATTTTATTAACCAATGTCACCCCAACCAATTCAATAACAAATGAAAGTAAATAAAACTGCAAAGAAAGAAATCACTTAAGTTCAGGCTTAACAAGATGGCTCTGGCAGGACAGCAGTGCCTCCTTACTTACCACATGCTCATAGACCTATCATCCCCCAAGCACTGGATCACATAGTGATGTTCACACACTCAGCACCTGATCTGTCCTGAACAGGGACAGCTGGACAGTCAGTTCTTGCTCAATTTTATCACAAACTTGTTCAAAATTCAACAGATTCTAATTATTTGTTAGTTGTGGACACAAGGAAAAGTTTTTGGTTATGACTATTAAGTTCCCTTTATAGCTTTTGACAGATGACCCCCAACATGACATTGGCCTATATAGTGATGTTTGAACATGACTTTCCAAAAAGGACATCTATTTATGTGTACAACAACCTCAAAGTTTGGCCAGATAACTGTTGCTCCCCAATTTCACTGTTGGGCAGCCATCAGTTTGCTCTCTGTATCTATGAGGTTTTCACGATCTTTACAGAATCACAGGGAGAGTTACCTTTATTAAAAACCTCTCAAGCCACATGTAAAATAGTAATGTTTCACTATTTTAGAAATGCACTGTGATTTATATCCTGTATGTTACAAAAGACCCCAACTGTGCCTGGGGCAAAATCTTATTCTCAAATATATTAATGTTTCTCCAATAAATTGTGTGAATTCACACCAAGTGTGATAAGTTAAAGATTGTACATGCATTCATGGCAGCTAATTCTAGCTTCCCTGCCAAGTGACTTAACTATAAACCTGTGAAAAATTATTGCTTTTCAAGACTTCTTTGATTCTGCATATGGGATAAAGCATTGCGAGTCTTGCTTCATTTTGTAGCAATCTCATTCCTTTAGATGAGAAGAGACAGAAATAATCATCACCACATCTTTAAGTTCCAAATACTTCAACAATGAGAAGAGTCATAAGATTTACCACTCTTTCAGTTTTACAATATTGGCTGTGTTTTCCTTTTCCTCCAAATCCTGTGGACTTTGAAAACCATTCCATTTAAGAAATAGGCAATGGGAAGAAACCTAAGAGCAAAGATAACTAGTAGCTTTCTTTGTTACAAAGCTTTATTCAAATATTCCTGTTTTTTCCTTTAAATAAAAAATAGTAATTTGTTGGGATTTTAGATGATACACAATAAATATTATGTGTTTGGAGGACTGCTGACTGGTATAAAAGGTCAATGGCACAAGTGCAGCACAAGTGCATTTGTATGCAATAAAAGCATACCTGGGCGACACCAATATACTCGATAGGCCTGCTCTTTGGGGACCTGGCTGAGGAGGCACCAACATCTCATAAAAACATTAACACCTGGACAGGATGGAATAGCTGTTACAATCCCTGCATAAACTGAAGTACAGAAGCATTTAAGGTATATTTCAAAGTCATGCTGAGAAATTAAACGAGACCCAGGGCCCATTCCAGACACTTATTTCTCAAGAAATCAGACATCTTTATACTCATATGCTCAGCTTTTGCAGTATGAACCATCCGAAGACCTGTAACTTTTATTTGTTCACTTCTGTTTTCTCACCACCATCTGTTATTTTCTAGGTTTCATGGATCTTGGAAACGACTCTGCTACACAAATGCCCAAGAAAAAAAGAAGTAAGAGTGAATAAATTTTACTTAATTTTAATGTGAGAAATTAGCTTTAAACACCAGAGTTTCACATTGTTCTTATTTACAATATTGTATTAGGCAGAATGATGTTTCCTCAAAGATGTCTATGTCCTAATCCCTGGAACCTGTAATCTGTTATCTCACATGGAAAGTGAACTTTACAAATATGATTAAACTAGGGACCTTGAAATGGGGGAGATTTTCCTGGATTACCTGGATGATGCCAATATACTCAATAGCCTTAAAAAGTGGAGAGCCTGTCTTGGCTGTAGAGAGAGGAAAAAGTGACTCTGGAGGAACAGTCGGAGAGGTGCAATATCACTGGCTCTGCAGATGGAGGGGGGATGAGGGAATGTGGGGGACCTAAGAAACTGGAAACATCAAGGAAGCAGATTATCCCCTACAGCCTCCAGAAAGCAATGAAGGTCTGCTAAAAACTGGATTTTATCCCAGTGAGTCATTGCCAGTACTCTTATTGACATTAATTGTAAGCTGATAAGTTTGTGTTGTTTTAATCCATTGTTTGTAGTTAGGACAGAAATATAGAAATAATAAAGGTTTTGGCTCTTACAAGTGTCTTATGGCTATAAAACAATCCTAAAAACTGTCAGTGTCTGTGCAGGAAGCAGAGGCTGGAAGAATTTAAGTAGGAAGATTTTTAAAACCCTAGATTCCCTTGAGCTGTTTGGTCATAGAAATGTGGTTGCTGAGGACCTAGAGAGGACTCAGAAGGAGAGAAGAATATGGGAAAGAAAACCTATGTTGTCTCAGAGAAATTATAAATCATCCAGAATAGCACAAATAGGGAGGTTACTGGTGTGACTGGTGAGGGTCAGAAGGAAGTAAAAAACATGTGTTTGGGAACTGGAAGAAGATCCTTATTGTAAAATGACTGAAAGCATGGGGAAACCCTGTTCTGCAGACATGTGGAAAGCAGAACTTTGTAGAGATTTCTAGTTGACAAGAATGCAGGAGTTTTCTTTCTCCTGCTTACAACACAATGTGAGAAGAAAGAGGTAAACTGAGGGGAGAACTGTGTTTTCTTTTTTAAACAAAGGAATCAGGACTTGATGACTTGGATTATTCTTAGTTTACTCAGGTTGCAAAAGATGCTAAAGCTGAAATTCACTGTCAGGTAAGTATGCTCTGCAGAATGACCAAGAATGTGGCTTAATGACTTTTTGCTGGAACCTTAGAAGTAAGGAAAAGGCAGAGTATTCAGTCACAGAAAAATTCTGTGATGAGATTATGTGTGTGATTTACAGATTCCCTCAGCCATCCCAGCAGAAGCCAAAAATTGGTATGTGATTATGGAGGGAGGATCTGTGCAGGAGCCTTTTGTCTAATGGAGCAAATCCCCATGACATACCTGGGAGACCTATTCGGTTCTTGAGAACTTTATACCAACAGAAACAGAGCTGTCCAAGTGCAATCCCCAGAATCTGCAATGTTTCTTTTTTTTAATTTATTTTTATTGTTGACACTATGACAGATGTCCCCATTTCCTGCCCTTAGCCACCGCCACCCAGCGCCTATCCTCCCTCCCTCTGGCCGTCACCACACTGTTGTGCGTGTCTATGTGTTAAGCATATGTGTTCCTTAGGTAATCCCTTCCCCTCCTTTCACCCAGTCCCCTTATCCTCCCTCCCCTCTGACAGCCATCAGGTTGGTATCTGATATCCAGTTCGAGCTCTTTAATTTTTGCACATGACATTAAATAATGCCTTTGGTGGGTGGTATATAGATATCCTACTGTCCCTGCACCATTTACTGAAGATTATCCTTTTACATTGAATCAATTGCTTTGACATTTTGGCTTATGGCCAAAAGTAATTTGCCCATCCAAGTAGGATGTATTTCTCTACTTCTTTTTCTGTTCTATTTTCTATGTATCTATCTTGAAGTGAATATTCTATTTTCTTGATTACTACAGCTTTATAATAAGTCCTAAAATCATGTACTAAGACCTATAATTTTGTTTCTCTTTTTCAAAATGGTTTTAGCTACATTAAGCCCTGTGTATTTGGAAGCTTCTTCTTTCTTTTAGTTTAGCCACTTTGAAGATCACATCATTGTCCAAGGTGCCTGCTGAATGCAGCCACCTAGACATGCTCTAGGCCATCCAAAGGAGAAATGGCGAAGAGCAAAATACACTTTCCTTCAGAGATCTGCCCCTTTTGTGAGAAGCTTTCCTAGACTTCCCCACCTCCCACCTCTCACTCATCAAATCTGAAACAGGTGGTCCTGCCAGCTATTAGTGAAGTTATGGACTACGGTATTTTGTCTGGACTATGACATCTCCAAGAAGGCACATGTTCTCTTAGTAAATTAGGAATTAAAAATGCACAGCTGGAATACAGTATGAAGAATTGACTCTTTCAGCTCTTAAAAATCTGTTGAAAGTTCCTTTGGAATGTAATTGTGTGATCCATATTTATAAATGTTTTCTGTCCCTTTCAAAGTATGCACATTGGAACTATTTTGGTGACCTGGCTCCTCCCCATATACATTCTCTTCCTGAAGCACAACTTGGTTGTTTAAATCTCCTGGATGCACAGGAAATTAGGTTGTACGCATTCCATCCTGTCATATAGGGATGTATTACATGCCCCGAGTTGACTGTATATTTGACAATTCCTCCTTGTTCTGTTTTTTTTTTTTTCTTACTGGAAATACTTTGAGGCTATTCATGACTGTTATTACTTAGGTGGATTTCTTCTTTTATAATTACAGAGTGTTCCTCTATATCATACTTAATGCTTTTTGCTTTCAAATCTTTATTCAGGGTGCTAATGTTGTCACATTACTTTTATGTTTTATGTTTTTTATTGCCTTTTCATTAAGTCCCCCTATGCAGTTTATGTTATGCCTCATAATGACACTTTGCCTCTTGCAACCTTCTCTGATAAATCTGATCTTTTAACATGATTTTATTATTGTTATGATTCTTGATATATGTGGACTTATGTATTCTATATTCTTGTTAACCATTTCTTTGGGGTGCTTTTATGTCTTTTTCCCTCATTCTGATTGATTGAGATAGAATTCCATATTCCATCATTTGTCTCTTCTGCTTTGGAAATTGGAGATAAAATTTTTGCATTCTCTCCAACTATGCCCTAATCTCAGAAGATGTCAAGGATCTCAGCATGAATATTCTCAAACTGAACCTTTAATCGCCATGATTATTGTTTAACATTTTGTTTATTTCCTTTTAATTATAGATTTTGAAACTATTATCATTTTGTAGTCAGTATTTATTCAAAAGAACTTTTCATCATTTTATACACTTATCATTGTTTCTTTAATTTGGTTTTACTTTGTGTCTAGTGGAATTAATACCTAGTTGTTTTAGTAGGCTGTGTATGTGGCAAACCTACCAGTGTCGTATGTGCAAAGTTGCCTTCGATTTCATAGAATTTTTAAATAGAAAGATCTTACTTCAGTATGGCAATACGGTTACTGGTTGTCTTTCAGAATCTATTGCGTGGGTAATGATTTCTTTTTTGTAGTTTAACTGTCATTTTTTGCTTAACAGCTTCTTTTCTTGCCAATATTATTTTCCAACTATCAAGTTGTAAAAATTTTAGAACTACTGAAAACTTGAAATATTTTACCATAAACATCAAAATACTTTCCCATCACTCTATCCTAAGAACACTAAAACACCAATACAAAAGAACTTTTGCACCCAGATGTTCATAGCAGCACAATTTACAATAGCTAGATGCTGGAAGCAACCAAGATGCCCATCAGTAAATGAATGGATCAAAAAACTATGGTACATTTACACAATGGAATTCTATGCAGCAGAAAGAAAGAAGGAGCTCCTACCCTTTGCAACAGCGTGGATGGAGCTGGAAAGCATTATGCTAAGCAAAACAAGCCAGGCAGTGAAAGACAAATACCATATGATCTCACCTTTAACAGGAACCTAAACAACAAAACAAAGAAACAAGCAAAATATAACTAAAGACACTGAAATAGAGGACAGGCTGACAGTGCCCACAGGGGAGGGAAGAGGGAATTTAAGGGGACATTGGGAAGGGTTCATGGGAACAAACTTAAAGGACACATGGTCAAATACTAAGGGGAGAGGGGTAATGGAAGGGAAGTGGGAGAGGTGGGAGGGGGGCCTGGATTGGGAGTAAAAAGGAGAAAACTGTATTTGAAAAATGATTAAAATAAAATAAAAAAATACTTTCCCATCAATGCAAAATCAACACTCACTGTTTTCGCTTTATCACATTTCTGTCCATCTATCCATTTCCCTATCTATCCACTAACCATCCTCAGGTTTGAAGTATTTTAATCTTCAAGCATCAGTACATTTGTCTCCAATCCCTTCAGCATGCATAGTATTAACTAGACTGCAATATTTTTTTCAGTGCTTTTCTTTGTCTCTTGACATGAATTTAATCATTTATTATAAGATGCAAAATACTAAGAGTTATGATTAAAGTATTCTCTTGTAAAATCCAGTCTTTATGAAAACACAGAGCATGACCATCACCGTGGAACATAAGGAGATCTCCCCTGGGGAGAGGAGGGACAAAGGACTATCCCAAAAGATTTCAGGGGTGAGGGATTCTCTATTTTATATTGATCAGGTAACAACATTAACCTTCGCTTGCAACACAGTTTCTTAATCAAAATTCCTTGCAAAGATATCCTGAGGCAATTGGAAATGACACAGAAAATTGCCTCTCAATAAGCTCACCCCACATAGCAGAGTCTGGCAGTGTCCCTAGGAGGACACCACTCCACCAGCCACTCTGATTAATATCACCAAGGGGGGCTGAGTCCCAATCCATTCACTTGTTTCTTGCAACATTTACCAAATTCCTTCTACCACAATTGTTTGAGGATCCCGTCATCACTCCTATGGTGCAAGTCGCCATGTTTGTGTGAGAGAGACAAGTGAACACAGTGTCCTGAAAGGGAAGTATTCACCACTGTCGAGGTCTGTAAGGGTGTGTATACACATCCATTGGGAGGTGGGGGGACAGGCATGTACTCCAGTCTGGGCCACTGGCCTCCTATAAGTCTTATGAGTTGTGCTTCTGTTCATTATTTCTAGTTTTTAATGGGGCAAGATGTGGACAAGGTCACTACCTAAGGACCATCTATCCAATCTGCCTCTTATGTTCATGACACCAGCCAGGTCACATTTGTTCTTTTCACAACCCTTCACCAAATGACTAAGAATCTGTGTGTGGGACATTGCCCAGAGACATTCTGCATGGGATTTCAGATGCTGGCACCAGCCCCTGTTTCCTTGGATCAGGTGCTGAGTGGCAGACTCAGCATCCCTGTGGTGAAAGGCCTGGACCAGGTGGTTTCATTCTCTAAGGAGGACTCAGGGCGCTCTGAATGACAGACATCATTAAGGCCTCTCCACCTCTTATACTTCCTAGATGTTTCCTCTTCAGGGGCCTGGCATCTTTGCTATTCCTTTACTGTTACGAAACCAGTGTGTACTATTCCACTGGCTCCAGCTTTATCTTTCTTTCCATAATCTCCTGCTCTCACTCAGATTTTTCATCCAGAAGGGTCACACATAAAAAGGGAAAGGCATTTCCAAAAAAAAAACATGAAAAAAATTAAATCTGAATCATCTGGGCACTCTGACAACTCCACTTTCCAAGCTGGTTGGGGAAAGAACGAGGCATCTTTCCCAGCAAGGGTCAGAGCAGAATCCAGAATTTTCAGAGTTGGTCTCTATAACACCATTAATTCCCCCATACCCTTTTTTCCTGATCACAATGCAGGAAGAAGCTGATCCCTTTCTGCCTTCCTTGGGGACAACTGCCTTCAGTGACCAAAGAGCCATAACAGAGAAGTGTGTGGACCAGGGAAGATGAGGCCATAGACTTAGATGATCAGAGCATTGGGGTAGCTTTTGATAAAGGGCACACTGTCGTCAGACTACAAATGGTCCAGCCACCCATGCAATTTGCAGATTGTCTAGAGCTTCCTGAGATCCCATTTCAGCTTTGGAGAAAGCTGTTATGGGGGAGAAATAATGCAAAGCAGTGAACACAAACAGGAAGCAGACACCATCTCCATTAGGTCACCCCATCACTGTCCTCTCTGCTCTGGAGTCAGAGCTCACACAGGAAGAGGCAGGTACGGTCTGGGACTTTGCCTCCAATGACCTAAGTTCAGAGAAATAGCACAGTTAGAGCTCCCTTCTACCAGGACAGCAGTGTCACTGTCACATAAGAATCAGGGGGCTGACTGCATGGGGAGCTAAGACAGGTGTCCTGCTGCCTGGTGTCTCTGCTAAAGTGTTCTGAGTGTGGGGGGTTTGAGAGGTGAAATCAAGGCAAACGTTCTGTGGGTATGTATGAAAAATGCCACTGAAAGAAAGGCTCGGAAGCTCTGAAGATGTGTGAAATACACTTTCCTTAGTACCCCTATGACTTGTAGAAACAGTAACTATATGGTAGGAAGGTCTCCATGTACAGTTATGAAATGAGACAGAATGAAAATCTTCTCTTTCAGAGGCAAGACAGCAGCCAGATGCATCTGTGAATTTTCGTGCTGAAATACTTCCTGTGGCCTGTGGGGTGATGACCGGGCTGTTAATTAAGAGAAAATTGGAACGAGGTAGGTTTTAAGGTTTACTTTAATTTGCAACCCCTCTCTGAAGGAATCACATGAAGTAATGGAATGACCCATGTGAATCTCCTGTCATCAAAGGAATTGAGGTCCCACTGTGGATTGAAAGAAAAAAGGATCCATAAGATGACATTTTTACATGTTAAGCAGTGATGCATATCAAGTGCTCACCTCCATGTGCAAGTGCCCATGAGGATGCCTGAAGAAAGAAAGAGAAGTGCAGGAATGTCAGTCTCTGGGTGCAAAATACTGCATTTTTTTTAAATCAGATATAACAGAGAAGAGACCCTCAGCCTCTACATTCACATCCTGTATCCCATCTGGGTAACCACCACCAGGACAGGGTGTTGGATGCAGTGAGGAGACCACAGAGTTTAGAATCAGAAAACCTCATACCAGCTTCAGCTCTGCTGAGACTGACAGTGTGAAGACTGGGACCTTCCTGAACCTTAAACTTCCCATCTAAGAAATTGATGATTACAAACCTGCCCCCCATTCTGACTTTGAGAGTTCTTTTATATGTGAATATAAAGTGTGTTGTGATTTTAACATTATAAAACTTACAGCCTTTTGTCTATATGATGAACTTCATATCAGATTACTAAGATTTTACTTATTTATTTTTAGAGAGAAGGGAAGGGAAAGAGAAAGAGAGAGAGAGAGAAACATCAATGTGTGGTTGCCTCTCATGTGTCTCCTACTGGGAACCTGGCCTGAAACTCAGGCATGTGCCCTGACTGAGAATAGAACCAACAACAGTTTGGTTCACAGGCCCGTGCTCAAGCCACTGAGCTACACCAGCCAGGGCTCAGATTATTTTTCATATGGCTGTGAGAACACTAATATGAGTAAATGTTTCATCATAATTATTTTTTAAACAACTTCCCTAAGATATAACACACGTATGTATCCTTCACCATTTAGAGTGTAGAATTCACTGTTTTTTTTTTTATTTTGTTCATTCACAAGATTTTAAAACCATCATCACAATCTAATTTTAGAATACTTTGTCCCCACCAAAGGAAACCCGATGCCTCTCAGCTGTCAGTGCCCATTCCTGCCCCAGCCCATCGCCTACCCTAAGCAATGATGAATCTGTGTTCTGACCTATAAATTGGCCTATTTAAGCATTTTATCTCAACTGGCTCACATAACATCTGCCTTTCTGTCAGTGGTTCCTTCACTTAGCATGAAGTTTTCAAGGTTCACACATACAGTGCCATGTCTTATAAGTCATTCTTTTTATTGTCCTATGTGAGCCATAATATGGATATGCAATATTCCATTTAGCCTTCAGTTAGGGTTTTCTCATTTTTTAGCTATCATGAATAATACCGTTTGGTGTGAAGTTTTTTTGTGAATATATTTTTGAGATGCTTTTTAGTATATACCCTGGAGTGGAATTGCAGGATTATCTGGTAATTCTATGTTTCTCTTATTGAGAAAAAACAAACAATTTTTCAAAGTATTGTACCAGTTTAGTTCTCATCACCAAGATCTGAGCATTCCAATTTCTCTGCATTCTCACCAACACTTGTTATTGTCTGTCTTCTTTGTAGTGGCCACCCTAGTGCTTAGACTGTAGAATTTGATTGTGGTTTAATTTCCTTTTATCTAATGATAATGTCATTAAGTATATGAGTACCTTTTACATATCAAACTTTCTACTGATTAATATTTCATAATTATTTTAGTATCAGCTACCCATGATTTCAAGGATAGAAAAATATCTGCTTAATAATGAAAGTAGACTCAGAGAAAATTGTTGTAACATAAGACATGGATGTTGCCTTAGTGCCATTGTGAGCTGCAGGGCCCCCACTTGATATTTTAATTCAAAGCAGCAAGTCTCCTTGGAGGGGATTTAAAAGCTAGGATTGTGGGTTCTGAAGTATGGAAGGGGAGGCCAGACACTCCTGCTATTGATCTTGAACCCAGTTGGTGACATCACATCCACAGTGGTAGGAGGCCAACCTCTGAGCACTGAGGACAAAGAGGGGTCAGGATCAATATACCTGATCTTACAGGAGCCACAAGAAAGTGCATAAGAACTGAAGATGGAAACTGGCTCACCCCCAGGGAATTTGAAATCAGAGGAGGCTACGAAAAAGCAAACAACTGGAAGACCACCCTGACCTGCGGTGGAAAATCCCTGAAAGAGCTGATGGAGGTATTTCAGTGACAGGGGCAGAAGGTGTGACTTCCTTTATCATGGTCAAAGATGAGGTTACTACTTGCTTACCCAATATATGCTGAGTTGTAGCTGGAGCCTTGAGTCCCAAGACTTTATCCTTTTCACAGGAAGAGGTGCCCCACACTCACACCTCAGTACAAGAGAATCCATCCATTTGTCAAAGGGGTTCTGTCAGGGTGGCTGCAGGGGCTTGGGAGAGGGAAAGGTCATTCTGACCCAGGTGCTTACATACAACTTTTGGCACTAAAAGAAAGAAGACTCTCTACAGTCAAACAAGTGGGCAGAACACACTCCAGAGAAAGAGTGGTGTAAAAACCAGAACCACAGTTACCATGACTCCATTAACTGAGGTAGATGGATTGTGTGTGATATGGCATAATCTATCAACTGGGGTTGTTTGCAGAGGGATTTAATGTCAGGGTAAAGAGTTTGAACTTGTAACATGGACAGTGCAGAACCACAGAGTCTCCTGAGCTATGAAATGACATATTTAAAACAGTATTTCAGACAACATGGGGATTTGAAATGACTTCACTGTCTTTCAGCCCAAGAAACATATGGTCAACCTTCAAGACTCAGCTCCCATGTCACTCTTGTCTGAATGTTCCCTGAATGACCTGCCCTAGTCCCCCCTTTTCTGGGTCCCCTGAACTCTCAAGTGAGGCCCTTCTCACACTGTCTTATTCTTATCCTTCCACTCATTCCCTTTGTTTCTCTAGACCCTCGTAGGGTTTGTCCTTTATGTGCCCAACATTGTCCAGAGGGTGTGACACCCTGTAGATGTGGGACACGTGCATTCAGTTAAATAGCCCTGGTGTGAGCAGGCAGGTGTGAGTGGCACTGGTGGGAATGGAGAGGAGGTGAGAGGTGCCAAAGGGATTGCGAAGGAAAACCTCTGAAAAGTTACTTTAAAAAGCACAAAATAAAGGGAACAGTTTCCAGAGATCTATTTCTGGGTTCTGTGGATGGATCAAGAAGAACAAGTGAGGGGAGGGAGATGGTTTCTCACTTAGACACCTGGGCTTTGAGATGACAGTTGGACATTTGTGTAGAAATATTTATAAAGAGGTGGGAATGCCAGATTCACAAAACTTAAACACAAGACTAAGCATCAACTTGGATCTTTTTTCTTTCAGCTTCGTGATATCCATCCAACTCCCATTAAACGTGAAAGCAAAAAAATGGTGATTATTACTTTATACTCGTTCTTGTTCATAACTGATTTTATATGTACTACATCATTTTTATGGTTTCTCAGTTGCATAATAACTTTGTTTCTTTTTCTCCTCTCCTGTGCCTTTATTTATTTATGTACCTGTGCATGTATGTATGTATGTATTTTGTGTGCCTTCAGATTTGCTCCATTGAACATTAGGTTGTATGCAAGGTTATGTTGAATTGTAAACCATTTCAGATGGGGACGATAAGGAGCCATCAAAATGGATCCCATAGATGAGTGTTAGCTATAAATGCAGATGCTTTAATGTTATTAAAGTTGTAAAAGCAAACATGATTATGGAATACATGGAAACCTTTCCTAAAAAGGTCATAGGGTCATCTTCAAGTCTATTCCAGATTTTTCTGATAAAGGTTACTACTTTCTAACTTTAATGAAATTTACTCTCAGACACTGGGACATTTCACCTACTAGGTTTAGTAAAGAGAAATAACTGATGGATCTTGTCAGTGACTACTGTAAAGTTTCTATCATTCTCCATATGCCTAGAGTTACTTTATCTGGATTACCTGAAGGAGCTAGCAACTTCCCACCCATAGGTTCTATCATTATACATGGGTGCAACGCTTTGTAGCACAGGTTCAATATTGCATACATTTTGTGTTTTTTCATCAAGAACCTAAGTGGCTCAAACTGGCAGATTTCAGGATGCATTACTACATTGGTGGATCCTCTGTATCTCCCACAACTTCTCTTGTTGATGGAGCCCCTGGTTCCTAGAAACTTCAGTGTCAATTTTGGCACCACACAACCGCTTCCTCTCATCAGATGAGGTCCACTCATACTTTCTGGTGACAGCTCCTGAGTGTTGTCATGTAATCTGAAATAATCAACCAGAACAACCATTTATTATATGCTAATGTTTGCTAAAAAGATAACAAATGTTCTCTTTTCCTAAGTGAAACCATACTCATTTATTTACTCATTCAACATACAGCTACTGAGTGCATAGAAATACCCAATGACCATAAATAATACTGAAATAATACCCATGAGCTCAAGGATTGTTTCAAATTCAATTATTCCCCATGTAAAAATAACTATTGGGGATCAGGGACTCTAGAGTACCCAAGAGACAGGCTGTGACATGACCATTTCTCAGGTCACTTTCCAGTGGATCACACTAGTCTGTGACCGCTTTGCCCTGGGTGGAGATAAAAGCTGAGACTGCCTGAAGGAAAGGAGGCCAAGTCATTCCACTGAAGGTACAAAAGCACTGCAAGTGTAGTGTGCAGAGCTCAGTTTCCTGTGAAAGGCCAGCCAGGTGCCATCTGGGGATTTGGATGAATGGAGAAGGGTGTGAACTTCTGGAAGAAGAATTGGAATACAGAGGACCTAGGATTCATTTTATCATTAGGGTGGTGTCCTAGAAGAATTGTAGGAGCTGTTGGACTTCTCTGGGACATGTGCATGGTTCCCAGGACCCTCGATAAGAGATGGCAATCCAGTGGGTTCTGTCATACTGCCACTAACCAAAGTGTCAGGAGGAGAAGGCAACTGTTCCAACAAGAGTACCCTCACTCCTGTAAATAATAATGTTTCCCAGGATAGATATTACAGGGCAATTCAACACTGACTTATAAGATTCCCATACCTTAATAACCACACTGGCTCAGGCTAAAGCTCAGTTTAGGCTGTACTGGAATCACCTGAGGACCTTTGGAAAATAACATTGCTTTAATGCCACTCTACACAAAATTTTCATTTCACTGTTCTAAGTTATCACTTGGACACTAGAATTGTTAAACAGTCTCATTCTACAATTTAAGGAGAATTCCAATGTCTAAGCCCTACCCAAATCAGAATCTCTGACATTGGAACAAAGAAATTGTTATTTCATATGCTCTCCTCAGACAATTCAAATGTATCGATGGACAAACAAACAAAGAGCCAAAGAAATAAGAGCTGGTTTTCACTAAAATGTATGAATGTAAGATTTTTAGGCACTGTTTACATTTATTATTTCTTTGTTCTTCTGAGAAGAGGGTTGCCACTTTCTGGAGAAGATGATGGTAATCTGAGAGTCCCTGCAGTGAGGAGAAGGAAATTGTCCCATGGCTTCCATGGTGGAGCAGTCTCAGCCCCCACTGCGCATGTGATTCAGGATTCTCCCAGAACACTGAATGGCAGCTTTTAGCAAGATGTCATTTGGCACTTGCACTTTCTCATATACGGATATAAAACAAATGACCAGACTCCTGATTCTGGTAAAACTCTTCACCCAAAATGCTCCACAAGATTCAAAATAATTCTTAGTGACTTTTCATCCTTTATTATTTTCTACATTCAGAAAAATAACATAGCTATGGTCCAAACTACTCTGCCCAATGATTTCAAGGAGGACATTTGTGATCTTTGTGTGTTTTTATTAGAGATATAATACAGACTTTGAGAAACAGACCCCTCTTTTGTGTATTAAGTTGGAACCATTCTTTAGGGTCTCAGCTTCCCTGTTTGCAGGGGACCTTACAGGGACAATGGATTTAACATCAACAAAAAAGCTTATATTTTACTGTGAGAAGAAATGGGGATAGATGGGATTTGGGACACAAGCAAGAATAGGGACTCAGAATGGATTCTCAGGTTTGTGGTTGAAGGTGCATGTTTTATGAGATGGAAGCACCAGGAAAGAGCATGTAGTGGGTTGGGGAAAGAGAATACATTATGTTATGACTGGATAAGTTTGGGGTGTGATTTAGGGCCCAGGAGGAGATGCTGGTGAGCACAGGGATGTACACAAAGGCAGGAGGCAGGGTGGACATAGGGGCACTAGGGACATAATGATGTAACTGTGGCTTTGAGAGTGATTTAACCATCTGGGGCCAAACAAATGGCCAAAAATGGTAACCTGGGGTATTCTTTCTAAATGTTGGAGGAGAAAGACTGAAGGTAACATCATGCATCCGTGAGTCAAGGGAGTAACCCCAGGAGAAAGACAGCACAGACCATAAGTGTTTGGAGAAAGCAGAAGGGTCTCAATAGAGAAAGGTGGACGCTGTCATTCCTGCCTCCTGCTCTTCAACAGCCCACTTCCCTCCTACCCAGCACTCATCAATGGGAGGGCCAGTCCCCAACCTCATTTGTGTGACTTCAGATGGTCACAGGAGGGGAAGAATTTCTTCAACAGACCATGGGATAGACAGGATGTTTCTACCTGAGAGAGAAGAACCTTCAAGCAGTTCTCAAACTTCTGGATTCTCTCAGAAGGCAGAACTAGGAAAGCAAGCACGAGCTTATACAGTTCCTAAAAGTTCATCTTCTTCTATAAATGCTGCTTTTCATTTTTATTGAACTAGGTTTCTGCTTTAATCACCCCCTTCTTCACCCTACTGGTGAGGGTGATATATCCACTAGACATTTGGGAGGAGATGGCAAATAATAACATCTGTCACAGCACAATTGGGTGGACAGATGTTATTAGTCACACCTACTCCCACACTGAGAAAGGAGGTCAATGCCAGACATGCAGGCCTTACTGAGATCACCCCCAGGAACCAAGTGGCCAATGAGGGGCTGCAAATGTGGGGTGGCCCCCTGGTTTCCATGGGAGGTTGTGGCTGGCTTGTGTCAAAGTTTCCCTGGCTCACAGGGAACTGAAACCTGATATTCCAGGATGGGCAGGATCAGTGCTGGTCCCTTGACAAGGAGCATTATTTAGCTGTAGGACCTTATCCAGGGAAATAGAGTGGGGAGAGGAATGTGCAGATAGGCTGTCTGAGGCCATCTCAGTCTTACCAGATGTCACAGCAGCACCTAAGACAGAACTTCAATATTAATCCTTACACTATGTTTTCTTCATTAACAAAAAGCTCAGTCACAGGCCAGTTCATTGTCACAGATACACATGCTTGTACAGAACACAGTGTATCTTCATATCTGCTATGCAAATTTATTAGGTTTTAATGAGTAATGGACAAATTCTGGATGAAAATATTATCAAATTTTATGTTCTCTAAGTGAAATTAAATCTGGTTGAAAGACACATATTGAGACTGGTAAGAAATCCAGTTTCAGTTGATTCTGCATGGGTTGGGAGAGAGCTCTCCACTCTGTTTACAGCACAAAGCACTTGCCCCACTCCTTGGACACTCATAGATGGAGGCTCCATATCAGACATGCCACGCTGAGTCATGGGGCATTTTCCTCAGTCTTCCAGAATCAAAGAACTCCATCTTCCCTGGCAAGACATGGTCATTTGGGTCCATGGTCTTTCCAACCCAAAGGCAATGTCACAGGGCCAGAGGTCCTCCAGGCCCAGAATCCATAGTGCAGAAACCCCTACCAGGCCCTTCAACTCAGAGGGAGCCTACAGCCAAGAAAATGGGACATTTATTCCACCTTATTGATATCCCAACATACCACTTTTCCATGAATCAGTTCAGGCATTGTGTATAGGCATAAGGATTTATCACTTTGTTTCAGAAACTTGATTTTTCTGTAAGGTAATAACATGATTCAGATTCCCATGAAATCATCCTCTTGTTTTGTTGCTTGTCTTTCTGTGTTAGGATCTGTTTTTTGTTTTGTATTGTTTTGTTTTAATTAGTTTATTGCTGTTCAACTACAGTTGTCTGCGTTTTCCCCCTACCCAGCCTAACCTCCTTCTGTCCTTTGCTTCCACCCTCCCCCTTGGTTTTGTTCATGTGTCCTTCATAGTAGTGCTTGAAAACCCTTCCCCTCCCCTGTCCCCTCTGGCTATTGTTAGATTGTTCTTAATTTCAATGTCTCTGGTTATATTTTATTTGCTGTTTTCTTTTGTTTTGGATCTGGTTTTATTAGAAAAAAACTTCTGCAGTCTGGTCACACAGGCCCCTCCTTCTGAACTTCACAGCAGACCAAGACTTCCTCTTCTGACACCTCCACTCCATGCTGCCCCTTCACAGCTCACAGAAACACATAAGAGTCCCTGCAGGCTCACACAAAGACCATGAGTCCTACATTCCCACAGTGCTTGTCATCAGGGGCCCATGGGAATGTGGACCTTATTTTACCTTCTAGGAGGAAAACTCAGGCAAATGCAAGATCTGCCAGGATGGAGGAAGACTCCTCTGCTGTGAAAATTGTCAGAGCTTCTTTCATGGGGACTGTCACCTCCCACCTGTGAACACAAAGAGGTTTGTGAGATGCAGCCCCCTGTCTCCTTTTAGAGACCAATCCTACTGCCATGCACACTCCCCCTGTGAGGTTTCTCCCTGTTTCCTGATGGACACAGAGTGGGGCTGGAGGTACAGGGTCCAGCAGTATGATCCTGAGAGCAGTTGAAAGAAGCTGGCAACAAGAGGGTCATGTTCTCTTCTCTCCTTGGGGAGCAGGGACTAGGGACTTGGTCCTTCACCAACACACTACTACTGTCCTTTCCAGAACTTTCCCAGCACAGACACCTTTTGATGGGAGTGGTGATGCCAATTGTTTGTATTCTGGGCTTATTCAGAAAAGGAGGAAAACATGCCTGGTTTCCTCATTTCACTACATTCCAACTGGATGATGAAAGCCTAAGGTCCCCATGGGTTAAGGTGCAGTCTTTGGTGCTCAGGTTAATGGTCAGGGCTCCCTGTGCTCCTAGCAGCTCAGACAACAAGAGGAGATCCCACTACCCACTCTGACTCAGCCTTCCACCCACTCACCCGCTGTGGTTACCCTCTATAGGTATCACATGAGAATTCTGGGTACCCCTGAAGATGTCCCCTTCATCCCTAGCCTGAGCCTACTGGCTATTCCTTAAAGAGAACAGTGACAGCTATAGTGATGGTGTTGCTTTCTGGGCTTTGCCCTTTCTCACTTATATCTGACATCTCAGGAATGGCTGGAACTGTACCTTCTGCACAGCAGAAACTTCTTCACGAAGTCTGCAGTTTTACCAGGAATCTGAGGTCCTGGTGAAGGAGATGGATCCTGGGAAGAAGTTGGTGAGTTGAATGTGACCCCAAGTGTTTTCTGTTCTGTTCACATGTAAGAAATCAATCAGTCACAGGATGAAGGGGAGGGTATCAAACGATGCCTCCTCTTCTGAATGTGTCTCAGCCACACTGAAAACTCACCACAAACTATATGCAGGAAAAAAACAAACAAACCAGTCATTACTTGTTAGTGTCCAAGAGCAATACCAGCGTGGGGAAACTTCCAGAAGATTGATTGGGCTTGTGTCTCTCAGGGCATGCCTCTGGGCGCATTCTCTCCAAGCTGTTTTTCATTCACTGCCTCCTTCTTTTGCAGAAATGTGAGTTCCTGCTCTTAATAGTCTATCACCATTTAGAGAGCAACATTTTCCCAAATATTCCACGTGGAAGTTATGTGAGTAACAATAAGAAAACATCAATACAGACCACTATGATATTACCTGACCTTGACATGGGCACTTGTGGGATTTATGATCTGAAGCCCCTGGGAAGTAGAGCATGACATACTTTATCGTCACCTTGGATTTCTGCTGGATTTGATGGGAATCCACAAAAGACATTGAATTCTGTCAAAAATCTCCATTTGATTGCTATTGGTATATTTTTCACCAGGTTACAAAGGCTTCCCAATACCTAGGGAAACTTAGGACATTGGACATGATCAAGAAGAAACTAATAATGGATAATTACTCCAAAGTGCAAGATTTTATGGATGCCATGAACAAATTTTTTCATGACCCCAGGGTAAGTGGCTATCATGCACTCATTGCATTTTCTTTCCATGAGCTTCTCTGCTCTCATTTCCTGGTGCTGGGGATTATTTAGAGTTTCCCTCAGATTTTATGATCAGCCAGTGTGAGCAAGAGTTCAGGAAGTGAGTGGGCTTTTACATTAAGGATTTCAGCTCACCAAGGAGAGGAACTATGAGTGAGAAGATGTGCCTGCTTCCAGACCCCTTGAGAGCTTCAGTAAAGGCAACAGGTGCCCATTGAGAACAATCACATCCTTCTCCCTCCACACCTACAAAGGAGACTGCACCCTAAAGTCACATTATTCCTCTTACCTCTCCCCATTTATACTTAATGAGACCTCTCAGAAGTCCCAAAATGCAGAGTCTTTTGCAAGTGACTCCCTATATAGTTAACAGGGGTGACCAAAGGAGAATAGAAGTGCCAGTGTGAAAGGAAGACCACTGGTTGTACTTAGAAATCTGTGATATTTCATCACTTCTAAGATCTTAGGTTACTATTCTAACTCTCACTGAAAGAGACAACCCAGACCTAAGGAGTGAGAGTCCTCAAGTGTAGTAATGATTTCCCATTTTTGTCTAGTCATCAAGAAGTAATCATGCTGTTAGAAAACAAGTTGCTGTTAGCTGTGTGTGTTTTTAAACTTAACCTGGTTAAGGGTCCTGATATTCTCAGTTGCAAGGTGTCTAAATGACAATGATAATCAGTATCATTATTTTTGTCTGTTTTTTCTTGTAGCGTGAGAAATTACACTTAAACCAGGAGGAATTTATGAAGAAATTCAAAGAGGTCTTCGCTATTAAGGAAACAAATTAGAACAGTGCACTCATGCAGTGCATGCTGTTGGCACCCTGAAACATCACGCTGCTTTCTGGCACATTTCTTATCCCCCTGCTGCGATCAGGTTGGCTGCTGATGCCACCTCTCCACAATGTATTGCTTTGGGCTAAATGGAGCCAGATTCACCTGAATGTTGTATCTCTGTGGGTTAGGGGGTGGTTCCCACCCCAAGGTTGAAACACCTATGTTCAGTGACTCCATGTCCCCCAGGGACTGAGGCTACAACTATTGTCCAGCTATAACCATATCCTTGCTTAGCTTTCTCCTCCATGGTATCCTACATCCCTTACACTCCTCCTCCTGAGAGAATCCTCACAATAAATCACGTATTCAAGACACTTTATCTGAGGCTTTGCTTTTGGGAGCCCACCTTAACATAATGGTTTTAACAAGCCAGCCCTTAGGCATGGAGTACTGAGTTGGAAGGCTCCCTAGACAGATAGTTCCAGCAGAATATAGATAGTACCTGGGGTGCTCATGCAGTGTGGTTCCAAAAGCATTCACCTTCAGTAACTGAATGTCATATAGGGGAAGATGTATACTACCTGATGCAATTGTTTAGCATTCACAAAGGGATAAATAGTAACCATAAGAACTCTATAATGTGGTGGCTATTTCTAAACACCAGTAATGTCTTAAATATTGAGTATATGATGGCTTAAATGTATTGATTATTACCTAAAGCTAGAAAGCAGGCAGTGAGACAGTCCTAGCACAACTCCTAATTTTATGAATGATAGAACTCCACAGAAGACTGAATTCTAAGCTCAGTGTGACCTCTTGAGTCAAAGTCAAGGCATGATAAAAAAAAGCATGAAGCGCTGAAACTCAGAATGGGGTTTTCTAGGTAGATGCACGTGAACTCTGAAAGCAAGACCCCTCTGATTCCACAGACTTGAAAAGTCGTCCCTCATCCTTATGTGTAAAGACCCCTATCATACCCCCATTTAAGACTATGCACAGTTCTCTCAGCATAACAAAACTAGGAATATAAGAGATAAGACTGCTAGCTGAACAATTCAGGAGAACTTCAGGACTAGGAAATTTGTGTGGGACTGGATCCTGGAAAAGCAATGCTACAAGGTACCACTGATGGGCAGTGGCGGCTACTTATACAGGTACACTCTCCTGTGCCACACAGATTAATTAACCTGATAAGTTCCAAAGGAAATGATTCTTGGTGATTCTTAGTGGCTGCTATATAGCACAGTGCACACTAGATAGAGTGAAAGAAGAATAATAAACTTGCCAGGGTCAGCAAAATGGAGTTGGGGCACTCAAAACCCTTAGGAAGATGGCACAGCTCTGCTCTCTACAACTGGAAACCCCATCCTTCAGGTGACTGTGTCCTCAGGAGGCCTCAGAAACACCACCTTAGTGAGCATAAGAAATGCACTGTTAAGAGGGCACCTGCATCCTTAAGATGATCACATGGGACTGTCGTCTGCAGCCTGGAATAATGTAGGAATCATGTACAGAGCTGGATTCCCTCAGAGCAAAGGAAATGATAGGATTCCAGAGTAATTTAAGCTATGTGGCAGTACTAACTTATCAGAGAATGATGAGAAATCTCCATAATGAGCAGCAAGCTTAGAATGACAACCAGGGACCTTGACCCATAGATGTCTAAGGAAATAGCTCATAGAAGATGGTGTTCTCACAGGCAGAACAGAGCAGCCAACAGGATATTGCTTCATCTATCTCACCAAAAGATATTTTTAAAAGATGATCAGATGGTTCAGGTGCTACCTGAAAGAAAAGACAGCATTCCTTGCCTCCTTTCCAGACCTCAGCCAATCCTTGCTCCAAAAGCTATTGTTGGAAATGAAGACAGTTTTTATCAGAAAGGAGGGTGCAAATGTACAGAGTAGTAATTCCCTGAGTTCTTCACCAAAGGGGCCTATGGCCATTCACTCAAGCAACCATATTCAAAACAAAGAAAACATATAGAAATTTTAAGGGTTATCAATAGACTGTCTCAGTTCACATTTGAGGGCCCAAAACACCACCTGTTAGTGTACACTTCTGAAGGTAAGGTAATGTCCACCTAACACTAAGTCCACTTGATCCATGCAGCCATCCAGCAGTCATTTCCCAAGTTCCCAAAGGTATAATCAGGACACACATAGCTGTTGGCCAACCTGGTTTCCTATCCTATCATTCCTTAACCTAGGAAATAACAATGTGTGTCCTAGGAAAGGCTAGATGGAAGGCTCTGAAACTGAAGTTTTCTTTAGTGAAAACAGTAGGTTAAGGCAATGTCATCATTCTGGCAGAGAGGGGAATGACAGAGGTTGGCACCACCTGCAAACACTTAAGTTTCAAGGGATAAAAATCCCCATTGCATCTGCATGTGATTCAGTGGTCTGGCTATGTGATTTCTGGCTACTAGTTGACTAATAGTTACTCAGGCAAAGGTGGGGTTTAAAGCACCCAGCGTTAAGACGTTGGTGGACTGCTTTCCTCCCTGTAACAGTCCCTAAAGAAGAGCCCAACTAGTGGTTCTTCCCTTCTACAGAGTACAGCCCCTCATACCATCTGGCCAGAGAGCTCAGTTGTCAGTTTTTCCTGATTTGGGTCCTAAGTCACACCATACCAACCATGGAGTCTATTCTAGTACCCTGGGCAACCAGAAAAACACATGTGCAAGACCGCTAAACTGCTGAGTGTTGCCCCAGTCCTGGCCATTTAAAAGGCTTGGACAAAACAACCCTGGCAGCCATACCAGCAGCCTATGGTTCAGATGATATACGGAGTCAAATTTATAATGCCATCTAGTGAGGCAGCCCATACTACAATGCTGTTCAATTCACTAACTCAGCCTGTGGTCTCACCCATTCAAGGAGCCTACCCAGTAAACTCACTCAATCATAGAGTGTAGTTCATAACCTGCCCAGTGAGGGAGCCAGAAGAGTGACACTGCCCAATTGTTGAATAGTCTCTATCCCCACCCAACTACATCATGCAGTTGGAGGTCCTTCCAAGTCAGAGAATCTGGCTAATTACCATGCCCAACAGCAGAGCACAACCAACAATTTTATTTATTGTGAAGCCAAGTCTGTAACTCTGCCAACTTAAGGAAACAACATTTGGCCTCACAAGGTTTCATATCACATTCCAAGGCCCAGTATGGCTGTGAAGCCCTTCTTGTTGCCCCAACTGAACATGAAATCCATCCAGAAGCAACATCAGGCTAAGGACTATATCCTCAAACTTCCCCCACACAGGAGCCATTGCCACACAGAGCCTGTAACCCTGACACATTGCAGAGTCTGACTTGTGGAACCTCCATACCTCAAAACACAGCCTGAAACATCACCCAACAAGAGGTGATGGTAAAACTCAGCAAGTGGACCCATCAAGCCCCAGAGCACATTCAGCTGCCCAGCCTGATCAGGAATCCCAACCAGCAGACCCACAAAACCACAAAACTCAGCCAGCATCCAACCACCAAACCCAGAGCACAGGCATTAACTTTTCCAACAAAGACCCTGTTATCATGCCCCACACCCCTATGAAAGCTACCAAGTCTTCTGTTTGTTCTCTACTCCAAACTGAGCTGACTGATAAAAACATTTTCATGATGAAGTGAGCCTTTAAAGTCTGGAATAGACACTGCTCACTTATATGCACTGATACCAGCACAAGGAATCAAGGGTCATGAAGACTTGGGTAAATATGGCACTATAAAAAAACTAACATGCTTTAATAACTACCCCTAAAAATGGTGATCTGTAAATCATCTGACAAAGACTTTAGAATAATCCCCTTAAAGAAGTTCAGTGAAGTACAAAAACCTGGAGACAGAAAAGTAAATAAAATGAACAAAATGACAAATTCAACAAAGGAAACTATCCAAAAAAAGAACTAAAATACTAGAGCTGAAGAACACAATAACTGCACTAATGTATTTAATAGAAAATGTTAACAGCAGACTCAGTCAAGCAGAAGAGAGAATCAGGGAATTATAAGATACGTTATTTAAAATTATACAGTCAGAGGATAAACCGAGGATGTAAATGAGTGAAGAATAACTGCAGGATTTATGAGACATTATCAAGTAAAGCATAAGAGCATTATGGGAATTCCAAAAGGAAATAAGTAAAAGAAATGGAAAGTCTATTTAAAACAACAATGGTTGAGAACTTCCCATGTTCTGGGAGCAAAATAGACTTCCAGCTCCATGAAGCCCAATGGACCCAATAGGTAGAAATTGAAAAGGGCTACACTGAGTCACCTGATAATTAAATTGTCCATAAGTCAAAGACAAAGAGACGATTTTAAAAGTAGCAAGAGAAAAGTGACTTATCATGTGTAAAAAGCCTCCATAAGTGTATTAGTGCATTTCTTACCAGAAACTTTTCAGGCAGAAGAAAGAGGAATGATATATTCAAGATATTGAAAGAAAAATCTGTCAACCAAGAATAGTACCCAGTGAAAGCTGCTTTTCAGGAATGAAGGAGAAATAGTCTTTCCCCAGCAGCTAAACTTAGGCAGTTCATCACCAGTAGACCTGCCTTATAAGGAACATTAAAGGGCCTTCTTCAGATGGAGGTGTGGGTAGACACACTGCACCTCCTCACACAACCAAAATAAAGTCAGCAACAATTTAGAAACAAGATAACAACCAGATCTTACAGAAAATTGAACCATATGGAAGTCGGACAACCAAGGGGTTAAAATATACACATTCATCCAGACCAGTAGGAGGCGGGGAGTTGGGCAGCTGGGCAGAGAGGGGTTGTGGCACAAAAAGCGATGCTTAATGCATCGTGGGCCCATAGGCATACCAAGCACACAGGTGCTGGCAGACCCAGCGAGGCCATGACTGTGAAGTGAGGCACTGTGCACAAGGCGCCTGGCTGTCCAGACCACATGTGCGCGCAGATAAACCAGGCAAAATTGGGCAGTGAGACAGACTGCGCAACTCAGGGTCACAGCGCTGGGAAATAGAACCTCAGGAAACTGATTGAAAATACCTGCAGGGGTTGAGGGACAGGGAGAGATTCTCAGCCTCACAGGAGAGTGCATTGGAGAGATCCACATCATCCAAGAATGTACACAATCCTACCCACATAGGAATTAGCACCAAAAAGGCCCAGTTTCCTTGCGGGAAGTGGTGGAAGGGATGGAAATCCGACAGAGAGCAGAGCAAGTGCCATTGTTTCCTTTCAGACCCCATCCCCACATAGAATGTCACAACCCAGCAACTGGGTTTCCCACCCTGGAGAACACCTAAGGCTCCACCCCTCACTACATAACAGGAGTGACTAGACAAAGGAAAAAAACAAGACTCAAACTGAAGTACAAATCAAAGCTCCAGAGCCAATATTTTTAAGTGACCAAGAGATGGCCAACCTATCAGATGCACAGTTCAAAGCACTGGTGATCAGGATGCTCACAGAATTGGTTGAATTTGGTCACAAATTAGATGAACAAATGAAGGCTACAATAAGAGCAATGAAGAAAAATGCATAGGGAACCAATAGTGATGGGAAGGAAACTGGACTCAAAACAATAGAGTGGACCAGAAGGAAGAAAGAAACAAGGAAACAGAAAAGAATGGAAAAATAAGAATTCAAAAAAATGAGAAGAAGCTTAGGAACCTCCACGACATTTTAAACGTTACAACATGCGAATTACATGGGTACCAGAAGAGGAAGAGGAAGAGCAGTGAGTGGAAAAGCTATTTGAAGAAATAATAAAGGAGAACTTTCCCAATCTGGCAAAGGAAATAGACTTCCAGGAAGTCCAGGCAGCTCAGAGAGTCCCAAAGAAGTTGGACCCAAGGAGGAACACACCAAGGGACATCATAACTACATTAGCCAAGGTAAAAATGAAGGAGAGAATCCTAGAAGCAGAAGAGACAAGGAGACAGTAACCTACAAAGGAGCTCCCATCAGACTGTCAGCTGATTTCTCAAAAGAAACCTTACAGGCAAGAAGGGGCTGGAAAGAAGTATTCCAAGTGATCAAAGGCAAGGACCTACATCCCAGATTGCTCTATCCAGCAAAGATTTCATCTAGCATGGAAGGGCAAATAAAGTGCTTCTCAGATAATGTCAAGTTAAAGGAGTTTACTATCACCAAGCCCTTATTTTATGAAATGTTAAAGGGACTTAGCTAAGAAAAAGAAGATATAAAGCATGTATAGTAAAATGACAGCGAACTCACAATTATGAACAACCACACCTAAAACAAAAAGAAATTAAGCAATCAACTAGAACAGCAGCAGAACCAGAGAAATGGAGATCACATGGAGGGTTATCCACAGGGGAGTGGGAGGAGGAGAGAGGGGGAAAAGGTACAGAGAATAAGTAGCATAGAAGGTAGATGGAAAATAGGGGGAGGGTAAGAATAATATTGGAAATGTAAAAGCTAAGGAACTTATGACACGTGGACATGAACTAAAGGGGGAAATGTGGGTGGGAGAGGGTGAGCACAGTGGAGGAGAGTGAAGGGGGGGAATTGGGACAACTGTAGTAGTATAATCAATAATATATATATTTTTAAAATGATGTTAATCAACATCATAAAAACATGTACATGAGTAAAACTCCTTGTGATTTTTTCCTATTTTTGTTTGTTTTTTTTATTTTAATAATTGTTCAAGTACAGTTTTCTCCCTTTTACTCCCATCCCAGACCACCCACTCAACCCTCCCCACTTCCCCCCATTACCATCCTCCCCCTAGTTTTTGTCCATGAGTCCTTTAAATTTGTTCCTTTAGGCCTGGCTGGCATAACTCAGTGGATTGAGCGCGGGCTGGAAATCAAAGTGTCCCAGGTTTAATTCCCAGCCAGGATACATTCCTGGGTTGCAGGCCATAACCCCCAGCAACTGCACATTGATGTCTCTCTCTCTCTCTTTCTCCCTCCCTTCCCTCCCTAAAAATACATAAATAAAATCTTTAAAAAAAATTTGTTCCTTTAAACCCTACCCATTCTCTCCTCTGGTAACTCTCAGTCTATCCTTTATTTCAGTGTCTTTGGTTATACTTTGCTTGTTTCTTTGTTTTGTTGTTTGGGTTCCTGTTAAAGGTGAGATCATATGGTATTTGTCTTTCACTGCCTGGCTTATTTCACTTAGCATAATGCTTTCCAGCTCCATCCATGCTGTTGCAAAGGGTAGGAGCTCCTTCTTTCTTTCTGCTGCATAGAATTCCATTGTGTAAATGTACCATAGTTTTTTGATCCATTCATTTACTGATGGACATCTTGGTTGCTTCCAGCACCTAGCTATTGTAAATTGTGTTGCTATGAACATCGGGGTGCAAAGGTGCTTTTGTATTGGTGTTTCAGGGTTCATAGGATAGAGTCCCAGTAGTGGAATTGCAGGGTCAAAAGGCAGATCCATTTCTAGTTTTCTGAGGAAGTTCCCATACTGCTTTCCATAGTGGTTGTACCAGTCTGCAGTCCCACCAACAGTGCACTAGGGTCCCCTTTTCTCCACAACCTCTCCAACACTTGTTGTTTGTTGCTTTGTTTATCATGGCCATTCTGACTTGTGTGAAGTGGTATCTCATTGTGGTTTTAATTTGCATCTCTCTGATAGCTAGCGATATTGAACATCATTTCATGTGTCTTTGGATCTCCTGCATGTCCTCCTTGGAGAAGTGTCTGTTCAAGTCCTTTGCCCATTTTTTAATTGGGTTGCTTGTCTTCTTAGAGTGGAGTCATGTAAGTTCTTTATATATTTTGGAGATTAAACCCTTGTCTGAGGTTTCATTGGCAAATATGTTTTCCCATACAGTTGGTTCTCTTTTTATTTTGGTACTGTTTTCTTTAGCTGTGCAAAAGCTTTTTATTTTGATGAGGTCCCATTTGTTTATTCTTTCCTTTATGTCCCTTGCTCTAGGAGACATGTCAGTAAAAAAGTTTCTGCGTGAAATATCTGAGATTTTCCTACCTATGTTCTCTTCTAGGACTTTAATGGTTTCATGTTTTATATTTAAGTCTTTTATCCACCTTGAATTTATTTTTGTATAAGGTGTAAGTTGGTGCTCGAGTTTCATTTTTTTGCACGTGGCTGTCTAGTTCTCCCAACACCATTTGTTGAAGAGGCTATTTTTATTCCATTTTATGTTGCTGCTTCCTTTGTCAAATATTAATTGACTATAGAGGCTTAGGTTTATTTCTGGGCTCTCTATTCTGTTCCATTGGTCTATGTGCCTGTTTTTATGTCAGTACCAGGCTGTTTTGATTACAGTGGCCTTGTAGTATAGTTTAGTGTCAGGTATTGTGATCCCTCCTACTTTACTCTTCTTTCTCAAAATTGCAGCAGCTATTCAAGGTCGTTTATGGCTCCATATAAATTTTTGAAGTGTTTGTTTTATGTCTGTGAAATAAGCCATTGGTACTTTAACAGGTATTGCATTGAATGTGCAAATTGCTTTGGGTAGTATGGACATTTTGATGATATTAATTCTTCTAATCCATGAACACGGTATATGTTTCCATTTGTTTTGTGTCTTCCTTGATTTCTTTCCTAAGTGTTATGTAGTTTTCTGAATACAGGTCTTTTACCTCTTTGGTTAGGTTTATTCCTAGATATTTTATTTTTCTTTCTGCTATTTCAAATGCAATTTTTTTCTTGATTTCTGCTTCTGCTGTTTCATTGTTGGTGTACAGAAATGCCTTTGATTTCTGGATATTGACTTTGCATCCTGCTGTTTTGCCAAATTCATTTATTAGGTCAAGCAGTTTTTTGGTGGAATCCATAGGATTTTCTATGTACTCTATCATGTCATTGGCAAACAGTGACAGTTTTGTTTCCTCCTTTCCGATTTGGATGCCTTTTATTTCTTTTTCTTGTCTGATTGCTGTGGCTAAATCTTCCAGTACTATATTGAATAGAAGTGATGAAAGTGGACAGCCTTGTTTTGTTCCTTATCTTAGTGGAAAAGATTTTAGTTTTTGCCCCTTGAGTATGATGTTGGCTGTAGGTCTCTCATATATGGCCTTTATTATGTTGAGGAATGCTCCCTCTATTCCCACTTTGCTGAGTGTTTTTATCATGAATGGGTGCTGTACCTTATCAAATGCTTTTTCTGCATCTATTGATATGATCATGTGGTTTTTGTCTTCGCTTTTGTTTATGTGATGTATTACATTTACTGAATTGCGAATATTGTATCATCCTTGCATCCCTGGAATGAATCCCACTTGGTCATGGTATATGATCTTTTTAATGTACTGTTGGATGCGGCTTGCCAGTATTTTGTTGAGGATTTCAGCATCAATATTCATCAGTGATATTGGCCTGAAGTTTTCTTTCTTTGTTGTGTCTTTACCTGGTTTTGGAATTAGGATTATGTTAGCCTCATAAAAATAGTTTGGGAGTCTGCCCTCTTTTTGGATTTTTTGGAATAGTCTGTAAAGCATAGGGGTTAGCTCTTCCTTAAATGCTTTGTGGAATTCTCCTGTGAAACCATCTGGTCCAGGGCTCTTGTGTGTTGGGAGTTTTTTGATTACTGCTTCAATTTCTTTTGCTGTTATTGGTTTGTTCAGGCTTTCTATTTCTTTTACATTGAGTTTTGGAAGATTATATTTTTCTAGGAATTTGTCCATTTCACCTAGGTTTTCAAATTTCTTGGCATACAGTTCTTCATAGTAATTTCTTACAATCCTTTGTATCTTTGTGGTATCTGTGGTAATCTCTCCTCTTTCATTTCTGATTGTGTTTATTTGGGTCTTTTCTCCTTTTTTCTTGATGAGTCTGCTTAAAGGCTTGTTGATTTTGTTTATCTTTTCAAAGACCCAGCTCTTGGATTCATTGATCCTTAGAATTGTGCTTTTGGTCTCTATGTCATTTAATTCTGCTCTGGTCTTGGTTATTTCCTTCCTTCTGCTTGCTCTGGGCTGTCTTTGTTGTTGTTCCTCGAGTTCTTGTAGATGTAGGGTTAGGTTGTTTGTTTGAAATGTTTCTAACTTTTTTAGGTGGGCCTGTATCGCTATGAACTTCCCTCTCAGGACTGCTTTGGCTGTGTCCCACAAGTTTTGGGTTGTTGTGAGTTCATTTTCATTTGTTTCCAGAAACTTTTTTATTTCTTCCCTAATATCATTCTTGACCATTCATTGTTTAATAGCATGCTATTTAATCTCCATGATTTTGAGTGTTTTGGGTTTTTTCCCTTGGGGTTGGTTTCTAGCTTCAGTCCCTTGTGATCTGAGAAAATGCTTGGTATGATTTCAGTTTTCTTGAAATTCTTGAGGCTTGTTTTGTGTCCTATCATGTGGTCTATCTTTGAAAATGTTCCATGTACGTTTGAAAAGAATGTGTATTTAGCTCCTTTGGGATGGAGGGTTCTATATATATCAATTAAGCCCTTTTCATCTAGGGTGTTGGTCAATGCCACAATATCTTTGTTGATATTTTGTTTGGAAGATCTGTCTATTTTTGATAGTGGGGTGTTAAAACCTCCCACAATAATTGTGTTGCTGCCAATATCTTTCTTGAAGTCCTCTAAGATTTTCTTTATGTATTTGGGTGCTCTTATGTTGGGTGCATATATATTTACAATATTTATATCTTCTTGGTGGATTCTTCCACCAAGTATTATGAAATGACCTTGAGTCATTATGAAATTCTTCCTTGAGTATTATGAAATGACCTTCTGGGTCTCTCTTTATGGTCCTTTTTTGGAAGTCTATTTTGTCAGATATGGGTATTGCTACCCCGGCTTTTTTTTCCCTGTCCATTTGCTTGGAAAATTTGTTTGCAGCCCTTTACTTTTAGTCTGTGTAGATCTTTTGTTATGAGGTGGGTCTTTTGTAGGTAACATATGTGTGGGTCATGCTTTCTTATCCATTCAGCTATTCTATGTCTTTGGATTGGAGCATTTAATCCATTTACGTTTAAGGTTATTACCGATAGGTACTTATTCATTGCCATTTTCGTATTTGTGTTCCTCTCTCTCTCTCTCTTTTCCTTTCTTTCCTTAAAGCAGTCCCTTTAGCATCTCTTGCAGAGCTGGTTTGGTGGAGGTGTATTCTTTTAGACTTCTTTTGTCTGGGAAGCTTCTTATTTTGCCTTCTATCTTGATTGAGAGCCTTGCTGGGTAAAGTAGCCTTGGTTGCAGACCTCTGGTTCTCATTATTTGGAATATTTCTTGCCATTCTCTTCTGGCTTGGAGTGTTTCCATTGAGAAGTCAGCTGTTAGCCTTATTGGGGCTCCCTTGTATGCTCCTTCCTGTTTCTCCCTTGATGCCTTTAATATTCTTTCTTTGTCTTGAAATTTTGCCAATTTAATTATGATGTGTCTTGAGGTGGGCCTCTTTGGGTTCCTCTTGATTGGGACTCTGTGTTTCCTACATTTGTGTGACTTTTTCTCTCATCAAATTAGGGAAGTTTTCCATCATTACCTTTTCAAATAGGTTTTCTATCCCTTGCTTTTCTTCTTCTCTTTCTGGTATCCCTATTATACGGATATTATTACATTTCATATTGTCTTGCATTTCTCTTAATCCCTCTTCATTGTTTCTGAGCCTCTTTTCCTTTTCTTGCTCTTTCTGGATGTTTTCTTCTACTTGGTCCTCTAGCTCGCTGATCCAATCTTCTGCTTCATCGATCCTGCTTTTCATTTCTTCTACTATGGTCTTCAGTTTAGAAATTGTATTCTTCATTTCCTCTTGGCCCTTGTTGATAGTTTCTATTTCCTTTTTCATGTTGATGTAGTTTTCAGTGAGTTCATTGTAGCTTCCCTGTAGTTTCTGGTAGGTCATTGTGAGCTCGTTGAACTTCCTGATGATCATTGCTTTGAACTCAGTATCTGATAGTTGAATTGCCTCTATTTCATTTAGCATTCTTTCTGAGGCTTCCTCCTTTCCTTTCATTTGGGGATTGTTTCTTTGTCTTTCCATTGTTTGTGAGACTCTTGTTGTTAGCCTCAGCTTCTTAAATTGATCTGTTCTGGCTCCGTTGGTTTGTGGTGTGAACTTCTTTAGTAGAATAGCAGTGAGTTTCAGTGGTGCAGTTTCCTTGATCTCCCAAGCTCACTCGTCTTGGGCTGTCATTTAAGTTGGCTTTGTGTTTGCCTTTGGGTTTTGATTGTTGTTGTGTCTTTCTTTGGTGGTTCCTTCCCACCAGCTGGTTAAATGAGGGTCACTCTGTCCACCACCTCTTGTATTTTGTTGTGCTGGTGAGGTCAGGCTGTGTTGGTGGTTCCTTTATTGTTGGGTTTCCTCTTCCTGTGGGTATCCTGGTGTTCACCGCCTACACCTACTCTTTTTTGTCATCAGTTGCAGGGGGAAGGCAAAATGGTTTAAGACAGCAACAGAGTATTCTATGATATTTACAGTAGCAGCAAGTAGAGAAGAGATAGGAGATCCTTTGACTATGTATAGTGTTAACCATGATCTTCCACCCAGCTAGCTGATTTTTAGAAAGGATGGAAAGAAGATAAGACTCTTGTTGGGGAAGGAAGGATTGTGAGTTGGATCTATAAAGCAGGGAGGATGTGGGAGTTCCGATTCTGAAGTCAGGTGAGAGTAAAGGATAGTAATTAGGTGTAGTGTGTGAGAGAATAGAGTTAACCACTACAGTAATAGAGGTCAGGAAACTTTGAAATGGGCTAAGATCTGGGAGGGGTGTTGTGAAGTAATTACAATTGTGTGGAACAGCAATTATTTACAATAATATTAGGGCAACAATCATATAACAGAATCTATGAGATCTAGGTAACAAGAATAGGGAGTACAGAGCCTCGAGTAGTATGCTAATGGGACACAGGTGAGTTAAAGGACAGTAGATTAGCAATACACTATGGAAAGAGATATCGAGAAAGCTCTCAGGTCATACAATATATCCAGCCTAGCAAAGCAGACTACAAAAAGAAGAGGGATACAAAAGTACTATTAAAAAAGATGTAAGAATACTGGAAAAATAATAATAATACAAATATGCAATAACTTGCAGGTTCTCTGTAATAGCAGAGTGAAATTTGTCTCACTGTCCCAGCTGTTGTGATGCCCCTTCTTTGGGTTCAACTTTGGTCTTTTCACAGATCTAGGATTTTGTCTCACTTGTAGGTGTTTAGAAAAAATTTTAAAAAATATAAATAGAAAAGTCAGACAAAGGAAGGAAGAAGAGATAAAATTGGAGGAAAGGAAGGAGGAAGGAATAAAACAAGAAATCAGGAAAGAGAGGAAAAAGAAATCAAAAGAGAATAAAAACAATAAAAATTTAAAAATTAAGAATTGTTAAAAAATAGAATCAAATTAAAAAGTCTCTTGGTTTCAAAGTGGCCAAACTGGTTTTTCTGGTCTTGCTGGCTGCAGCAGGTTGAGGAGTGATTGGTATGGCTTTTCTTCCTCTGTCAGTGGCGCTTCCACTGGCTCCCACACTGTCTAGGAAGCTAACATGGCTCCTCAGCCTTGCACCCTGTGTGTGGGAATCAGGTCTTTCCCCAGGGTTACTTCTGTGGACTCGGGTGTGGGGATGTTCTCCCTCCACATGCACCCTTGGCTGGATGGCAGGGAAGCTGGAGTGATTGATCACTTTAGGAGAAATCCCCAAACAGTGTCTGTCTATTCACTCCTTCCTCTTGGGAAATTCCTCCTGTTCAAGCCTGCTGCTCCACACAGTGGCCTGGCTTCTCCCGCAGCCAAACTCTCTAGCCAGACCAGTGACTGCAGGGATCTGGGCCCACTGCTCCACCCAGCCCCTCCCATGTCCACAGCCCCCAAAGGTGCTCACAGCCCTTGTGTGTTTGCTAGCACCTGGATTCCTCCCAGTGCCGCTCAGACCTTGTTTGGCTGGGAAGGGAGCCTTTGTCCAGGCTCTCTCCCAAGGACTCTGTGGCAAACCCAGCAGCGGGCACTGGGCCTGGGGCTGCAGCCCCCAGACAACAAGCTGGTCCTTGGGACCCTACCTTGTTACAGCACTCTTCTAAGGGACCGGTTTTTTGGTTCTGCCACAATCCTTGGTCCCCTATTTTCACATATGCTGAACTATATTGGTTGCTTGCTTCTCTACTCCATAGATCGGTCAGGATTTTCTCCCCTGAGTAAAGAGAAGCAGAATCTGCTCCTTCCTACTCCGATGCCATCTTAGCCCCACCAAACTCCTTGTGATTTTAAATAAGCAATTGAATTGAGATCCTCCAATATTGTAATGATATTAAATGCTTCACTACAACTATATTTTAAATTTTAAAAATACATTCAGATATCCATAACTAAACAAATACCATATGAACTCACCTATAAGTGGGATGTAATCAATAAAACAAGCAAACAAAATTAAAGCAGAGACATTGAAAATATCCATAACTATAATAATTTACTTTTGGATACACAATATTACAAAGATGTAAATTCTTACATCAGTACCCTTATATAGTATGGGGAGAAGTAACTAAAATGTCTCCATATTATCAAATTTGAGTTGTCATCAGCTTCAAATAAAAATTATGAATATAAGATATTTTATGTAAGCCTCATGCTAACCACAAAGGAAAATCCTGTAGTACATACACAAAAGATTAGGACAAAGGAGTCAAAATAAACAAGCACATGTCATCAAATCACAAAGGAACACTGTAAGAGAAAAAGAAAGCAAGGAAAAAGATATATGAAACAATAAGGAAGAATTAATAACAGTGGAGAACTACAATGCCATACTCTCAAGGATGTTAGATCATTCAGATAATTAATGGAAAACTGACAGATATGAAAGACACTATAGCTCAAATGAAATTGGCAAAAATATACATGTTTCATCCAACAGTAGAACACATTGTCCTCAAGCACACACAGATTTTTTCAATATAGTTTACTGATTATGCTATTACAGTTGTCCCATTTGCCCTGTTTATCACCCTCTACCCTGCATACCTACTCCCACCCACATTCCCCCCCACTTAGTTCATGTCCATGGGTTGTACATATAAGTTCTTTGCCTTCTACATTTCCTGTACTACTCTTACCCTCCTCCTGTCTATTTTGCACCTACCATTTATGCTATGCATTCCCTATACCTTTTCGCCCATTGCCCCCCTCCCCTTCAATGCTGATAACCCTCCATGTGATTTCCATTTTTGTGATTCTCTTCCTGTTCTAGGTGTTTGCTTAGTTCATTTTTGTTTTTGTTTTTGTTTTTAGGCTCAGTTGTTGATAGTTGTGAGTTTGTTGTCATTTTACTGTTCACATTTTTTATCCTCTTTTTCTTAGTTAAGTCCCTTTAACATTTCTTAGAATATGGGCTTCATGATGATGAACTCCTTGAACTTGACATTATCTGAGAAGCACTTTATCTGCCCTTTCATTCTAAATGATAGCTTTGTTAGATAGAATAATCTTGGACATAGGTCCTTGCCTTTCATGATTTGGAATACTTCTTTCCAGCCCCTTCTTGACTGTATGTTTTCCTTTGAGAAATCAGCTGATGGTCTGATGGGAACTCTTTTGTAGGTAAGTGTCTCCCTTTTTCTTGCTGCTTTTAAGATTCTTTTTTTTAAGATTTTATTTATTTATTTTTAGAAAGGGGAGGGAGGGAGGGAGGGAGGGAGAGAGAGAAAGAGAGAGAGACATCAATGTGCAGTTGCTGGGGGTTATGGCCTGCAACCCAGGAATGTACCCTGGCTGGGAATCGAACCTGGGACACTTTGGTTCCCAGTCTGCGCTCAATCCACTGAGCTACACCAGCCAGGGCTCGCTTTTAAGATTCTTGCTTTACCTTTTATCTTTGGTAACTTAATAATGATGTGCCTTTGTGTACTCCTCTTTGTGTCCAACTTCTTTGGGACTCTCTGAGCTTCCTGGATTTCCTAGGAGTCTATTTTCTTGCCCAGATTAGGGAAGTTGTCCTTCATTATTTGTTCAAATAAGTTTCCAATTTCTTCTCTTCCTCTTCTCCTCCTGGAACCCCTATTATTCAGACACTGGAATATTTAAAGTTTTCCAAGAGGTTTCTAAGCCTTTCTTCATTTTTTTTTAAATTCTTGCTTCTTCATTCTGTTCTGGTTGAATGTTTATTTCTTCCTTCTGGTCCAAACCAGTGATCTAAGTCGCAATTTCCTTCCCATCACTGGTGGTTTCCTGTACATTTTCCTTTATTTTACTTTTCATACCCTTCACTTTTTGTGGATTTTGTGACTATACTCAACGAATTCTGTGAACATCCTGATTACCAGTGTTCTGAACTGTTCATCTGATAGGCTGGCTATCTCTTCATTGCTTAGCTGTATTTTTTCTGGAGCTTTGATCTGTTCTTTCATTTGGGCCATTTTTTTCTGGGCATGCCTTGTTACCTAGTAAGGGGCAGAGCCTTAAGTATTCACCAGGACAGAGCAACCCATGTTGCTGTGTTGTGGTGCTGTATGTCCGGGAAGGGGTCCAAGAAGGAACAATACCACTTGTTCAGCTCTTGGCCAGCTTTCAGTCACTTCCTCCACTACCCACAAACAAATTGGTGCTGATTCCCAGGTGGGTGGGTTTCTGTGCATTTTAAGACCCTATGCGTCTCTCCAACAAACTCTTCTGTGAGGCTGGGAGTTTCTCTCAATGCCTCAACCGCCACAGGTTTTTTCAGTCAGAGTTTTTAAGGCTTTAGTTCTCCACACTGGAACTGTTGGTTGTGAGATCTGTTCCTCCCAGTTTATCCACACACAAATTTAGGACCACCTGCTCTGCTAGCCACCACCTCACCTGGTCCTCCAGCCACTGCCTTGCTGTGAGTCCTCTCTTCCCTGACTGCCCATCTCTGCCCCTCCTATCAGTCTGGGTGAATGCTTCTTCTTTAACTCTTTGGTTGTCAGACTTTCATACAGTTCTATTTCCTGTCAATTCTTGTTGTTTTTTTGTTTTTAAATTTGTCGTTGTCCTTCTTTCGGTTGTGAGAGGAGGCACAGTGTATCAACCTATATCTCCATCTTGGTTGGAAGTCAGATTTTCTAGGATAAACCATAACTTAGGTAATAAGTCTCAACATACTCCAGAAATTAAAAATTGTGTTTTTTCCAATTACAATGTTATGAAACTAGAAATCAGTAGCAAGAAGAAACCTAAAAAATTCACAAACATATTGAAATGTAATCCTTATCATGATTCTAATGGATATTTTTCCAGAAATAAAAAAGTAAATCCTAAAATTTCTGTGGAACCACAAAAGATCCTGCATAATCAAAGGAATCCTTAAAATGCAAAATAAAGCTGGAGGCATCGCATTTTATGATTCAAACTATAATACAAAGCTCTAGTCATCAAAACACAGGTATAAAACACAATGATACAGGTGTAAAAACAACACATAGACAAATACAAAAGAACCAAGAGACCAGAAATAGATCCATGTAAAGGCAGTTAACTAATACTTGACAGTAGAGCCATAATACTCAATGGGGAAAGGATAGCTTCTTCAATAAATGGTGTTGGGAAAAGTAGATATTCACAGGAAAAAGAATGAAACTGGGTCTTCTGTTATACTTCTAAGAAAAATTAACACAAAATGGACTGAAGACATAAATGTAAGACCTGAAACCATAAAACTGCTGGAAGAAAACAAAGGGAAATGTTTTTTAACATTGGTCTACAGTGGTTTTACATATGTGGCACCAAAAGCCCAAACACCAGAAGCAAAAATATTCAATTGGGATGACATCAAACCAAAAAGCTTCCACACAACAGCAACAACAAAATAATCGACAAAATGAAAAGGCAATCTATAAAATGGGAGAAATTATTTATGGACCAACATATCACTAAACAAGTATTTCCAACTGATTTTTTTAACTGCTCAACACATTGCTTTCAAGGGTCTAATTCCCCAAAGAGAGCCTGGCTGGCAGGCTGGCCGACAGGACAGCATCTGAATTAACAGCCCCTCCACTCCTGCACACACAGCGTATGTGTTGTCCACCCAGTGAAACCTGTGTCTCTGGAAGAGAGGGCAGGTGGACAGATGGCCATGGGGACCATGGCTGACTGAGGATATCACCAAGAATACTGCAGAGTGGGCCATGCTGTCTAAGAGGAGAAATAGGACAGTCCCAGGCCAGTCACAGGGACCACAGATCCTGGAACTTTTTCTATGGAGGAACAGCTTGTCTGTGGCCCGGTTTCCCTGTGCTATAGAGAAAAGGGCTGAATTTGTCATCCTGCTAGAAGGGAGAGTGTCTACCCCACCCCAATGGACAGCCAAGAACAAGGAAGGACACTAAGCAGCCATCTTGTCTATCCCGTTTACCTAGTCTCAAATGTGAGCTGTTTTCTGGGGAGCTCAGCTGTGGTCTTGGGTGGGGAGTGTGGGGATGCAGAAGGACATGGAGCTCCCAAGGTCCTAAGGCTCTTGGTAACCACCCATCACCAAACCTCCAAGAGAAACCCCTCTCGGCATCAGCTCACACACTGCTCTGCTTTGCTAGAGAGAAGTGCTGTTTGTTGAGGAGACCCGATAATCTCCAATTGTCTCTGTGTACTGTGGGTGGGGAGATCTCCCAGCAAGGCTTGACAAGGGCCCACATCAGAGATAAGGGGCTGAATAAATAAACCATTAATAAAAACCAGATTTGATGCCTCATTCACACTCCTCCTTTACCAAAAAGCAAATATTCTTAATCTTCTTGGCAACAACATATATTTCTCACCATTCTAGGTGGCCTGTAAAGTATTACCTCCACTGAAATGTTAGGATAAACCCTGTTTTTGCTCCAGCCATATTGTTTGCTCTGTATTTTATTTATAAAGGAGCCCACTCTAATAGGCGTGTGTTTCTGCTCCCATGTACAGAAGTACAAAGTGTATCTACCCTGGCTTGTGGGTCCCCTAACAAATATGTGCCTCTGACGCTCTGCACAGCAGCATCTCCCTTCCTCGGTGGGCAGGGGCTCAGAGGCACTGGACCCACTGGGCTTCTCCAGGAGTCAGAAGAGGGCTGGGCCTGGGAGTGTGCAGCGTGGTCTGCTGCTTATGAGCAGGGATGAGACTTCTGCTTCTGATCTGTAGGAGTGACTTCCTACTGAGCCAGCCAATTGAAGAAAACAGCTAGAAGCTCTAGGCAATAATCGGAGAACAACCCTGGCTCGTGTGGCTGAGTGGACTGAGTGCCAGTTTCTGAACCAAGGGGTCATCTGTTCAATTTCCAGTCAGGGCACATGCCAGGGCTTTGGGCCAGTTCTCCAGTCAGGGGCACATGAGGGGCAACCACAGACTGAGGTTTCTTTCCCTTTTTCTTCCTCTCTTCCCCTCTCTCTAAAAGCAAATTAAATCTTTTTAAAAAATAATCAGCAAACACTGCTTAAAACGTTGGAAGAATGAACAAAGACAGACAATTCTGCAGTGAACTCAAATCTCACATGCAGCCAACACTTGATGTTTCCAGTTAACTATCACCGGGCTCTGAGAGCATCCACAGCCTTGTGTGGGGGTCAGCACTTTGGTAGGAAGTCCACTTTCCTCACGGTCAGCAAAGTCAGGCAGCCAGAGTTTATGGGGGGCAAGAGGGTAATCTCAGAAAAAAGGAACGTCACAGAGAAACCTCAAATTTTATTTATAAACTCTCCCCAAGTCACCAACATACGTTCCCAACCAAATGAAGGCAAAAAGATGAAAGAGATGAAGATCAACACACCAAGTTCTTCCTGGTAGAAGGTGGAGCAGGTACCCGGCTTCTGTACCCGGCTTCTTTTTGGTAGTGCCAAAAGTAACCCCTAAATCTGAACCCTAGGATTGGACTTATCCACAAGGCCTCAGGCTGCTACAATCAACTGCACAAGCCCATGAACACACAAATGCACAGGCAGTCCACACCCCACAGACTGCTCTCCCTGTGACCTTGAGCTTGAAGGAGCACCAAGTCCAACCCTCTCCAGCCAGATGAACCCAGGGAGACCCACCAGGGAACAGACTCACCTTTCACAGAACTCCCAGCCTGAGTCTCCCCAGAAAGAAAGGGTGCTCATGGGGACCAGAAGTCCTGCTGGTTAGTAGGCCACCTTCCAGAAGGGGACATTGGTGTGGGGCCTGAGTGTGCCCATGAAGGGCCAGGTGCCACCCTCTCCATTCCTACCTCCACTGAGATGCCTCGGGTCTCCATCCTCAGCCCAGTGGCTGCTGTTGCTCCTGCTGCCACTTCTTCCTGCTGGTGACTTCTCAGGTCCAGACCCTGCCTCATCTCAGGACAAACCTCTGTCCCCACAGGGTCTCCCAGGCTGGAGACTCAGCCCACTGCTGACGTCTGATTGGAAGCTGCTCCTAGTGAAGCCAAGAAAGCCTGTTCCCTTTCTGAGTCCTCTGCTCCATGTGCCTCCTCAGTTGCTGCCTCTCCTGCTTTCTAGGATCCAGGCGCCATAGCTGGGGCAACTTCCCAGAGAACAGGAACAGTCCCCAATGTCATTGGTCCTTGCTGCATGGAAAATGTCCCAGGCACTCCCTTCTGTCCTTCACATCAGGCCAGCAGGACTGTTAGGGGTCAACCTGCTTCTGCAGATGGTCTTGTCCAAGTCCTCACCCACGTGGGTCTGAGGTTGTTTTCTGCATCAAAAAGTTTTGCTTTCTGCACAGAGCCCTCCTGACCCCTCAGAAACCACTGCTGTTGGCAGAACGGGGTGCATGCTCAGCTTTCTCTGGCCCCACAGGATTGTCTCCTTCCCTTTGGCCAGGGCCGCCCCAGTGTGGGAGTGTCTACCCAGGAGACTGGCCCTGGTGGACTTCCCACCCAGCCAACTGCTATCCATTGCTCATTCATGTGGTGATCTTGGTGACTCTAAGCAGAGTCAGGGGAAAACAGGCACATTTCTGCCCATATCCAGCACAGTGGGGCCCTAGTCTGCCTGCTGCTGAGGGACAGTGGAGAGAGGTGGGGGCCCCTGGAAAAGGCTGGTGTTGTCTATATCAGACCCTGTCTGGGTCTCCCAAACCATGGAGGCCAGGAGCAGAGGACAGCTGTGCCCAGCAGAGGCTCAGCTTACTAATGTTCCACCCCCAAACAGAGGGTGACAGGGCTGGAGAGAGAGACTCCATCCCCCATGTGTGCAGCATCCAGGACTCAGTGAGACCCTGTACTCTGGGAAAGAAACATCCTCATCAGGGTACGGAATCTGTCCAGATTCATATTCACTCCTTGTAGGGAAAGAAAGAACATATGTGAAGAGAGGGTAGAACCTTTCCCTGGATCTTAAATTTAATTGGATTAGAACTCGTAGTCCCAGCCAGAGGGAGTCAGACTCAGGGAACAAACACGGAAACCATCGTCCTGAGAATGGCGCTTCTCCAGCCCTGTGTCTGAACACGGAGACCTAACTCTGTTCCTCTGCACCCTCTCAGAAAATCTGGGCCATGAGAACAGTGGGGTTTGCTCATCTTTTTTTTTTTCTTCAAAAAGGGGACTGCTGAAGGCTGGCCCTGCTCATTGCTGGAGGTCCCCTGTCCCTAGCCCTCCAGGTCCTGAGTGTCCCTCCTTGTCCTCCCTTCCTGCTGGCACATGTCCTGATGGCTGAGAGCCACTGTGGGGCTGCAGGAGGAGGCAAATGTGGCTGACAACACTTGAAAAAGTTACTTTCACTTCTGTTTTCCCCATTTGGGAGGAGCCCTTTCTGGGTGAGTCCGTTACAGACTTCCCGCTCAGGGCTGCGTGGGCTGAAACCAGGCAGAAACGAGGCTGAAACGAGGCTGACACGAGGCAGGGGACACCAGAGGGATCACAGGTCTTGGCAGGGCCCAGGGAAGAACGATGGCCAGTTCAAGCAGCGACCTGAGAACCAGGTCAGTCTCTTCCTTCCTTCTTTTAACTTCCTCTCTAGCTGTGCTCCTGCTTCACCGTCTGTCATTAGACACTGAATTAACCCTTGACCTTAGTCCTGCTTTACATGTACACTCACGTTCAGTGTAGTGGAATGCAGGAATGTGTGATAAGGAAATTGGATCTTTAAACAGCAGAGGGACAGCCGCTGGTGTGAGCGCAGCGGCCGCAGCCCACGAGACACTGGTGTCACACCTACTGCTCCACTGATGGCCCCTCTGCACTCAGCTGTTCTTTCTGACTTTGAGAAACAGATTTGTTATTTTCTCATGGCCTCTGAACTCTCTCATTTCCCTCTGGCCCCTCCACCTTCACCTAGGTTGTTTCAAAGAGGGCACTTAAAAAAATATAAAATTCAGATGAAACATCTGACTTTGGGTGCCTGGGTCTCCTAACCTGACCCGGGGACGGGTCAGCACCAGGCCTATTCCCATCTCTGGCTGGGGGTCTGGGCCTCCTCCAGGGGCCTTGACGAGGAAGTGAAAGGAAGAGGAAGGACCAAGACGCCAAAGCCCAGTGCAGGCTGCTGCTCTCATTTCTACTGTGATTTTCTGCTCTGGGTGGGTTCTCCCTCTGACAAGGAAAAGGCTAGAAACCCGACCTTTTTCTTTAGTAAAGAGTCATAAATTACATTACTTGATGTGTCTCATTGTTTGTTTTTTGAATCCAAAAGAAATACATTATACTTTGTTTGTCATGAAATTTCAGATGACAGGGATGGACACAGAGGGAAGCAGTCCTGTTCACCAGCCGCCCCGTGGGGCTTCCATTCCTGGGCCTGCTGAGTGCTGTGGGCACGGCCTCTGTGTCTTCTCTCCACATTTACATGCAAACATGTAAAGCGTGTTTCTGTGTAAATGAAAACATGACCTGTTAGGAAAACATGACTTGTTTTCCTAAATGCATAATTTCTGTCTTGTTTTTTGACTGAGATTATATTGTATACACCATTCTGGATTTTACACTTT
This sequence comes from Phyllostomus discolor, assembly GCF_004126475.2. Taxonomy (NCBI): domain Eukaryota; kingdom Metazoa; phylum Chordata; class Mammalia; order Chiroptera; family Phyllostomidae; genus Phyllostomus; species Phyllostomus discolor. Next base: position 6,123,015 of record NC_040906.2, on the reverse strand, counting down.
TTAAATTTCAATATTAAAATTATTAGAGGTTTTTTACATTAATAAACATAAAGATCTACCCCATTCTTATGAAAAGCTGCACACTGCTCCATGGAGTTGTTTTCCATAATTGTTAAATTATGTTCCATTTAATTCATTTATGTTGTTTTTGATTGTTCACTGTTACTAACAAACTGTGATAATAACAATTACATATTTCTTTATGTTTTTGCATGTATACAAGTATTTGTCTTGTGTTCAGAAAACAAAAGGTAGAGTTGTTCAGGCAAAGGGTACTAATATTCAGTTGTTCATAGATCCTACCAAATTGCCTTCCTTGTGGCTGAACCACTATATTCTCCCGCCACTGGCTGATGAGCCATCTCTTCACACCCAGACTTCACAAAGGAGCTGGATAAAGGGATGCAGCCTGTTAATGTGCATTCTCTGATTGCATGGGAGGTTGCACAGGTTTTCAAGTCTATTGGCCTTAAATTGCCTCTTCTATGAATCGTTAGTTTATTTTTGGCCAATGTAATAAATTGAGGTGATTGTTCTTCCTTTAATGACAAGGGAGAGTTTGCTACGTACTCTGAACTTATGAATATGCTTCCTTGTCTTTTAACTTTTTTGTGGCAACTTCTATCTTGTTAAAGCTTTCAAATTTAGAGTAAAAACTTATAGTATTGATTTTATAAGATAGATGCACCCTGTTTATCACAAATAAATAAAAGCAATGCTGAAAGATATTGGTGAATCCTATGCACACTGTCTTTAACCAGAGTTCTTGTGTTCGTGAGAAGGCAGATTCAATTCTTCCTTTACTTCAGGGGAAGTTGCTTCTCTAATATCTACAAAATGTATTTTTTTTAATTTGGGGGTAAAACTCCTTCCCTGTATGCAACTGTAGCCTTCACAGCTTTATTTGTCCCTCATAAATCATCTTTTTACTTCCTGTTCATAATAGTTGTCTCAAATTTTCTCCTATGACAACTATTTAAGTTTTAGTAGTTCTTTTGGGTCTTTGTTATTACTAATTTTTTGGAATGCTGAGTCTGCGAGTTTCCTCATCTCCCAGCTGTAGCCCTCTACCTGTGTAAAGGCCAGGTAATCAGTCCCCAGGTGTGGCCAGAGCTGAGCTCTGCTTTCCTGGGGGGAAGTGGCTTCCCAGCTTTCTGCTCTATGTTCTCTGGACCTCATCATCATGGTCATGCCCAGCTCCAAATGGTGAGCCTTTGGGGAATTCCTCTCTGCTTTTCAGGGACATTTGACATGGCTTCTTTCGCTCTTTGGCCTGGAAAACTAGACCGTGTATCCGAAGGGGGAATCTGACTGTGTGATGGGACCCTCGCTCCAGCCCTGCCTGACCCTCACAAACTCACCTGTCTTCCTTGCTCCCAGCAGAACTCCTTGCCCTTGACCAAACCTAGGTTCTCATTCTCTGCTCTGGGACTAGTTTTTTTGTTTTTTTGTTTTTTTTTTCATATTTTGTATGGTGTCTTTCGAAGCACAAAATATTTACTATTTTTTACTAATTTATCAGGTTTTTTCTTTATGGATGAAGCTTTTGGTTTTATAGCTACCTTTTTGTCTTCTATAACCCAAAGTCACAAAGGTTTTTCAAAAAGTGATGTCATTTTCCCTTTTACACAGCACCAGCGTTTGCAATTTCTGCTCATACCAGCAATGAATGTCTGCTTCTCTGAATCTTCTCCCACGCTGCATTGTCACTTGTGAAACTGTTTGCCAATCTATTGAGTGAGAAATGGTTTCTCATTGATATTTTAGTTTGTATGTATTTGTATGTTTATTGGATATTTTAATTTTATTTTCTCTAAATGACTGTTCAGATGTATTTTCTTTGGCATTGTATGTCATATTTTGTCAATAGGCTGGAGTCTTTGTCTATCGATCAGATATAATAACCCTTAGACCTGTGTACTGGAAATATATTTTTACATTCTTTTACTATCTCACTGAATTTTTAACATTAAATCTATTAAATCTTCTACTTACTCTGCTTGACTCAGATATTTTTTCTGTCTTATATATTTTTAAATTACCTTATCCACTTTCAATAGGATTACAAAATGCAGGTGTACTACACTTTTACAAGAACTTCAGGAGGATTGACACTTTAAAATTGTTATGTTTTCCTAACTGAAAGCACCTTCCACCTCCCCATTTATTTAGAGCTTGATAATTCTCTTCAATAAGACATTATAGTTTCTTTCATATAGTTCATAACTTTCAGATGTTTATAAATATATGAATGTGTATTGACTATTGGGTTTGAAGTAATATTTTCTTTCTTTTCAACATATGTTGTTGCAAATAAAATCTGTTCATTTTGTGTACGTTTTTAAAAAACTCATGCCTCTTGGCAAATTCTTTTTCTAGTTCTTAGGAAATTTATTTAGGTCTCTATCATTTCCCTATATGTAATCATACATCATATAATATTGTATCTTTTAAAAAATATTTACACCAATGAAGTTTTTCCTTATCCTATTGCATTAGCTAAAACATACATGTGAGCAAATTGTGGTAATGGTAGGCATCATTGAATGGCCTCATCACTTCAATGTTTACTGTAGTATTTGCTGGTTTTTGAGAGTTTGTACCGTGTCAGCTTTCGACTCTTTCATATAGTTTTTCTAAAAATACCAGCGTGGAGTCTGCACATTTTAAAAAATAATTTATGAATATAACTATATACATTCACTGCTTTTGTTTATTGTTGCAATAAATTTCATAAAAAGTTTCCTGATATGCAACAGGTTTTGCTCAATCTCATTCCACTGTCTTCCTGTATTTTTTTTTTCCAAAACAACCTCTAACAGCAAAATCTGTTTCCCCTTTTACCCAGTAGAGGGCTTTTTGTTTTCTGTCATACAATTTGGGGGCATTGTTATTATTTTCACATGCAGCATGTTTAGCTTTTACCAATTAAAACTTTCTGAAGCTTTTTTTGTAATGAAGATCATGATGTGTTGACATTCCTTTCAAAATATTGAAAATAAATTGTAGTTCCCTCTTTTCAGCATGCATGGTTAGGTAATGTGTCTTTCTAACAAATATCTCCAGATCCTGTACAATAATTTTTGCCTGTGCAAAAAGTCAAAACCTAGAAGTAAAAGTTTTTTTTTAATATTTATAAAATATTTGTTCCTTTACTTGTGTTTTGAATTGTTCTATCCCATCAGCATGAGCATCATTTTGTTGGTGCTGTTGTTGTTCATGTTTACATATCATAACTTTCTATCTGTGATTTTAACAACTTTTATGGCACTTTGTCTTCCTTGGGTCTCTTGCTGGATTCTATTTTTGATCCTGTGCTGTCCCATATCACCATTGTTTTATCTACATCAAGGATTTTGCATACTATACTTTTCGTACTTTTTCCTGTTTTAACTTTTAAACTCCTTATTGTTTTCCTTGTTCCTTTTTTGTCTAAGAATGCAAGCTATGTTTTCTTTTTATTTTACTTCTTCCTGTCTTAAGTGACATTAAAAAGCTTAATTTTAATTAACCAGGGTTCTTTTCAATTTTTAATTTATTTTTAATCTATATTTTTGTACTTTTGAATTTGAAACCATGTTGTTCCAGTCTTTGAAATTTAAAAAAAAAAATCATATCAAGCCAAAAGGAAAAAGGACTCATGGACAACAGTGTGGGGAATGGGGGCAGCAGGTTGTAAGGGGGATAGGAGGTAATGAAAAAATTCAATGAAAAATGATTGTGAAATATAAAAACAAGTCATTTAACTCCAATTTCCCTTTACCACTCAGCTCTGAACTTTAAGTTGTTAATATACTTTGCAGACTTACACTGACAAAGTTATTATTTGGCAAAATAAAAATCTTCTCTTTCTAGAATAATGTTTTGCATACAGATTCTTTACACATTTAGTTGAATACCAACTTAGGTTTTGCATTATTGGAACTATTGTTAATAGTATTGTTTTATTTAATTTTGAATCTAATTTTTCAATGCTGGCATGTATAAAAGCCATTATCATTTTTACATTATTTTGTACCCAGTGTCCTTGCTATACTTATTTCTTAGTTACAGATGATGTTTTGGAGAATTCTTTAGGATTTTCTGCATAGGAAGTTATGTCGTCTGCAAAGACAGTTTTATTTCTTCCAAACTCTATAGTTTTCATTTCCTTTTCATTTTCCAGTATGCATTCCAGTACAATATTGACCAGGACTTGTAAAAGGGAACATCTTTCCTTTTCCTGACCTTAGGGGGAAAGGGTGCAGGTTCTCAGCAGTAAGTCTGATGTCAGCTACAGGCTTCTTGTGGATGTTCCTTCTCCACTTGAGGAAGTTCCTTTTTGTATCCAGGTTGCTAGGGGATTTTACATGAATGGAAGTAAACTTTGTCAAGTGAACTTTCTGCATCAGTTGACATGATCACTCCATTTTCTTCTTCAGCCTCTTGATATGGTGGGTTACACTGAGTGATTTGGAACATTAAACCAGCCTTGCATATCTGGGGTAAATTCCAGTTGGTCATGAGGATAATATTTTTATACATTGAAATATGCAATTTGCTAATATTTTGGTAAAAATTTTTGTATTGCTGTTCATGACAGTTATGGGTCTGTAGTTCGTCTTTCTCTGCTCTTGGTGTTGCAGTATGCTGGACTCATGGGATGAGTTAAAACTTTTCCCTCTGCTTCTATTTTCTGGACAAGGCTTTGGAGAACTATATCATTTCTTAGTTCAATGTTCAGCAAAATTTACCAGTGAAATTATCTGAGCCTGATACTTACTTTTTTCAGTGTTAATTACTCCTTCACTTAAAAAAAAAAACAGATATAAGACTAGTCAAATGATCTATTTCTTCTTGTACAAGTTTTGGTAGTTTGTATCTTTCAAGGACTTGGCCCATTTTATTGAAATTACCAAAATGGTACTCAGAGATTTGTCACAGTAGGTTTTCAAAGTGCTTTCATTGTCCTCAGGATCGGTTGGTGATGATCCTGCTTAGACTTCTAATATTGGTATTTTGTGTCTTTTATCTGTTTTTCTTATTAGCCTGTGTTAAAGTTTAACAACTTGATTAATCTTTACCAAGAACTGGATTTAGGTGTTGTGGTTCTTCCTATTTTTTCTATTTCCACTTTCACTGATTCCTATCTTATTAAATATTTATTTTATCCTCCTTCTTCCATTTTAGGTTCAAATTGCTCTCATTGTACTCTTCTGTTACTGGTTTCCTAAGTGGGAAAATTTTTTTTTTAATTTAGATCCTTATTCTTTTGTAACATATGTATTTAACAGAATCTATTTCCCACTAATTACTGCTATTTCTGCATCACCAATTTTTGATAAATTATATGTTCAATTGCATTTAATTTAAACAATTTTAAAATTTCTCTTGAGACTTATTTTTGCCCATGTTATTTAGAAGTGTATTTTTGATCTCCAAATAGTTGAGGAGTTTCTATTTATTTCTGTGTAATGAATTTCTGATTTAATTTCTTTGTTGTTTGAGTGAATATTCTATGATTTCTATTCTTCTGTACTTGTTAAAGTGGGCTTTATGGCCCCAAATGTGGTCTGTCTTGATGTAGGTGACTTTCCCTGTAATCATGTGGTCTGTGTGTACACAGTGTTATGAGTTGGACTATTCTATAAATGCCAGGCAGACTAATTTCATTAACAGTGTTGCTCAGATTAAATGTATTTTTATTAAATCTTTGCTTGCTAGGTCTATAAATTACTAAAAGGGGGTTTGAAAGCATCACACTCTAATAGTAGACTTATTTATTTCTACTTGTGGTTCTTTCCATTGTTACCTTCTGTAATCTGATGGTGTGTGTTCAGGTAAATGCATGTTAAGGGTTGTTAAGTCTTCTTGGCAAACAGACCCCTGTTTCATGTGTAACGCCCTCTTGCTGCTTCATACCTTCTCTTGTGCTGAATCATCTTGTCTGGAAATAACACAGCTACTCCATCTATCTCTTGGTCAGTATTAGCATGACCTCTCTTTCTCCATTCTTGACATGAGTTTTATATTTAAAGGTTTATTTTGTTAAGACAAATAGGTTTTAATTTTGTTACAACAAAGAGGTTTTTGATTTTTGCAGTCACTTTGATAATCTCTGGGGTTTTTCTTATTTTTTATTGCTGACACTATTACCAATGTCCCTATGTGTCCCCCTTGGCTTACCTCCACCCAACCCCTGCTTCCCCTTCCCTCTGGCCATCACCCCACTGTTGTCTGTGTCTATGGGTTGTGCATGTATGTTCTTTGCCTAATCTCTTCACTTCTTTCATATGTAATCTCTATTTTCTAATTGGAATATTAAGACCAATCACATTGAAATAATTACTAATAAATTGAGTTAATATCTATCATGTTTGTAACAGTTCTCTATTCCATCTCACTTTTATACAAATGTAATTTTTTCTTGTTTAAATTCCCATCTCCCCACCTCCTCTCCTTTGACAAACATTAGTTTATTCTCTGGATGTATGGGTCTGTTTCTGCTTTGTTTTGCTTTGTTTATTCATTTATTTTTTGAGGTTCTTTACTCACATAAATGATATCTTAGGGTATTTGTTTTTCCCTATCTGGTTTAATTCATTTAGTATAATATCCTCCAGGTTCATCCATGTTTTTGCAAATGGCAAAATTTCATACTTTTTTATTGGTGAATAATATTCTACATGTGTGTGTGTGTGTGTGTTTATAGAACGTCTTTATCCATTTCTCTATTGATAGACGTCTAGATTGCTTCCATATCTCAGCTGTTACTAGAAATGCTGCAATGAACATAAGAGCACACACATCTTTATGAATTAGTGTTGTGTTCTTCAGATAACTGTCCAGAAGTGGAATTGCCAGATCATATGGCAGCTCTACTTTTACTTGTGTGAGGAGGGGTCTCCATACTGTTTTTCATAGTCACTGCACCTGTTTACAGTTCCACAAACAAAGTACAAGAGTTCCCTTTCCTCTGCATCCTGTAGACACTTGTTATCTGTTGATTTATTGATGATAGCCATTCTAAGGAGTGTGAGGTAATATCTCATTGTGCTTTGAATGTACGTCTCCCTGGTAAGTAGTGATGTTGAGCCTCTTTTCATATATCTATTGGCCATTTGCATGTCCTCTTTGGAGAATTGTCTGTTCAGGTCCTCTGCACATTTTTCTATTGAATTTTTGTTTCTTTTGTGTCAACTTGTATGAGTTGTTTTTATACTTTAAATGTTAATCCTCTATTAAATGTGTGAACAATTGCAAATATCAGTAGCTTGTCTTTTCATTTTGGTAATGGTATGCTCTGCTGTGCAAAACCTTTTTACCGTAATGTAATCCCATTTATTTATTTTTTATTTTTTTATTTTCCTCAAAAATATACATCCAAAAAGACGTTTCTTAGAGTGATGTCAAAAGGCTTACTGCATATGTTTTCTTCCAAAAGTTTTAAGGTTTCAAGTCTAACAGTTAAGTCTTTAATTTATTCTGAGTTTATTTTTCTCTGTGGTATAAGAAAGTGGTCAAATTTCAGTTTTTATACATGTAACTGTTGAGTTTTGTCAACACCACTTATTGAAGAAACTATCTTTACCCCATTGTATACCTTTCTCTTAAATTAATTAGCCATATATGTGAGGATTTATTTCTGGACTATCTATTCTAGTCCATTGATCTATATATCTGTTTGTTTTTGCCAATACTATACTGTTTTGATTATTAGAGTTGTATAGGGTAGTTTTATCTCAGGGTGTATGATACTTCCCACTTTGTTTCTTCTTGAGTTTTTTTTTTTTTTTTTTGGCTATTTGCGGTCTTTTGTGGTTCCATAAAAAAATTAGGATTAATTCTAATTTCTAGAAGAATGTATTTCAACAGGGATTGTATATCCCTGAGTATATATATTACTTGAGGTAGTAAGGACATTTTAACAATATTAATCTTTCCAAATCATGAATATGGTACACTATATTTTTCCATTTATTTGTAACTTCTTCAATTTCTTTCCACAAGTTTTATTCTGTTCAGAGTAAAAGTATTTCACCTCTTTGGTTAAATTTATCCCTAGGTATTTTAGATGTTTTGATGCAATGGTAAATGGGATTGTTTGATCGTTTCTTCTTAATATATAGAAACAAACAGATTTTTGTATATTGATTCTGTATTCCTCAACATTATTAGTATCATTTACTAGTTCTAATAGTTTTGGGTAGAGGTTTTAGGGTTTTCTATTGTAATATCATGTCATCTGCTAAGAAGTAGAGTTTTACTTCTTCCTTTCCAAATTATAATGACATTTATTTCTTTGTCTTGTCTCACTTTTGAGGCTAGAACTGCCAATATTATGTTGAATAGAAGGTTTTAATAAAAAATATTTCAAATATGTTTAGGAGGAGACATGTGTACAATGACTTCAATTGGGACAGTCTGGACATTTTTATAATGTGTATGTCTCTCTGATCCTCCATGCTTCTTCTATTATATCTTTGTTGATTGCACCACTTCCATTTATTCTGGTCTCTACTCAGGAATTCTTATTTAATTCATGTGATTCTTCACATTCTGTCCTTCATATATAAAACATTACACTCTGCACAAGCACTTAAAAGGCTTGATGACCATTTTATCATGGTATCCTTCCTCCCTAGGATGTCTGCAGGAAACTACAAACTTGCGTGTGAGATTGCAGTCAAACGCTTCAAAGAACGTAAGGTTGAGATTTCAGATGCAATAAAAACACCATATCCTCTCCTTGAGACACTTCGTGACAATAAATTGATCACCAATAAAATATATAAAGTAAGTGAAGTTTATTTTGTCACAATCTGGTAAATCAGCCCCACATTAGTTTTTTGGGTAGTTTGGAATCAAATGTCAGGGCACAAATAGACAAATGAGGGGTCTCCTGTAAGTGGGGGCTTTCTCAAGTACTGCTCTAAGCGTTCCTATAAGGTGAAAAAAAGAGAGAAGCTGACATCATTGGAGGCAATCATGCTCCTGACTGAAGGAACGGGACTTTTTGGTGCCCCCTAGAGTTGAGGTGAATAACGCTGGAGATAGGCTGGATCTGAAGGTTATGGGCCCCATAGGTGTCCAGTATAATGCTTGTAGGTGTTAGATGTACAATATAGCATAAACTAGGGATTAAATGTATTTTTAATGAATGGATGAATAACTTTAATCAACTGATTTAATAAAATAATTTACACACGCTTTCTTCCAGTGAACATCAATTTAAATGCTTAGGTCTGAGAACATTAAAACCCACAGAAAATGAAAGCATTGTTAGGACAAATTTCTAACTATTTACATGCTATTCTCCCTCCAACAGCTTTCAGCTTTCTTTTCCTTTGTTATTTCTGGAATCCTGAAAATTAGATAATTCTAGCAAAAGACATAGGTGGAGATACAAAGATGTGAATCTTCTCTTTCACTATGAATAGGCTACTTTACAGCAAAGCCCACAGGAAGGGAACAATGACCACCTGGCTTCCTTGAATTTTGCCAGGCCAAGTTGGTCCTACAGAAGGGACAAGTGTTTTTCATTCAATAGAACATCAGCCTATCACCCGCTCAGTCAATTCCTAAAATATTTTGCCAGGTTCTGAAAGGGCTACATATCATTTAACTTTGAACCAATTTTCATTCTGCATATTGCTCCTCCTTCCATCTAATATAAATGGGAATGACGAGATCAAATGCACAAATGCGTATTTTTAAGGAAAAAAGATTTACTTATTTGTAGCTATATTAATATGGGGAAATTTTAAAACTGTACATGAGAAGATACCTATGTAAGAGAATTGTAATACATAAAAATGAAATCACTTTCTAGCGCACTTCTGTAACTTAAAACTCTGTATTCATATTTCCCTGTTCACTACTTTTTAAGGAGTCTAAAGCATCTTGTGAAAACCTGTCGGCTGTACCAAAAGTGGTGTATGGAGTCCTCAATAAAATTAAGGAGATGAGTCACCTGCCACTTCTGGAAATCTTGTTCAGCGAGTTCATGACGAAGAACTACCCTGATTTAAATGGCATTTGTAAAGGCTTCAGAGATGGTAATGAGGCTTATAGCCTACCTTTCAATGTCTGTGGCAAATTTTTTTGACAAATATATTTTGAGCATGTGTCACACATGATGTTGGTCCGAGGTGACATAGCAATTAAGAATACAGACATCAGGAGTCTTCTAGAAGTTTTTGCTATAGTGACTACAGTATAAAATACACCTGGAGGTCTGCTTAACTAAGCATTTAAACTCACACAACAATTAGAGTCACAGTCACATCAGGTTTACTTTGAAGAACAAATGACAAGAACCACTGCACCTGAGTAAGGCACCATCAGTTACTGCTCTTTTTTCACGTGTCCAAGTACCATCAAGTACCCTACCATCTGCCTCAGCTGACAGCTCAGCTGTGGGTGCAGAATCCACCTGGCTTAGGAGCACCAAGACCAGGGGAGTCAATGTCTCATGTAACAACTCTGTAGTCATTGCTTTCAGGGACCTCATGAGGGACATCTGAGTTACAAGAGTCACCACATTGGAGGAAGATCTGCTATAGCTTATAGTTGACATGGAGTCCTTCTGAGTCCAGTTATGGGTCATTTTTCACCCTAAACCCAGTGTTGACCTTGTAATACCAAAAAGAGAGACCACCTTCATCAGGTGCCCAGAGTAATGAGCAAGAAAATTAACCCAGGTCAAATTGGCCCTTAAACAAAGGTAATGGCTGAATTAGCTCTTTCTCCACCAGGGGTGAGACAAACATTAATCAAATAATCTCAAAATCAATTTCTCCACCAGAAACTGTGTTTGGTACCACACAAAAGTGACTGATTCAACACTTTTTTCTGAGAATCATAATGTATAATTTCTAACTGTAGTCTGAATTTGCTGTTCAAACTGTTTGGGCAATAATTTTAGCTTGATTGTCACTCATTATAATTTCTTCTTCCTATAATTTTTGTTTTTACCTGCCAAAAAATTTTATTTCAACACAGTTTAGTATCCACCAAGATCTCCAAATAACAATGGAGAATTCACAGGAAAAAGAATTAGTTGCACTGAGTAGTGCAGATGCTCTGGGGAAAGCACTTGGCTGGTGCACTGGTCTCACCTTTTTGGCAGCCTCCCAGGCCCTGGTACAGACCTCTTGAGACGTCCTCCAGGGCCACAATATTCACTCCCTCCTGGCAGCTTCAGAGAGTCTCCTGGGATCTGGGACCCCTGGAGGTCTTTCTAGTTCTTCCTGTGGCCTCTGCTGTCTCTTTGGGAGGTGCTCATCCTCCTGACCCAGTAAACTCCACCCTTCTCTTGACCACCTATTTATTTCAAGTTTTTGTGCCTTCACTTTCATACATGCAGTCACTCACAGGATCTTTGTCCTTCTCACGAGGAAATTCTTGTCTTGTCTTTACAGTTTGAAGAGGTCAGAAAGCACACTTCACCTCCACTTTTTATTTGACACATGATTTTCCAGCCATCTGTAATTTTTCTTACATGAGTGACAAACTCATGGTGTTTTCAACAACTTTTTATCCTGATATTTGAGTGACTCCTTTCTGTGTGGGTAACATAAGGATGCCCTTGTTGGGGTTCTCTTTTCTGTACCAGGGATGGTGTGGAACTTCACCATGAAGATTGGGACTCACTGAGTTCTGAGTAACCAGAAGGCTGAAAATTCGTAAACATGCCCACTTGATGTCCCTGCACTCTGATAGATATCTCTAACTTGTTTTCTCTCTCTCTTCAGTGATTGAAAACAAAATTTCTCATCAAGCAAGTACTGGAGATGAGAGTGCAGAGAACCGTAATACTCAACTGAGCATTGAACAAGGTGATTACAAATAGATAAAAACCGATTCTCTTCTGCTAAAAAGTAAGGAGAACTGTGCTTACTGCTCACTGCTGCCGTTGGGTGGAAGTATCACCATGTGCCCATTTGCAGAAAAAGTGACTGAAATCCGGAGAGACCATGTATGCAGTTGGCTTGGAGTCAAATGAGCAGGATGAACCCAGGCCTTCTGAACCCAAAGGCCATCCTCTAAACCCTATAAAATCCCAGATAAACTGAAGGCAAGGACAAACCTGTGAGTCAAGAATAGGGAAATATATTCAGAAAGGAAGATACAAAAGGAAGAATACCAAGAGGTACAGGAGTGAAGGGAAATCACTTGCTGAACCCTGGTGAAAAAGCCCACAAAGCAGAGTGAACAGACCTGCAGGGAGGATCTGTGTGAAGCAGGCTGGGGGTCCAGTAAGACCACCAGTCTGGGGTAGCTCTGGAGACTAAAACAGGTTCCCTATGGCTGTGGCTGAAAAGACAAGCCATCACTAGTTACTGAGTGGCTCATGGATGACATAGTGAGATGTCCTGACTGAGGCCAGGGGTGCAGGTCTGCATTGATTCCTGGGGGAAAGGGTTGTCAAGTACTGTGATGTAAAGATCAACATGGGACTGGAGGAGAATTGCACAGCTCACTCTTCAATTTCTGAAATAAGGTTCTAATTTCTTCCTTCAGGAGCTGGTGGAAACTCATATCCATTCCTGACCTGGCTCTTCCCGGATCAGTCCAATTACACAGGTCTGTTCCTTCTGGCTGTTCTGTGATCCTTTGCTGTTCTTGTCCCTTTCTGCAATAGGCTGTGGTGGGAGGGCTGCTTCTTTTTAGTACAGAGTGCCCAGAATTGCCCATCTTGTCATGTGCTGTGTCTCAAAGATTTAGAAAACAGAGTCTTCATACACTGAGTTGCCTGGGAAGGTTGGTCCTCTCATTCTCACGTGTGCTTGCTGCCAACTGCTGACAGCTCTGGGACCTCTTGTCCATGTGTCTGGCTTCATGGCCTCTGCATCTGTCTTGCTTGAAATAGGCTGTGGCCTCAGCTGATGATTTTCCATCCTGTGGTGGCCTGTCCTGCAGGAGACAGGTTAGCAATGATGACTGTGTTCCTTGGGGGAGAGTCCCTCACCTGTTGAACCCTTTACATAGTTCTCTGGGCCTCCCATTCAAACCCTCTCACATCATCCCCAGCACAGCAGGCCAGACGCTGGTCAAAAATACCAGAGGGGCCTCTGAACAAACACTTGAAACTTTAACAACCAGTAGCCACTGTTTACAACTCTGAACATTTCCTTAATCTATAACACACTTATAAAGTTGTTAAAATATTTAAAATAAGATTAATTAAAGACATGAATCCTGAAAAGTTAATTTTTTGGTCAGTGACCATATCACCTATAGTAACACAGGCAAGATTTTATGTCAAACAGTTACAATGATGGTATGCCATCTGTGTTTTTCAGAAGACAAAGAATCTGCTTGGAGACTTGGGCTACTTGTGGGAGTTCAGGCTCTGAGACTAGGGATTAAACTCTGCCACAGGGCACTGTCAGAGCAGGAGGTGTGGTGACCCACAGCTGGCTTCCAGTTCTGCCCTGAGACCTTGGGGATGTGACTTCCCCTCTTTGTCCCTCAGTTTCATCATCTATAAAATCGAGGTAATAATAGTACCTCCTTCACAGGGTGACAAGTTGTATCATGGAAAGAATTCACAGACTTGCATTGTTACAGAAAAGATGACTCAGACGGCCTGGGAGTTCACAAAGTGGAGTTTATTCACACATGTGGACCCAGAGGAGATAAAATTCCAAATTCTGGGCATTGAGCTTAAGCTGGAGTTTCCTTATATGTTTGTTACACAGGCAGAAGGAGGAGGGGAAGGAGTGCATCTGCTAAAAGCGGGCATTAGTGTACGACCTTGAGATAACTGCTTATCTGGGAAAGGCTGCTGTCTGGGAACGGCTGCTGGTCAGCTCCTGCCTAAGAATGGCTACTGCTCAGCTATGTCCTGTCACAGAATGAGTCTCCATCAGCGTTCTAAAGATTTTTTAATATTACTATGTTTATGATCATTATTATTAGTATTAGGCCAGAGTCTAAACTGTTATCTACCACAGTAAACTGTGGGGTTTTCTTTTCTCACATATGTCCATGGTGGATTTAATTATCCCTCAGGCTGTGGAGCAGTGATCAAAACAGTACCAATCTCAGGCCCAAGAAAATAAATTGACAACCACAGGTTCGCCATCCTTATATCACACTGGTGTATAATAAATTTATGTCTTTATTCCCTGACTCTCCTTTGGAAATATGTGACAAGGAGGAGACTCAGGGAACTTCCTGCACCATGGGAGGTATAATTCTGTAGCTCATGTGGGATGTGTTATTTAATAAAGGACATTATAAATTAGCATTTTTATAAAATAAAAACACAGTGATTTATTTTATTTTATTTTTTGAATATTTTATTTATTTATTTTTAGAGAGGGAAGGGAGGGAGATAGAAAAAGAGAAACATCGATGTGCGGTTGCTGGGGGCTGTGGCCTGCAACCCAGGCATGTACCCTGACTGGGAATTGAACCTGCGACACTTTGGTTCGCAGCCCACACTCAATCCACTGAGCTATGCCAGCCAGGGCTCAGAGTGACTTTCTAAAAGCACCCTGATACTCTTAGAAAATTACATTTAGTGAAAGAGTTAACATTTAACAGGCATCCAACATTCATCAAAGTGTATTCTTAGCAGTTCATCTACCAGTGTACTGGTGGGAACAGGAAGGGTTGAGAGGAAGGAATTGTGACTAGTAATGAGCAGAGAAGGAATTTAATGCTCAGGTGGGGTGTTGGGTGGAACCATGACATTATGACCCAAATAATGTGCAACAAACCACCAGTAAATACACCCAAGAGTCTGACCTAGCAGGATGGCTTGACTGTGACATGCATAGGTCAGAATAACACTGTGTCTGATGCCGCCCCCACCCCAAGAGGAGGCTCCAAGGAACGTGTATGTAACATAAAACATGTACCAGGACCCATGTCCTATGTTAACATTGTGGGAATTAAATTTTAAATCATCTTTACATAAAGTACTTTGTTTAGGAAAAGAACAGTAGATGAAATAATCACAGCTGCACTGATAAAATATTTTCCATCCATACAGTATTGATGTTGGAGGGAACAGAGTGGGATGGGTCAGTGGAACCAGTAATGAGTGAGGGAGGTTCAGAGTGGGGAAGAGGGTGTGCTGGTCCTGGGTAGTTTATCCAGGATCTTATTGTTCCTTCCTTCAATTTGCCCTTTGGCTCTGGCCACAGACCCATGCAGACTTTCTTGACAGCTCACTTGCTTCTGCTTCTTGCTGGGTTCTTAACTTGATCACTCTAGCAAGAGATTGGAGAGGGGGAGCAAGGGAGAAGCTTGGTTTTTCCCATTCACTGTCTTGGGCAACAGTTCTGGCAGCAGCAGTAACTCTGATGACTCTACCTTCCACCAGGCAGGCAAACATGATCCCCTTTCTAGCTCCCAGGCAGCCTTGGCACATGACCTCACCTTTGATCCCTCCCATAGCTTCCTATTCATTATTCTTGGGTTGGAATTCTCAGCTCTTCCATTGGCTGTATGACTCATCATCTGGATTAAATTCCTTCTGCTCTAAAAGCTTAGAGAAGTTTCTGTTTTCTGGTTGGACCCTGAGTGATAAAGAAAGCAAAGAAAATATCTGTGAATCATACATGGTCTTGGTACAGCTACACCTGACAATAGACTTTCAGAGTGCCTCTCTGGAACAGAAGACATAAATGTGCTGGATACAGTTACAATCAGTGACAACAATGCATTAGAAACCCAACAAGGGATTGAGAAATATGCCCAAGAGTTTGAGCCAGTAAGTAAGACTGAGTGCCTGAGTATAATGAGTGTGGAAGGGAACTGGCAGGTGGAGGGACCCTACATTGTGGGTAAAGGCACAGGGAGGCTGCAGTGATGACTGGAATGCTAGACAGGAAGAAATTACAAAGAAAGACAAGGTTGACATAGATGAGGGCTCTACAAGTCAAAAAATAATGAAGAGACAGAAAGAAAATAGGAGAAAGTAGGAAACATAGCTGACAAAGGATAAACTAAAAAGTTGGGTGGCGCCACAGGACTAGGTCTAAGGTGAGGGGGGAATACCCTGGGACACAAGTAAGGAGGAGCTCACCCTGAGGACCGCTTGTGTCTTGGGCACCTTCTTTGCTTTACCCAAGACCCTGTTGGCCCTGGTAGGCAAGGATAAAAATGTAAAGAAATAGTATAAGGAGACAAAGATACAGAGGGAAATGTTTATCAATAATAAAAAATGGGGAGGGAGACACAAAGAAAACTGTATTGAAGTGAGTAAAGGACAATGAATGGAGAACTGGCAGAGAGAGGATCAAGCTTTATCTGATAGGAGGAGACAGTCACCATAAAGAGGGCACAGTGGGCTGCTGTCCACAGTGCTCAGAGTGGCCCTGGAACCCTATCAGATGAAAATAGGCCGCTACTTTGAAAAGTAGAAACAAAAGTAATACAGATAAATAAATAAAACTCAGTGGAATTACAGGAAGAAGGTCTTAATTATAGTGAGGGTGGTCACTCCCTTTGGGGAGACAAACAAAATTCTCCATTTTTGTAATTAGGTTCAGGAGCAGAGCTACCCCACCATGGAAACTGAATAAATTCTTGCTCTGTAGATCTTGTGGATATAATGAAGGAAAAGACATTTTTTAATTCAGGAGATGGATGGGAAGCCCAAGCAAAGACTGACTGTAATCAGGCATCTGATATAGTAGGCAAGGTTGACTGAAAGAATGTGTGATGTGAATCATGGTAGCAGGTCGGGGCCTGGGACACGTCATGTGGCCTATGGAGGCTGCCCTGGTGGCCTGAGTTAGAGGTAGGAAAGTGAGAGGATCAGTACCTTATGCAGTGAGTTCAACAGAATAATGTCCCCTGTGATTGGAAAAGTATAAAAAACAGAAAAGGTAAATTTAAGTGTTGCTGTCAGAGAGTATTTTCTATGTTCAAGGCAATAATTCAGAGAGCCAAGATATTCATGAAAGGAGATTTAAAAAAAAAAAAAACAGGAAGAGAAGAGAATGTATAAAGAGATACCATCACCAGAAACAAAAATAGCAAAAATAGGCCAAACCAAGAGGAAAGTGAAGAATTAAGACAAGAATGAAAGAAAGAGGTAGAATGGGGGTGGAAGTAATAGAGAGCAAAGGTAAGAGGTAGAAGGAGGGTGGGGATCGGATGTAGATAGAGTGAGGATGGAAGTAGGAGACAGGGTGACTGTGGGGTAAGCATTGCTGCAGAACGGGCACAGCTGCCCCTTGTGCCTGAATGTCACCACCTTCTGTGTAGGACCTGGAGCAACCTGCAGGCCACACATGTTGGGGCACAAACCAGGGGGACCTGAGTTGACTTAGCTTCTAGGTCTTCCTTGTGCTCTTGTCATGAGGTTTCCTATCAGTGGGCTCCTTGGCGCCTCCCTGAAAGTCTAAGGGGTTTTTGTCCTCTGTGCAGTGACCAGCAGTGCTGACTCTGCAGAACGCAGAAACAGAGAAAAGCCTCCAAAAGCTTCCACCTCAGCACTGAAAAGAAAACCAGGTAAGGAGGTGGGAGCTCAAGGCTTGGGCTGCAGGATCTGAATTAAGAGCAACTCTTTCCAGGGGCATCTGTTCTGAGCTCATGCTGCACTATGGATCCAGTTTATCTTGGAATCTCATTCTCTGCATTTATTTCAGTATTTTACTTAATTTCTTGGGAATGTGAAAGTTAATAAGAATTCATTATGTTTACATTTTTTGAAAATGGGGCCTATTAATTTATGGGTCCTATTAATCAACCTATGCATCTATCTATTGATTGTATAGTAGAAATAAGCCAGCAAAGTAATGAATGTGTTTGAAAACTGAGTGTATGAGTATAAAGTGCTGGTTGGATATTTACAGTGGTTTCTATAGAGAAAAGAAAGCTAAGTTTTTCTTTATTGGAAGGTCATATTGTCATCAGGTCACAAACTTTGAATAGTGTCAAGGGCCAATTCCTTCAGTTATCTAGTGTGAGCAGAAAAGGGTAAGGAATTTTGAAACCCAAAGTATTGTTTTTGACAGAGTTCTTCAGCAGGTTGGAAACATATAGTGACTTTTCAAAGGACCTTTCCAAATAGTGTCTTACTTTTTCCTTTATAGGAACCCTGAGGGGTAAGCAGTATGGACACTATTAATTTTGTTTCTAGATGAGCAAACACAATCACATAAATATTTCAAGGTCTTCCAGAAAGTCTCATAGAGAAAAAGGGGAAGACAAGACTAGCATGCCACATGCTGTGTTGTTTCCTTTACAAAACTGGAGCTCAAAACAGTTACCAAAATATGGTTTCCTCAATTCTTTGTGCAGCATGAGTAATTGTAAGATCTGTAGCTCTTTAGTGCACAAATCAGAGATTCATTTCCCCTTCCTACTTCCACAGAGTATATTGCAAACGTGTCTATTGCAAATATGTTTACTAAGTCAAACCTTTAAAAGCAAATAAAAATGTTACCTGCTCTTGATGTTACAACACAACAATATTGCAAGTAATACTTTTGTTCTGATATCTCACCATATCCATCAATGTATAATGGCAGTTTGCTTTAGTTTTTAGGGAGTGTACTTTCTGACTTGTGTCTCAGTGTAGCATACTGCACTGAAAGGTGGTCCCAACATAGGTCTATGGCTCAGACACAAGAGAAGATTATTTCTCAGCCTTGCAAATGATTCAAGAAGCACCACGATGTATAGGAGGCTGTCTACCTTCAACACAAGATATCCAAGTCCTCCTCACAGAGAAACAGCCAATGAATACATTGTGAAATGACAATAGAAGGGGTAGGAGGAGGAAGAGATAGAAGTGTAGGAAGGTCAGGTTCAAACAAAGCAATGAATTGTCTCTGCTCTGGGGGCAGGGAAAGGAGCATCAGTAGCCTACAAGGCAGGTGACCTAGAAGAGCAGTGCAGTGACCTATGCAAAGGCCATGATATACATGGGTTTTCAAAATATTTCCAAGTTTATTAGGGAATTTCCTGCTGAATCGGTTCCTTGGTCACACACTGAGGCACCTAGCGAATCCTATTCCTCTGTGCAGAGATCAATAACCTGGACTCCTTAGAATTGAGCAAAGGAGGAAAGACCAAGAAGTCACCTGTTCATGACTCTAAAACGCACCAGAGAAGATGTATTTCTGGACATCAAAATCCAGAGTCTGAAACCAGAGCTCTGTTTCCCAAACGAACCTCATTCTGACATTCTCCATATGCATTGATTCCATGACTTCTAGAGCATCACTTTGAGCATTTAATGTCTTCAACCCTATTGGAATATGAAAGAGGGAAAAGGGGCATTATGAACTGTTGTTCAGCTGGATGAGCCCAGTCAATTGATATTATGACAACATAGCAATAACACACTCCACTGGCAAATGGCAGTCTTTTATACTACACACTGACTACACACTGTCATATCAAGTATTGCTAAAGAGTTGAAAAATATACTTCATCTCTACCAACATGTTTTAAATTCTACAGAGAGTAGTGAGCATAGCATTTCATAATTTCTTAGCAATATTCTCATTGGTACAAAACTTGGAAAGTCTTCATAGAATCATTGGTGCTGCTATTTAGGTACTGATGGAAACAGTGGCTCAGTCCAACTTCCTCTCAAACCCAAATAATACTTAAACTATTGGCTTACATTTTGATTTTTCACAGTGCTATTGTGAATATAGGTTCATTTTGTTTTCACAAATACCTTAACAGGGAGATGGGGTAACTAGGTTATTTCAGTATTACAGATGAGGAAACTGGAGGTAATGTTTGAAGGTCATTTACAAATTCACATATTGAAGTAAAGGGGAGAGTCTGGCAGAACCAGTTCTGGTGTGGGCACCAGAACTGGGTTCAGCTCAAGGAAAGAGGAAAATGCTCATTTCAAAATTGAGATTATCACTAACCCTTTCTGCTGTGTGAGTTATACATTATGTAAGACTGTTGCTAACAAATAACTGTTTTCTTCCTCTTACTTTATAGAGTCTATGAACTTAAAGCCATCTACATCTGGAAACAAACCTTCCAAAAGAGGTAAGAGCAAATAACAGCTTTCATGGTTACCAATGAGCAGTGTTTTCTGTAAAAAAATCCTTCTAATTCCTTGCTATATCTTTTATAGTAAAGTACAAATTTGTTTTAATTTAAGGTAGTTCATTTTAACTTTTATATTAAGTAGACTAGTGGCTATGACAAAAAAAACCCCAACAACTCAAAGATATCAATGTCCCAAACACAGTAGAATTTAAGGGGAGGGGTGGGTCTCTATTTCACAAAGTCATCCTGGGAGAATCAAGTGACCGTTCTGCCTCCTTCAATGCGAAATTTGTAAGACCACCTTGGGAGAGAAGCAGAGCTAGTAATGAACACAATTATAGACATAAACACAAATCCATAAAGCTACATGGAAAGGAAGAAAGGGAATGCAGTGCAGAATGCAGAGGGCCACGAGAATGCAGAGGGGTCCAGTGAGAGAGAAATATCTCCACCCCAGGCCCAGGGGACAGATGATAAAGTACTGACCTACAGGTCACGTGAATACAAAAGGCAGATCCTGGGGGATTGAGGGAGGGACAAGCTAGCCCTGGGTTTTCAGAGCTTCCCAACTTTTTCCTGAGTTCCTTGTCACACACTGAGACCTTCAAGGAACATTTGCTCCTTTTGCAGTGAGAAGTCCTGAACCATCTTCGGAGTTCAGTGCAGAGGAGAAGCCCCCAGAAGCCGGGAGCTCTGCAGTGAGAACTGGTGCTGACCAGGAGGGTAAGGGTCACCATGGCTGGGCTCCAGGACAGCAGGAGCCTGAGGTCAGGGCTCCTGTTCCTCTGAGCACACCTCACATGCGGGAGCCCAGTCCTGTCTTGCTCTCATGTGGCCACTGTGAAGACTGCAAAGAACAAAATAAACTAACAAACAAAATAGAAATAGACTCACAGATACAGATAAAAAATGACAGGTGTCAGATGGGAGGGGGTACAGGGGCTGGGTGAAAGAAGAGTTTAAGCAGAAGAAAAAAAGAAGAAAGAAAAGAAAAGAATAACCTCATACACAGACAAATAAAACAGTATGGTGATCACCAGATGGAAGTAGGGTGGGGAGATGTAGAAGAGAATAAAGGAGGATGAATGGGGATGGGAGGACACATGGCTTGGGGTGGTGAACGCACAACTCGATGTACACATGATGTATTACAGAATCATGCACCTGAAACTTATATAATGTTATTAACCAATGTCACCCCAACCAATTCAATAACAAATGAAAGTAAATAAAACAGCAAAAAAAGAAATCACTTAAGTTCAGGCTTAACAAGATGGCTCTGGCAGGACAGCAGTGCCTCCTTCCTTACTGCATGCTCAGAGACCTGTCATCCCCCAAGCACTGGATCACATAGTGATGTTCACACACTCTGCACCTGTTCTCTACAGAACAGAGACAGCTGGACAGTCAGTTATTGCTCAATTTTGTCACAAGCCTGTTCATATTTCAACAGACTCTTAGTTGTTTTTTAGTTATGGACACAAGGAAAAGTTTTTGGCTTTTAAAAGGTTATGACTATTAAGTTCTCTTTATAGCTTTTGACAAATGACCCCCAACATGACATTGGCCTATATAGTGAAGTTTGAGCATGGCTTTGCCAAAAAGGGCATCTATTTATGTTTACAACAACCTCAAAGTTTGGCCAGATAATGGTTGCTCCCCAATTTCACTGTTGGGTAGCCATCAGTTTGCTCTCTGTATCTATGAGGTTTTCAGGATCTTTACAGAATCACAGGGAGAGTTACCTTTATTCAAACCTCTCAAGCCACACATAAAATAATAATGTTTTACTATTTTAGAAATGCACTGTGATTTATATCCTGTTTGTTACAAAACACCCCACTGTGCCTGGGGCAAAATCTTATTCTCAAATATATTAATGTTTCTGCAACAAAATTGTGTGAATTCACACCAAGTATGATAAGTTATAGATTCTACATGGACTCATGGCAGCTAATTCCAGCTTCCCTGCCAAGCAACTTAGCTGTAAACCTGTGAAAAATTATTGGTTTTCAAGACTTCTTTGATTCTGCATATGGGATAAAGCATTGTGAGTCTTGCTTCATTTTGTAGCAATCTCATTCCTTCAGATGAGAAGAGACAGAAATGGTCATCACCACATCTTTATAATCCAAATCCTTCAACAATGAAGAGTCATAAGATTTACCACTCCTTCACTTATAGAATATTGACTGTGTTTTCCTTTTCTTCCAAATCCTGTGGACACTGGAAACAAATCCATTTTAAAAATAGGCAAAAGGAAGAAACCTAAGAGCAAACATAACTAGTAGCTTTTTTTGTTACAAAGCTTTATTCAAGTATTCCTGTTTTTTCCTTTAAATAAAAAATAGTAATTTGTTGGGATTTTAGATGATACACAATAAATATTATGCACTTAGTGGGCTGCTGACTGGTATAAAAGGTCAATGGCACAAGTGCAGCACAAGTGCATTTGTATGCAATAAAAGGATACCTGGGTGACACCAATATGCTCGATAGGCCTGCTCTTTGGGGACCTGGCTGAGGAGGCACCAACATCTCATAAAAACATTAACACCTGGACAGGATGGAATAGCTGTTACAATCCCTGCATAAACTGAAGTACAGAAGCATTTAAGGTATATTTCAAAGTCATGCTGAGAAATTAAACGAGACCCAGGGCCCATTCCAGACACTTATTTCTCAAGAAATCAGACATCTTTATACTCATATACTAAGGTCTTCTGTGGCATGAACCATCCTAAGACCTGGAACTTTTATTTGTTCATGTTTGTTTTCTCACCACCATCTGTTATTTTCTAGGTTTCATGGATGTTGGAAACAACTCTGCTTCACAAACACCCAAGAAAAAAAAAAGTAAGAGTGAATAAAACTTTCCTTACTTTTAATGAGAGAGATTAGTTTTAAACACTACAGTTTCATCGTTATTATTTATAATATAATATTAGACGAAATGATGTCTCCTCTAAGATGTCTATGTCCTAATCCCTGGAACCTGCAATCTGTTATCTCACATGGCAAGTGAAGCTTTACAGATGTGATTGAACTGATGCACCTTGAAATGGGGGAGATTTTCCTGGATTACCTGGGTGATGCTAATGTACTCAATAGCCCTTAAGAAGTGGAGAAGCTTCCTTGGCTGTGGAGAGAGGAAGAGGTGACTCTGAAGGATCAGTCAAGGAGGTGCAATATCACTGGCTCTGCAGATGGAGGGGGGACTAGGGAATGTGGGGGACCTCAAGAAGCAGGAAAAATCAAGAAAGCAGATTGTCCCCTACAGCCTCCAGAAAGCAATGGTCTGCTAAAAACTGGATTTTTATCCCAGTGAGTCATTGCCAGACTTCTTATTGACATTAATTGGAAGATGATACATGTCTGTTGTTTTAATCCATTGTTTGTAGTAGCTTGTTATGACAGAAATATAGAAATAATACAGACTTTGGCTCTTATAAGTGCCTTATGGCTATAAAACAATCCTAAAAATCTGTCCGTGTCTGTGCAGGAAGCAGAGGCTGGAAGAATTTAATTAGGAAGATTTTTAAAAGCCTAGATTCCCTTGAGCTGTTTGGTCTTAGAAATGTGGTTGCTGAGGACCTAGAGAGGACTCAGAAGGAGAGAAGAATATGGGAAAGAAAACCTGTGCTGTCCCAGAGAAATTGTAAATCATCCTGAACAGGGAGGTTACTGGTGTGACTGGTGAGGATCAGAAGGAAGTAAAAAACATGTGTTTGGGAACTAGAAAAAGAAGATCCTTATTATAAAATGACTGAAAGCATGGGGAAACCCTGTTCTGCAGACATGTGGAAAGCAGAACTTTGTAGAGATTTCTACGTGATGAGAATGCAGCAGTTTTCTTTTTGCTGCTTACAACAAAATATGAGAGGAAAGAGAAAAGCTGAAGGGGGAACTGTGTGTTTTTTTAAAAAAAAGAAATCAAGACTTGATGACTTGGATACTTCTTAGCTTACTCAGGTGCAAAAGATGCTAAAGCTGAAATTCACTGTCAGGTAAGTGTGCTCTGCAGAGTGACCAAGAATGTGGCTTAATGACTATTTGCTGGAAACTCAGAAGTAAGGAAAAGTCAGAATATTCAGTCACAGAAAAATTCTGTGATGAGATTATGTGTGTGTTTTAGAGATTCCCTCAGCCATCTCAGCAGAAGCCAAAAATTGGCATGTGATTATGGAGGGAGGATCCGTGCAGGAGCCTTTTGTCTAATGGAGCAAATCCCCAGGACATACCTGGGAGACCTATTCAATTCTTGAGAACTTTATACCAACAGAAACAGAGCTGTCCAAGTGCAATCCCCAGAATCTGTAATCTGTTTGGTTTTTTTACTTTATTTTTATTGTTGACACTATTACAGATGTTCCCAATTCCTGCCTTTATTCACCGCCAGCACCAGCGCCCATCCTCCCTCCCTCTGGCCATACAGCACACTGTGGTGCGTGTCTATGTGTTATGCAAATGTGTTTGTTAGGTAATCACTTCCCCTTCTTTCACCCAATCCCTTTGTCCTCCCTCCCCTCTGACAGCTATCAGATTTGTATCTGATATCCAGTTCGAGCTGTTTAATTTTTGCACATGACATTCAGTAATGTCTTTAGGGGGTGGCATATAGATATCCTGTTGTCCCTACACCATTTACTGAAGATTATCCTTTTACATTGAACCAATTGCTTTGACATTTGGCTTATGGCCAAAAGTCATTTGCCCATCCAAGTAGGATGTATTTCTCTACTTCTTTTTCTGTTCTATTTTCTATGTGTCTATCTTGAAGTGAATATTCTATTTTCTTGATTACTACAGCTTTATAATAAGTCCTAAAATCATGTACTAAGACCTATAATTTTCTTTCTCTTTTTCAAAATGGTTTTAGCTATATTAGGCCCTGTGTATTTGGAAGCTTCCTCTTTTTCCTTTAGTTTAGCCACTTTGAAGATCACATCATTGTCCAAGGTACCTGCTGAATGCAGCCACCTAGACATGCTCTAGGCCATCCTAAGGAGAAATGGGGAAGAGCAAAATACACTTTCCTTCAGAGATCTGCCCCTTTTGTGAGAAGCTTTTCTAGACTTCCCCACCTCCCACCTCTCACTCATCAAATCTGAAACAGGTGGTCCTGCCAGCTATTAGTGAAGTTATGGACTACGGTATTTTGTCTGGGCTATGACATCTCCAAGAAGGCACATGTTCTCTTAGTAAATTAGGAATTAAAAATGCACAGCTGGAATACAGTATGAAGAATTGACTCTTTTAGCTCTTAAAAGCCTGTTGAAAGTTCCTTTGGAATGTAATTGTGTGATCCATATTTATAAATGTTTTCTGTCCCTTTCAAAGTATGCACATTGGAACTATTTTGGTGATCTGGCTCCTCCCCATATACATTCTCTTCCTGAAGCACAACTTGGTTGTTTAAATCTCCTGGATGCACAGTAAATTAGGTTGTACGCATTCCATCCTGTCATATAGGGATGTATTACATGCCCCGAGTTGACTGTGTATTTGACAATTCCTCCTTGTTCTGTTTTTTTTTTACTTGAAATTCTTTGAGGCTATTCATGACTGTTATTACTTAGGTGGATTTCTTCTTTTATAATTACAGAGTGTTCCTCTATATCGTACTTAATGCTTTTTGCTTTCAAATCTTTACTCAGGGTGCTAATATTGTCACATTAACTTTTATGTTTTAAGCTTTTACTGCCTTTTTATTAAGTCCCCCTATGCAGTTTATGTTATGCCTCATAATGGCACTTTGCCTCTGGCAAACTTCTCTGATAAATCTGGTCTTTTAATATGATTTTATTATGATAATGATTCCTGATATGTGGACTTATGCATTCTATATTCTTGTTAACCATTTCTTTGGGGTGCTTTTATGTCTTTTTCCCTCATTCTGATTGATTGAGATAGAATTCCATATTCCACCATTTGTCTCTTCTGGTTTGGAAATTGGAGATAAAATTTCTGCAATCTCTCCAACTATGCCCTAATCTCAAAAGATGTCAAGGATCTCAGCATGAATATTTTCAAACTGCACTTTTAATCTCCATGATTGTTGATCAACATTTTCTTACTTCCCTTCAATTATAATTTTTGAAACTATTATCATTTTGTAGTCAATATTTCTGCAAAACAATTTTTCATCATTTTATGCACTTATCATTGTTTCTTTCCTTTGGTTTTACTTTGTGTCTAGTGGAATTAATACCTAGTTGTTGCAGTAGGCTGTGTATGTGGCAAACCTGCCAGTGTCATATGTGCAAACTTGCCCTCGATTTGAAAGAATTTTTAAATAGAAAGATCTCTTCAGTATGCCAATGTGGTTACTGGTTGACTTTCAGAATCTATTGCATGGATGATTATTTCTTTTTTGTAGTTTAAATGTCATTTTTTGCTTAACAGCTTCTTGTCTTGTCAAAATATTATTTTCCAACTATCAAGTTGTGAAAATTTTAGAACTACTGAAAACTTCAAATATTGTACCGTAAACATCAAAATACGTTCCCATCAATGCAAAATTAACACTCACTGTTCTTGCTTTATCACATTTCTGTCCATCTATCCATGTCCCTATCCATCCACTAACCACCCTCAGGTTTGAAACATTTCAATCAGTACATTTCTCTCCAATCCCTTCAGCATGCAGAGTATTAACTAGACTGCAATATTTGTTTCAGTGCTTTTCTTTGTCTCTGGACATGAATTTTATTATTTATAATAAGATGCACAAATACTAAGAGTTATGATTAAAGTATTCTGCTGTAAAATCCAATCTTTATGAAGATGCAGAACATGACCATCACCCTGGAACATAAGGAGCTCTCCCCTGGGGAGAGGAGGGACAATGGACTATCCTAAATTATCTCAGGGGTGAGGTGTTCTCTATTTTATATTGATCAGGTAACAACATTAACCTTCGCTTGCAACACAGTTTCTTAATCAAAAATTCCTTGAAAAGATACCCTGAGGAACCTGGAAATGCCACAGAAAATTACCTCCCAATAAGCTCACCCCATCCAGCAGAGTCTGGCAGTGTCCCCAGGAGGACACCACTCCACCAGCCACTCTGATTAATATCACCACCAAGGGGGGCTGAGTCCCAATCCATTCACTTGTTTCCTGCAGCTTTTAGAAAATCCCTTCTACTGCAAGTGCTTTAGGATCCTGTGATCACTCCTATGGTGCAAGTCACCATGTTTGTATGAGAGAGACAAGTGAACACAGTGCCCTCAAAGGGAAGTATTCACCGCTGTCGAGGTCTGTGAGGATGTGTATACACATCCATTGAGAGTTCGGAGGACAAGCCTGATCTCCAGTCTGGACCACTGGCATGCTAAAGGTCTTATGAGTTGTGCTTCTGTTCATTGTTTCTAGTTTTTAATGGGGCAGGAGGGGGCAAGGTCACTACCTAAGGACCATCTATCCAATCTGCCTCTTATGTCTATGACACCATCCAGGTCACATTTGTTCTTTTCACAACCCTCCACCAAATGACTAAGAATCTATGTGGGGCACATTGCCCAGAGACATTCTGCATGGGATTTCAGATGCTGGCACCAGCCCCTGTTTCCTTGGATCAGGTGCTGAGTGGCAGACTCAGCATCCCTGTGGTGAAAGGCCTGGACCAGGTGGTTTCATTCTCTAAGGAGGACTCAGGGAGCTCTGAATGACAGATATCATTAATGCCTCCCTACCTCCCTACCTTCCTAGATGTTTCTTCCTCAGGGGCCTGGCATCTTTGCTATTCCTTCACTGTTACGAAACCTGTGTGTACTATTCCACTGGCTCCAGCTTTATCTTTCTTTCCATAATCTCCTGCTCTCACTCAGATTTTTCATCCAGAAGAGTCACACATAAAAAAGGCAAAGGCATTTCCAAAAAAAATGAAAAAAAATTAAATCTGAATCATTTGGGCACTCCCAGGACTCCACCTTCCAGGCTGGTTGGTGGAAGAACGAGGCATCTTTCCCAGCAAGATCAGAGAGGAATCCATAATTCTTCAGAGTTGATCTTTGTAACACCATTAATTCCCCCATACCCTTTTATCCTGAACACAATGCAGGAAGAAGCTGATCCCTTTCTGCCTTCTTTGGGGACAGCTGCCTTCAGTGACCAAAGAGCCCTCACAGAGAAGTGTGTGGACCAGGGAAGATGAGGTCATAGACTTAGATGATCAGAGCATTGGGTGTAGCTTTCGATAAAGCGCACACTATTCTCACACTACAAATGGTCCAACCACCCATGCAATTTGCAGATTGTCTAGAGCCTCCTGAGTTCCCCTTTCAGAGTTGGAGAAAGCTGTTATGGGGGAGAAATGAGGCAAAGCAGTGAACACAAACAGGAAGCAGACACCATCTCCATTAGCTCACCCCATCACTGTCCTCTCTGCTCCTGAGTCAGAGCTCACACAGGAAGAGGCAGGTACAGTCTGGGACTTTGCCTCCAATGGCCTAAGTAGAGAGAAATAGCACAGTTGCAGAGCTCCCTTCTACCAGGACAGCAGTGTCACTGTCACATAAGACTCAGGGGGCTGACTGCATGGGGAGCTAAGACAGGTGTCCTGATGCCTGGTGTCTCTGCTAAAGCGTTCTGAGTGTGGGGGGATTGAGAGGTGAAATCAAGGCAAACGTTCTGTGGGTATGTATGAAAAATGCCATGGAAAGGAAGGCTCGGAAGCTCTGAAGATGTGTGGAATACAGTTTCCTTAGTACCCCTATGACTCATAGAAACAGTAACTACATGGTAGGAAGGTCTCTGTGTACAGTTATGAATTAAGACAGAATGAAAATCTTCTCTTTCAGCGGCAACACAGCAGCCGGGTGTGTCTGTGAATTTTCGTGCTGAAATACTTCCTGTGGCTTGTGGGGTGATGACTGGGCTGTTAATTAAGAGAAAATTGGAACGAGGTAGGTTTCCAGGTTTACTTATATTTGTAACACCTCTGTGAAGGAATTGCATGAAGTAATGGAATGACCCATGTGATTTCCTGTCATTCGACGAACTGAAGCCCCACTGTGGCTTGAAAGAAAAAAGAAGGATCCCTAAGATGATATTTTTACACTGTAAGCAGTGGTGCATATCAACTGCTCACCCCCATGTGCAAGTGCCCATGTGGATACCCAAGGAACCAAAGAGAAGTGCAGGAGTGTCAGTCTCAGGGTTCAAAATACTGCATTTTCTACTTTGAATCAGATATAACAGGGAAGAGGCCCTCAGCCTCCACGTTCACATCCTGTATCCCATCTGGGTAACCACCACCAGGACAGGGTGTTGGATGCAGTGAGGAGACCACAGAGTTTAGAGTCAGAAGACCTGATCCCAGCCTCAGCTCTGCTGAGAGTGACAGTGTGAACACTGGGACCTTCCTAAGCTTGAAACTTACCATCCAAGAAACTGATAATAATTACAAACTTGCTTCCTGCTCTGACTTTGAGAGTTCTTTTATATATGAATATAAAGTGGTTTGTGATTTTAACATTATAAAGCTTAAAGCTTTTTGTCTATATGATGAACTTCATATCAGATTACTAAGATTTTATTTATTTATTTTTAGAGAGAAGGGAAGGGAAAGAGAAAGAGAGAGAGAGAAACATCAATGTGTGGTTGCCTCTCATGTGTCCCCTACTGGGAACCTGGCCTGGAACCCAGGCATGTGCCCTGACTGGGAATAGAACCAACAACCCTTTGGTTCGCAGGCCCGTGCTCAAACCACTGAGCTACACCAGACAGGACTCAGATTATTTTTAATATGGCTATGAGAACACTAATATGAATAAATGTTTTATCATAATTATTTTTAAACAACTTCCCTGAGATATAACTCACATATGTATAATTCATCATTTAGAATGTAGAATACATTGTTTTTTTATTTTTGTTCATTCATACCATTATAAAACCATCATCACAATCTAATTTTAGAAGATTTAGTCCCCACCAAAGGAAACCTGATGCCTCTCAGCTGTCAGTGCCCATCCCCACCCCAGCCCATCGCCTACCCTAAGCAGTGATTAATCTATGTTCTGATGTGTAGATCAGCCTATGTAAGCATTTTATCTCAATTGACTCACATAATATCTGCCTTCCTGTCACTGGTTCCTTCACTTAGCATGAAGTTTTCAAGGTTCACACATACAGTGCCATGTCTTATAAGTCATTCTTTTTATTGTCATCTGTGAGCCATAATATGGATTTGAAATATTGCATTTAGTCTCTAGTGAGGGTTTTCTCATTCTTTGGCTATCATGAATAATACTATTTTGTGTAAAGTTATTTTGTGAATATATGTTTAAGATGCTTTTTAGTATATACCTGGTAATTCTATATTTTTCTTATTGAGAAAAAGACAAACTATTTTTCAAAGTATTGCATCAGTTTAATTCTCATCAGCAATATCTGAGGGTTTCAATGTCTCTGCATTCTCACCAACACTTGTTATTGTCTGTCGTTTTTGTAGTGGCCACCCTAGTGCTTAGACTGTAGAATTTGATTGTGGTTTAATTTCCTTTTATCTAATGATAAGGTTGTTAAGTATATGATGATCTTTTACATATCAGTTAAATTTTCTACTGATTAATATTTCACAATTATTTTAGTATCAGCTACCTATGATTTCAAGGATGGGAAAATATCTGCTCAACAATGACAGTAGACTCAGAGAAAATTGTTGTAACGTGGGACATGGATGTTGCCTTAGTGCCATTGTGAGCTGCAGGGCCCCCACTTGAGATTTTAATTCAAAGCAGCAAATCTCCTTGGAGGGAACTTATAAGCTAGGATTCTAGGTTCTGAAGTATGGAAGGGGAGGCCAGATGCTCCTGCTATTGATTGAACCCAGATGAGTGACATCAGATCCAAAGTGGTGGGAGGCCAACCTCTGAGCACTGAGGACAAAGAGGTGTCAGCATCAATGTACCCTGGTCTTATAGGAGCCACAAGGAAGTGCATAAGAACTGAAGATGGAAACTGGTTCACCCCCAAGGAATTTGAAGTCAAAGGAGGCTACCAATCATCTAACTGGAAGACCAACCTGACCTGTGGTGGAAAAACCCTAAAACAGCTGATGGAGGTATTTCAGTAACAGGGGCAGAAGTTGTTACTTCCTTTGTTGTCATCAAAGATGAGGTCAGTATTCAATACCCAGTATGTGCTGAGTTGTGGCTGGAGCCTTGAGGGCAAGACTTTATCCTTTTCACAAGAAGAGGTGCCCCACACTCACACCTCAGTACAAGGAATATACTCCAGAGAAAGAGCGGTATAAAACCAGAACCACAGTTACCATGATTCCGTGAGTTGAGGTAGATGGATTGTGTGTGATACAGCATAATCCATCAATTGGGGTTGTTTGCAGAGAGATTTAATGTCAGGCTAAAGAGTTTGAACTTGTAACATGGACAGTGCAGAACCACAGGGTCTCCTCAGGTGTGAAATGACATATTTAAAACAGTATTTCAAACAACATGGGTATTTGAACTGGCTTCACTGTCTTTCAGCCCAAGAAACGTATAGTCAACCTTCAAGGCTCAGCTCCCACGTCACTCCTGTCTGAATGTTCCCTGATGGACATGCCCTAGTCACCCCTTCCCTTGGCCCCCTGAACTCTCAAGTGAGGCCCTTCTCACACTGTCTTACTCTTATCCTTCCACCCATTCCCTTTGTATCTCTAGACCCCCATAGGGTTTGTCCCTTATGTGCCCAACATGTCCAGAGGGTGTGACACCCTGTAGGTGTGGGACACGTGCATTCAGTTAAATAGCCCTGGTGTGAGCAGGCAGGTGTGAGTGGCACTGGTGGGAATGGAGAGGGGGTGAGAGGTGCCTAAGAGATTGTGAAGGAAAACCTCTGAAAAGTTATTTTAAAATGCACAAAAGAAAGGGAAGAATTTCTAAAGATGTATTTCCGGGTTCTGTGGATGGATCTAGAACAGGTGGGGGGAGGGAGATGGTTCCTCACTTAGACACCTGGACTTTGAGATGACAGTTGGACATTTGTGCAGAAATATTCACAAGGAGGTGGGAATGCCAGACTCACAAAACTTAAACACAGGCTAAGCATCAACTTGGATCTTTTTTCTTTCAGCTTGGATTTATCCCTCAAACTCCAGTTACACGTGAAAACAGACAATTGGTGATTATTACTTTATACTAGTTCTTATTCATAACTGCTTTTATATGTACTGCATCATTTGTATGGTTTCTCAGTTGCATAATAACTTTGTTTCTTTTTCTCCTCTCCTGTGCCTTTATTTATATACCTGTGCATGTATGTATGTATGTATTTTGTGTGCCTTCAGAGTTGCTCCATTGAACATTAGGTTGTATGCAAGGTTATCTTGAATTGTAAACCATTTCGGATGGGGATGATAAGGAGCCATCAAAATAGATTCCATAGCTGAGTGTTAGCTATAGATGCAGATGCTATACAGTTGTTAAAGTTGTAAAAGCAAACATGATTATGGAATACATGAAAACCTTTCTTAATAAGATCATAGGGTCATCTTCAAGTCCCTCCCTGATTTTTCTGATAAAGGTTACTATTTTTTAACTTTAGTGAAATTTAATGAAGAAAAAGTTTGCTCCCCATCATCCAGATGAACCTGTCTAGTGGATCATCTATCTTGGGACACATATGAAACCATATACTACTTCATGAGATAGGAAACTAAAAGGATATTTCTTCTCTGATTACATACATACTGTTTTATCCTTCAGTGAAACATACACACAGACAAACAAAACCCCTTCTGAAGCAGAAAATACTGGCAAGTTTTTCATGAGGATGGTTCTGTTGGAGAGGGATCCTTGTGAGATAGATGTAGCTTAAGTGAGGGACAGACCTGGAAAATTGTTTACTTTGATGCCCTCCTTTAGCTCCACCTCAGGGTCTGTGCAGGCCTCCTATCTATCTGTGAAAGTGGTTTCTCCTTCTGTGGACAATAGCTATGGAGGCAACAAACACATATGTAATATGAATGCAGATCCAGGACAAAGTGGTAGTTTTTACAACATTGGGTATGAATGAGAACTTGAGAAGTGGGGGAAAGATGCGAGGTGCCATTCTCACACACTACAGGTAGAAATGGCCACCCAGGTCATTAATAGAATTCTACACTAGCTTACACAGAGCTGGCCACTGGGACTTCATCTAGCACTGGGAATGTGAGACCTAGGCCTTTACACTACCTGATGTTCTGGGTCTTTTAAACACTCAGACATTGGAACATTTCACCCACTGGGTTTAGTAAAGAGAAATTACTGTGGACCTAGTCAGTGACTACTGTAAAGTTTCCATCATTCTCCATGTGCCTAGAGTTACTTTATCTGGATTACCTGAAGGAGCTAGCAACTTCCTACCCATAGGTTCTATCATTATATGTGGGTGCAACACTTTGTACCAACCGGGTTCAATTTTCCATATATTTTGTGTCTTTTCATCAAGAACCAAAGTGACTCAGATTGGCAGATCTCAGGATGCATTACTACCTTGGTGGATCCTTTGTATCTCCTAGAACTTCTCTTGTTGAAGGAACCATTGGTTCCTGGAAACTTTAGTGTCAATTTTGGCACCACACAACAGCTTCCTGTCACCAGATGAGGTCCACTCATACTTTCTGGTGACAGCTTCTGAGTGTTGTCATGTAATCTGAAATAATCAGCCAGAACAACCATGTATTATATGCTAATATTTGCTAAAAAGACAACAAATGTTCTCTTTTCCTAAGTGAAACCATACTCATTTATTTACTCATTCAACATACAGCTACTGAGTGCATAGAAATACCCAATGACCATAAATAATATTGAAATCATATCCCTGAGCTCAAGGATTGTTTCAAATTCAATTATCCACCATGTAAAAATAACTATTGGAGAGCAGGGACTCTAGAGTACTCAAGAGACAGGCTGTGACATGACCATTTTTCAGGTCACTTATCAGAGGACCACACTAGTCTGTGACCTCTCTGCCCTGGGTGGAGATAAAAGCTGAGGCTGCCTGAAGGGCAGGAGGCCAAGTCATTCCACTGAAGGTACAAAAGCACTGCAAGTGTAGTGTGCAGAGCTCAGTTTCCTGTGAAAGGCCAGCCAGGTGCCATCTGGGGATTTGGGTGAATGGAGAAGGGTGTGACCTTCTGGAAGAAGAATTGGAATACAGAGGACCTAGGATTCATTTTATCATTAGTCTGGTGTCCTAGAAGAATTGTAGGAGCTCTTGGACTTCTCTGGGACATGTGCATGGTTCCCAGGACCCTCAATAAGAGATGGTGATCCAGAGGGTCCTGCCATAGTGCCAGTAACCAACAGGCTGTCAGGAGGAGAAGACAAGTGTTCCAGGAAGAGTACTCTCACTCCTGTTAATAACAAAGTTTCCCAGGATAGATATTACAGGCCAATTCAACACTGACTTATAAGATTCCCATGCATTAATAACCACACTGGCTCAGGCTAAAGCTCAGTTTAGGCTGTACTGGAATCACCTGAAGACCTTTGGAAAATAACATTGCTTTAATCCCACTCTACACAAAAGTTTGATTTAACCATTCTATCACTTGGACACTAGAATTGTTAAACAGTCTCCAGATGATTTTCATACACAAGTTACTCATTCTACAATTTAAGGAGAATGCCAATGCCTAAGCCCTACTCAAATCAATTGATCAGAATCTCTGCCACTGGGACCAGGAAATTATTATTTCATATACTCTCCCCAGACAATTCAAATGTATGGCTGGGCTAACCAACAACAGCCAAAGAAATAAGAGCTAGTCTTCACTAAAATGTATGAATGCAAGATTTTTAGGCACTGTTTACATTTATTATTTCTTTGTTCTGAGAAGAGGGCCACCACTTTCAGGAGAGGATGACGGTAATCTGACAGTCCCTACAGTGAGGAGAAGGAAATTATCCCATGGCTTCCATGGTGGAGTAGTCTCAGCCCCCACTGCGCATGTGATTCAGGATTCTCCCAGAACACTGAATGGCAGCTGTTGGCAAGATGTCATTCGTTCGGCACTTGCACTTTCTCATATACGGATATAAAACAAATGACCAGACTCTTGATTCTGGGAAATCTTTTCACCCAAAATCCCATAAAAAGGTTCAAAATGATTCTTACTGACTTTTCATCCTTTATTATTTTCTACATTCAGAAAAATAACATAGCTATGGTCCAAACTACTCTGCCCAATGATTTCAAGGAGGACATTTGTGATCTTTGTGTGTTTTTATTAGAGATATAATACAGACTTTGAGAAACAGACCCCTCTTTTATATATTAAGTTAGAATCATTCTTTAGGGTCTCAGCTTCCCTGTTTGCAGGGGACCTTACAGGGACAATGGATTTAACAACAACAACAACAACTGAAGTTTATATTTTACTGTGAGAACAAATGGGGATAGATTGGATTTGGGACACGAGCAAGAATATGGACTCAGAATGGATTCTCAATTTGTGGTTGAAGGTGCATGTTTTATGAGATGGAAGCACCAGGAAAGAACATATAGTGGGTTGGGGAAAGAGAATACATTATGTTTTGACTGGATAAGTTTGGGGTATGATTTAGGGCCCAGGAGGAGATGCTGGTGAGCACAGGGATGTACACAAAGGCAGGAGGCAGGGTGGACATAGGGACACTAGGGACATAGTGATGTAACTGTGGCTTTGAGAGTGATTTAACCATCTGGGGCCAAGCAAATGGCCAAAAATGGTAACCTGGAGTATCCTTTCTAAATGTTGGAGGAGAAAGACTGAAGGTAACATCAAACATCAGTGAGTCAAGGGTGTAACCCCAGGAGAAAGACAGCACAGACCATAAGTGTTTGGAGAAAGCAGAAGGGGTCTCAATAGAGAAAGGTGGATGCTGTCATTCCTGCCTCCTGCTCTTCAACAGCCCACTTCCCTCCTACCCAGCACTCATCAATGGGAGGGCCAGTCCCCAACCTCATTTGTGTGACCTCACATGGTCACAGGAGGGGAAGAATTTCTTCAACAGACCATGGGATAGACAGGATGTTTCTACCTGGGAGAGAACAAATTTCAAGCAGTTCTCAGACTTCTTCATTCTCTCAGAAGGCAGAACCAGGAAAGCAACCACGAGCTCATACAGTTCCTAAAAGTTCATCTTCATCTATAAATGCTGCTTTTCATTTTTTTGAAGTGGGTTTCTGCTTTAATCACCCCCTTCTTCACCCTACTTGTGAGGGTAATATATCCACTAGAAATTTGGGAGGAGATGGCAAATAATAACATCTTTCACAGCACAGTTGGGTGGACAGGTGTTATTAGTCACACCTACTCCCACACTGAGAAAGGAGGTCAATGTCAGACATGCAGGCCTTACTGAGATCACCCCCAGGAACCAAGTGGCCAATGAGGGGCTGCAGAGTGTGGGGTGGCCCCCTGGTTTCCATGGAAGGTTGTGGCTGGCTTGTGTCAAAGTTTCCCTGGCTCACAGGGAACTGAAACCTGATATTCCAGGATGGGCAGGATCAGTGCTGGTCCCTTGACAAGGAGCATTATTTAGCTGTAGGACCTTATCCAGGGAAATAGAGTGGGGAGAGGAATGTGCAGATAGGCTGTCTGAGGCCATCTCAGTCTTACCAGATGTCACAGCAGCACCTAAGACAGAACTTCAATATTAGTCCTTACACTATGTTTTCTTCATTAACAAAAAGCTCAGTCACAGGCCAGTTCATTGTCACAGATACACATGCTTGTATAGAATACAGTGTATCTTCATATCTGCTATGCAAATTTATTAGGTTTTAATGAATAATGGACAAATTCTGGATGAAAATATTATCAAATTTTATGTTCTCTAAGTGAAATTAAATCTGGTTGAAAGACACATATTGAGACTGGTAAGAAATCCAGTTTCAGTTGATTGTGCATGGGTTGGGAGAGAGCTCCTCACTCTGTTTACAGCACCAAGCACTTGCCCCACTCCCTGGACACTCAGACACTCAGCCTGGAGGCTCCATATCATACATGCCACGCTGAGTCACGGGGCATCTTCCTCAGGCTTCCAAAATCAAAGAGCTCCATCTACTCTGGCAAGACATGGTCATTTGTGTCCATGACCTTTCCAACGCAAAGGCAATGTCACAGGGTCAGAGGCCCTCCAGGCCCAGAATCCATAATACAGAACCCCCTATCAGGCCCTTCAACTCAGGGGGAGCCTACAGCCAAGAAAACGGGACATTTATTCCACCTTATTGATATCCCAACATACCACTTTTCCATGAATCAGTTCAGGCATTGTGTGTAGGCATAAGGATTTATCACTTCGTTTCAGAAACTTGATCTTTCTGTAAGGTAATAACATGATTCAGATTCCCATGAAATCATCCTCTTGTTTTGTTGCTTGTCTTTCTGTGTTAGGATCTGTTTTTTGTTTTGTATTGTTTTGTTTTAATTAGTTTATTGCTGTTCAACTACAGTTGTCTGCATTTTCCCCCTACCCAGCCTAACCTCCTTCTGTCCTTTGCTTCCACCCTCCCCCTTGGTTTTGTTCATCTGTCCTTTATAGCAGTGCTTGAAAACCCTTCCCTCCAGTGTCCCCTCTGGCTATTGTTAGATTGTTCTTAATTTCAATGTCTCTGGTTATATTTTATTTGCTGTTTTCTTTTGTTTTGGATCTCTGGTTTCATTGGAAAAAAACTTCTCCAGTCTGGTCACACAGGCCCCTCCTTCTGAACTTCACAGCAGACCAAGACTTCCTCTTCTGACACCTCCACTCCATGCTGCCCCTTCACAGCTCACAGAAACACATAAGAGTCCCTGCAGGCTCACACAAAGACCATGAGTCCTACATTCCCACAGTGCTTGTCATCAGGGGCCCATGGGAATGTGGACCTTATTTCACCTTCTAGGAGGAAAACTCAGACAAATGCACGATCTGCCAGGATGGAGGAAGGCTCTTCCCCTGTGAAAATTGTCAGAGCTTCTTTCATGGGGACTGTCACCTCCCACCTGTGGACACAAAGAGGTTTGTGAGATGCAGCCCCCTGTCTCCTTTTAGAGACCAATCCTCCTGCCATGCACACTCCCCCTGTGAGGTTCCTCCTTGTTTCCTGATGGAGACAGAGTGGGGCTGGAGGTACAGGGTCCAGCAGTATGATCCTGGGAGCTGTTGAAAGAATCTGGCAACAAGAGAGTCATGTTCTCTTCTCTCCTTGGGGAGCAGGGACTAGGGACTTGGTCCTTTGCCAACACACTGCTACTGTCCTTTCCAGAACTTTCCCAGCACAGACACCTTTTGATGGGAGTGGTGATGCCAATTGTTTGTATTCTGGGCTTACTCAGGAAAGGAGGAAAACATGCCTGGTTTCCTCATTTCACTACATTCCAACTGGATGATGAAAGCCTAAGGTCCCCATGGGTTAAGGTCCTGTATCTGGTGCTCAGGTTGATGGTCAGGGCTTCCTGTGCTCCCAGCAGCTCAGACAAGAAGAGGAGATCCCACTATCCACCCTGACTCAGGCTTCCACCACTCACCCCCGGTGGTTACCCTCTATGGGAATCACATGAGAGTTTTTGGGACCCCTGAAGAGATCCATTTCACCCCCAGTCTGTGCCTACTGGCCATTCCTTAAAGAGAACTGTGGCAGCTGTAGTGATGGTGGTGCTTTCTGGGCTTTGCCCTTTCTCACTTATATCTGACATCTCAGGAACGGTTGGAATTGTACCTTCTGCATAGTAGAAACTTCTTCAGGAAGTCTGCAGGATTACCAGGAATCTGAGGTCCTGGTGAAGGAGATGGATCCTGGGAGGAAGTTGGTGAGTTGAATGTGACCCCAAGCCTTTTCTGCTGTGCTCACATGTAAGAAGTCAATCAGTCACAGGATGAGGGGGAGGGTGTCAGACGATGCCTCCTCTTCTGAATGTGTCTCAGCCACACTGAAATCTCACCACAAACTATATGCAGGAAAAAAAAACAGTCATTACTTGTTAGTGTCCAAGAGCAATACCAGTGTGGGGAAACTTCCAGAAGACTGATTGGGCTTGCATCTCTCAGGGCATGCCTCTGGGCGCATTCTCTGCAAGCTGTTTTTCATTCACTGCCTCCTTCTTTTGCAGAAATGTGAGTTCCTGCTCTTAAAGGTCTATCAGCATTTAGAGAGGAACATTTTCCCAAATATTCCACGTGGAAGTTATGTGAGTAACAATAAGAAAATATCAATGCAGACCACCATGATATTACCTGACCTTGACAGGGGCACTTGTGGGATTTATGATCGGAAGCCCCTGGGAGGAAGAGCATGACATAGTTTATCGTCACCTTGGATTTCTGCTGGATTTGATGGGAATCCACAGAAGACATTGGACTCTGTCAAAACTCTCCATTTGATTGCTATTGGTACATTTTTCACCAGGTTACAAAGGCTTCTCAATACATAGGGAAACTTAGGGCGTTGGACACGATCAAGACGAAACTCATCATGGATAAGTACTCCAAAGTGCAAGATTTTATGGAGGCCATGAACAAATTTTTTCAGGACCCCAGGGTAAGTGGCTCTCATGCACTCATTGCATTTTCTTTCCATGAGTTTCTCTGCTCTCATTTCCTGGTGCTGGGGATTTTTTAGAGTTTCCCTCAGATTTTATGATCAGCCAGTATGAGCAAGAGTTCAGGAAGTGAGTGGGCTTTTACATTAAGGATTTCAGCTCACCAAGGAGAGGAACTATGAGTGAGAAGATGTGCCTGCTTCCAGAACCCCTTGAGAGCTTCAGTAAAGGCAACAGGTGCCCATTGAGAACAATCACATCCTTCTCCCTCCACAACTACAAAGGGGACTGCACCCTAAAGTCACATTATTCCTCTTACCTCTCCCCATTTATACTTAATGAGCCCTCTCAGATGTCCCAAAATGCAGAGTCTTTTGCAAGTGACTCCCTATGTAGTTAATAGGGGTGACCAAAGGGGAATAGAAGTGTCAGTGTGAAAGGAAGACCACTGGTTATACTTAGAAATCTGTGATATTTGATCACTTCTAAGATCTTAGGTTACTATTCTAACTCTCACTGAAAGAGACAACCCAAACCTAAGGAGTGAGAGTCGTCAAGTGTAGTAATGATTTCCCATTTTTGTCTAGTCATCAAGAAGTAATCATGCTGTTAGAAAACAAGTTGCTGTTAGCTGTGTGTGTTTTTAAACTTAACCTGGTTAAGGGTCCTGATATTCTCAGTTGCAAGGTGTCTAAATGACAGTGATAATCAGTATCATTATTTTTGTCTGTTTTTTCCTGTAGCGTGAGAAATTACATTTAAACCAGGAGGAATTTATGAAGAAATTCAAAGAGGTCTTCGCTATTAAGGAAACAAATTAGAACAGTGCACTCATGCAGTGCATGCTGTTGGCACCCTGAAACATCACGCTGCTTTCTGGCACATTTCTTATCCTCCTGCTGCTATGAGGTTGACTGCTGATGCCACTTCTCCCCAATGTATTGCTTTGGGCTAAATGGAGCCAGATTCACCTGAATGTTATATCTCTGTGGCCTAGGGGATGGTTCCCACCCCAAGGTTGAACCAACCATGTTCAGTGACTCCATGTCCCCAAGGGACTGAGGCTACAACTATTGTCTAGCTATGACCATAAACTTGCTTAGCTTTCTCCTCCATGGTATCCTGCCTCCCTTACACTCCTCCTCCTGAGAGAATCCTCACAATAAATCACGTATTCAAGACACTTTATCTGAGGCTTTGCTTTTGGGAGCCCACCTTAACATAATGGTTTTAGCAAGCCAGCCCTTAGGCATGGAGTACTGAGTTGGAAGGCTGGCTAGACAGACCGTTCCAGGCAGAATATAGATAGTACCTGGGGTGCTCAAGCAGTGTGGTTCCAAAAGCATTCACCTTCGGTGACTGAATGTCATATAGGGGAAGATGTATACTACCTGATGCAATTGTCTAGCATTCACAAAAGGAGAAGTAGTAACCATAAGAACTGTATAATTTGGTGGCTATTTCTAAACACCATTAATGTCTTAAATATTGAGTATATGACAGGCCTAAATGTATTGATTATCACCTAAAGCTAGAAAGCAGGCAGTGAGAAAGTCCTAGCACAGCCCCTAATTTTAAGGATGATACAACTTCAGAGAAGACTGAATTCTAAGCTCAGTGTGACCTCTTGAGTCAAAGTCAAGGCATGATAAAGAAAACATGAAGCACTGAAACTCAGAATGGGGTTTTCTTGGTAGATGCACGTGAACTCTGAACTCAAGACCCCTCAGATTCCACAGACTTGAAAAGTCATCCCTTGTCCTTATTTGTAAAGACCCTATCATATTCCCATTTAAGACTATGCACAGTTCTCTCAGCATAACAAAACTAGGAATATAAGAGATAAGACTGCTAGCTGAATAATTCAGCAGAACTTCAGGACTAGGAAATTTGTGTGGGACTCGATCCTGGAAAAGCAATGTTACAAGGTACCACTGATGGGCAGTGGCGGCTACTTATACAGGTACACTCTCCTGTGCCACACAGATTAATTAGCCTGATAAGTTCCAAAGGAAATGATTCTTGGGGACTCTTAGTGGCTGCTATAAACCACAGTGAACACTAGATAGAGTGAAAGAAGGAATACTAGACTTGCCAGGGCCAGCAAAATGGAATTGGGGCACTCAAAACCCTTAGGAAGATGGCACAGCTCTTCTCTCTGCAACTGGAAACCCCATCCTTCAGGTGACTGTGTCCTCAGGAGGCCTCAGAAACACCACCTTAGTGAGCATAAGAAATGCACTGTTAAGAGGGCACCTGCATCCTTAAGATGATCACGTGGGACTGTCGTCTGCAGCCTGGAATAATGTAGGAATCATGTACAGAGCTGGATTCCCTCAGAGCAAAGGAAATGATAGGATTCCAGAGTAATTTAAGCTATGTGGCAGTACTAACTTATCAGAGAATGATGAGTAATCTCCATAATGAGCAGCAAGCTTAGAATGACAACCAGGGACCCTGACCCATAGATGTCTAAGGAAATAGCTCATAGAAGATGGTGTTCTCACAGGCAGAACAGAGCAGCCAACAGGATATTGCTTCATCTATCTCACCAAAAGATATTTTTAAAAGATGATCAGATGGTTCAGGTGCTACCTGAAAGAAAAGACAACATTCCTTGCCTCCTTTCCAGACCTCAGCCAATCCTTGCTCCAGAAGCTATTGTTGGAAATGAGGGCAGTTTTTATCAGAAAGGAGGATGCAAATGTACACAGTAGTAATTCCTTGAGCTCTTCCCCAAAGGGGCCTATGGCCATTCATTCAAGCAACCATATTCAAAACAAAGAAAACATATAGAAATTTTAAGGGTTATCAATGGAGTGTCTCAGCTCACATTTGGAGAACCAAAACACCACCTGTTAGAGTACACTTCTGGAGGTAAGGTAATGACCACCTAACAATGAGTCCACTCAATCCATGCAGCCATCTAGCAGTCATTTCCCAAGTTCCCAAAGGTATAATCAGGACACACATGGCAGCTGGCCAACCTGGTTTTCTATCCTATCATTTCTTAACCTAGGAAATAACAATGTGTGTCCTAGGAAAGGCTAGATGGAAGGCTCTGAAACTGAAGTTTTCTTTACTGAAAATAGTAAGTGAAGGCAATGTCGTAATTCTGGTGGAGAGGAGAATGACAGCGGTTGATACCACCTGCAAAGATGTAAGGTTAAGGGTTATAATCCCCATTACATCTCCATTGATTCAGCAGTCTGGCTTAGGCAAAAGCTAGGTGATTTCTGGCTACTAGATGACTAATAGAAACTCAAGCAAAGGTGGGGCTTGTGGCACTCAGCACTCAGACCTTGGTGGACTGCATTCTGCTGGTAGCAGTCCCTAAAGAGAGAGCCCAACTAGTGGTTCTTCCCTTCTGCAGAGTACAGCCCCTCATACCATCTGGCCAGAGAGCTCAGTTGTCAGTTTACCTGATTTGGTTCCCAAGTCACACCATACCAACCATGGAGTCCATTCTAGTACCATGGCCAACCAGAAAAACAAATGTGCAAGACCCACTCAACTGCTGAGTTTTGCCCCAGTTCTGGCCATTTAAAAGGTTTGGACAGACAACCCTGGCAGCCATACCAGCAATCCTATGGTTCAGGTGATATATGGAGCCAGATTTGTAACTCCATCTAGCGAGAGAGCCCACCCTACAATGCTGTCCAATTGACTAACTCAGCCTGTGGCCTCACCTATTCAGGGAGCCTACCCAGTAAACTCACTCAGAGTGTAGTTTATAACACACCCAGTGAGGGCACCAGAAGAGTGATGCCACCCAATTGTTGAATAGTCTCTATCCCCACCCAACTACATCATGCAGTTGGAGGTCCTTCCAAGTCAGAGAATCTGGCTAATTACCATGCCCAACAGCAGAGCACAGCCAACTATTTTATTTATTGTGAAGCCAAGTCTGTAACCCTGCCAACTTAAGGAAACAACATTTGGCCTCACAAAGTTTCATATCACATTTCAAGGCCCAGTATGACTGTGAAGCCCTTCTTGTTGCCCCAATTGAACATGAGGTCCATCCAGAGGCAACATCAGGCTAGGGAACAAATCCTGAAACTTCACCCACACAGGAGCCATTGCCACACAGAGCCTATAACCCTGACACATTGCAGAGTCTGACTTGTGGAACCTCCATACCTTAAAACACAGCCTGAAACATCACCCAACAAGAAGTGATGGTAAAGCTCAGCAAGTGGACCCATCAAGCCCCAGAGAACAGTCAGTAGCCCAGCCTGATCAGGAAGCCCAACCAGCGGACCCACAAACCACACAACTCAGCCAGCATCCAACCACCAAACCCAGAGCACAGGCATTAACTTTTCCAACATAGACCCTGATACCATGCCCCACACCCCCACGAATGCTACCAAGTCTTCTGTTTGTTCTCTACTCCAAACTGAGCTGATGGAT
Organism: Phyllostomus discolor; assembly: GCF_004126475.2. Taxonomy (NCBI): domain Eukaryota; kingdom Metazoa; phylum Chordata; class Mammalia; order Chiroptera; family Phyllostomidae; genus Phyllostomus; species Phyllostomus discolor. Next base: position 6,079,121 of record NC_040906.2, on the reverse strand, counting down.
AAAAACGTTTTCATGATGAAGTGAGCCTTTAAAGTCTGGAATAGACACTACTTACAACTATTAAAGCACTAGTATGCTTTAATAACTATCCCTAAAAATGGTGATCTATAAATCATCTGACAAAGACTTTAGAATAATCCCCTTAAAGAAGTTCAGTGAAGTACAAGAACCCGTAGACAGAAAAGTAAATAAAATGAACAAAATGACAAATTCAACAAAGGAAACTATAAAAAAGAACTAGAATCCTAGAGCTGAAGAATACAATAACTGCACTAATGTATTTAATGAAAATGTTAACCGCAGACTCAGTCAAGCAGAAGAGAGAATCAGGGAATTATAAGATACGTTATTTAAAATTATGCAGTCAGAGGATAAACAGAGGATGTAAATGAGTGAAGAATGACTGCAGGATTTATGAGACATTATCAAGTAAAGCATAAGAGCATTATGGGAATTCCAAAAGGAAAAAAGTAAAAGAAATGGAAAGTCTATTTAAAACAATAATGGTTGAAAACTTTCCATGTTCCTGGAGCAAAAGACATTTTCAGCTTCATGAAGCCCAATGGATCCAATAGGTAGAAACTAAAAAAGGCTACACTGACTCACTTTATAATTAAATTGCCCAAAAGTCAAAGACAAAGAGACAACTTTAAAAGTAGTGAGAGAAAAGTGACTTACCCTTTGTAAAAAGCTTCCATAAGTATGTTAGTGCATTTCTTACCAGAGACTTTTTAGGCAGAAGAAAGAGGAATGATATATTCAAGATATTGAAAGAAAAATCTGTCAACCAAGAATAGTACCCAGCGAAACTGCTTTTCAGGAATGAAGGAGAAATAGTCTTTCCCCAGCAGCTAAGCTTAGGCAGTTCATCACCAGTAGACCTGCCTTATAAGGAACATTAAAGGGCCTTCTTCAGATGGAGGTGTGGGTAGACACACTGTACCTCCTTGCACCACCAAAATAAAGTCAGCAACAATTCAGAAACAAGATAACAACCAGAACTGACAGAAAATTGAACTGTATGGAAGTTGAGCAACCAAGGAGTTAAAATATACACATTCATCCAGACCGGTAGGAGGTGGGGAGTTGGGTAGCTGGGCAGAGAGGGGTTGTGGCACAAAAAGCGATGCTTAATATATCCCAGGCCCTTAAAGGCATCCCAAGCACACAGGCACTGGCAGACCCAGTGAAGCGGTGACTGTGAAGCGAGGCACTGTGCACAAGGCGCCTGGCTGTCCAGGCCACATTCACGCACATATAAACCAGGCAAAATTGGGCAGTGAGACAGACCTTGAAACCCAGGGTCACATTGCCAGGAAATAGAACCTCGGGATACTGGTTGAAAACACCTTCAGAGACTGAGGTACAGGGAGAGACTCCCAGCCTCACAGGAGAGTGCGTTGGAGAGATCCACGTCATCCAAGAACATACATACCTCACCCACACGGGAATCAGCACCAGAAAGACCCAGTTTGCTTGAGGGAACCGGTGGAAGGGACTTAAATCTGACAGAGAGCAGAGCAAGTGCCATTGTTTCCTTTCAGACCCCATCCCCACATATAATGTCACAACGCAGCGACTGGGTTCCCCACCCTGGAGAACACCTAAGGCTCCACCCCTCACTACATAACAGGCATGACCAGACTCCACCCCCCCCAAAAATAAGACTCAAACCAAAGTACAAATCAAAGCTCCAGAGCCAATATTTTTATGCAACAAAGGGATAGCCAACCTATCAGATGCACAGTTCAAAGCACTGGTGATCAGGATGCTCTCAGAATTGGTTGAATTTGGTCACAAATTAGATGAAAAAATGAAGGCTACGATAAGAGAAATGAAGGAAAATGCATAGGGAACCAATAGTGATGGGAAGAAAACTGGGACTCAAAACAATAGAGTGGACCAGAAGGAAGAAAGAAACAAGGAAACAGAAAAGAATGGAAAAATAAGAATTCAAAAAAAAATGAGGAGAAGCTTAGAAACCTCCAGGACATCTTTAAACATTCCAACATCCAAATTATAGGGGCACCAGAAGAGGAAGAGGAAGAGCAACGAATGGAAAAGTTATTTGAACAAATAATAAAGGAGAACTTTCCCAATCTGGCAAAGGAAATAGACTTCCAGGAAGTCCAGGGAGCTCAGAGAGTCCCAAAGAAGTTGGACCCAAGGAGGAACACACCAAGGCACATCATAACTACATTGGCCAAGGTAAAGATGAAGGAGAGAATCCTGGAAGCAGCAAGAGATAAGGGGACAGTAACCTACAAAGGAGTTCCCATCAGACTGTCAGCTGATTTCTCAAGGGAGACTTTATAGGCAAGAAGGGGCTGGAAAGAATTATTCCAAGGCATGAAGGGCAAGGACCTACATCCCAGATTGCTCTATCCAGAAAAGCTTTCATTTACAATGAAAGGGCAGATAAAGTGCTTCTCAGATAAGGTCAAGTTAAAGGAGTTCGCTATTACCAAGCCTTTATTTTATGAAATGTTAAAGGGACTTATCTAAGAAAAAGAAGATAAAAAACATGTATAGTAAAATGACAGCGAACTCACAATTATGAACAACCACACCTAAAACAAAAACAAACTAAGCAATCAACTAGAACAGGAACAGAACCACAGAAATGGAGATCACATGGAGGGTTAGCAACAGGGGAGCTGGAGGAGGAGAGAGGGGGAAAGGGTACAGAGAATAAGTAGCATAGATGGTAGGTAGAAAACAGACAGGGGGAGGGTACGAGTAGCATTGGAAATGTAAAAGCTAAAGAAATTATGACACATGGACATGAACTAAAAGGGGAAACGTGGGTGGGAGAGTGTGAGCACAGTGGAGGAGAGTGAAAGAAGGGGAAATGGGACAACTGTAGTAACATAATCAATAAAATACACTTAAAATGATGTTAATCAATATCATAAAAAACATGTAAATAAGTAAAACTCCTTGAGATTTTAAATAAGCAATCGAATTGAGATCCTCCAATATTGTAATGATATTAAATGCTTCACTACAACTACACTTTAAATGTTAAAAATACATTAAAATATCCGTAACTAAACAAATACCATATGAACTCACCTATAAGTGGAACCTAATCAACAAAACAAGCAAACAAAATTAAAGCAGAGACAGTGAAGATATCCATAACTATAATAATTTATTTTTGGATACACAATATTACAAAGATGTAAATTCTTACATCAGTACCCTTATATAGTGTGGGGAGAAGTAAATAACACTTCTTCATATTATCAAATTTGAGTTGTCATCAGCTTCAAATAAAAATTATGAATATAAGATATTTTATGTAAGCCTCATGCTAACCACAAAGGAAAATCCTATAGTACATACACAGAAGATTATGACAAAGGAGTCAAAATAAACAACCACAAGTCATCAAATCACAAAGGAAGGCTGTAAGAGAAAAAGAAAGCAAGGAAAGATATATGAAACAATAAGGAAGAATTAATAACAGTGGAGAACTACAATGCCATACTCTCAAGGATGTTAGATCATTCAGATAATTAATAGAAAACTGACAGATATGAAAGACACTATAGCTCAAATGAATCTGGCAAAAATATACACGTTTCATCCAACAGTAGCACACATTGTCCTCAAGCACACACAGATTTTTTCAATATAGTTTACTGATTATGCTATTACAGTTGTCCCATTTGCCCCCTTTATCACCCTCCACCCTGCATACCCACTCCAACCCACATTCCCCCACCCCCTTAGTTCATGTCCATAGGTCATACATATACATTCTTTGGCTTCTACATTTCCTACACTATTCTTACCATCCTCCTGTCTATTTTGTACCTACCATTTCTGCTACATATTCCCTGTACCTTTTCCCCCATTGACACCTCTCCTTCCATGCTGATAACCCTCCATGTGATCTCCATTTCTGTGAATCTGTTCCTGTTCTAGTTGTTTGCTTAGTTTGTGTTTGATTTTGTTTTTGTTTTTAGGTTCAGTTGTTGATAGTTGTGAGTTTGTTGTCATTTTACAGTTCACATTTTTTATCTTCTTCTTTTTCTTAGATAAGTCCCTTTAACATTTCATAGAATAAGGGCTTGGTGATGATGAACTCCTTGAACTTGACCTTATCTGGGAAGAACTGTATCTCTTCTTCCTTTCTAAATGATAGCTTTGCTGGACTGAATAAACGCGGTGGTAGGTCCTTGCCTTTCATAATTTTGAATACTTCTTTCCAGTCCCTTCTTGCCTGTGAGATTTCTTTTGAGAAATCAGCTGATAGTCTTCTGGGAACTCCTTTGTAGGTAACTGTCTCCCTTTCTCTTACTGCTTTGAAGATTCTCTCCTTATCTTTAGCCTTGGGTACCTTAATAATGATATGCCTTGGTGTACTTCTCTCTGGGTCCAACCTATTTGGGACTCTCTGAGCTTCTGGTCTTCCTAGAAGTCTATTGCCTTGCCCAGATTAGGTAAGTTCTCCTTCATTATTTTTTTCAAATAAGTTTCCAATTTCTCACTCTTCCTCTTCTCCTTCTGGCACCCCTATGATTCATACGTTGGAATATTTGAAGTTGTTCCAGAGGCTACTAAGCCTTTCCTCATTTATTTGAATTCTTCTTTCTTCCTTTTGTTCTGGTTGAATGTTTATTTCTTCCCTTCTGGCCAAACCATTGATGTGAGTCCCAGTTTCCCTCCTGTCACTGTTGGTTCCCTGTATATTTTCCTTTATTTTACTTTTCATACCCTTCACTTTTTCCTCTGTTTTGTGTCTATACTCAACCAGTTCTGTGAACTTCCTGATTACCAGCGTTCTGAACTGTGCATCTGATAGGTTGGCAGTCTCTTTTTGCATAGTTGTGTTTTTTCTGGAGCTTTGATCTGTTCTTTCATTTGGGACTTTTGTCTTCTGGACATGTCTTGTTACATAGTAAGGGCCGAGCCTTAGGTATTCACCAGAGCACGGTAACCCATGTTGCTGTGTTGTGGTACTTTATGAGGGGGAGGGGTCTGAGAAGGAACAATACCACTTGTTCACCTCTTGGCCAGGTTTCAGTCACTTCCTCCACTACCCACAAGCAAATTGCGCCCTTCTGATGCTGATTCCCAGGTGGGTGGGTTTGTGTGCATTTTAAGACCCTATGCGTCTCTCCAGCCAACTCTTTTGTGAGGCTGGGAGTTTCTCTCAATGCCTCAATCCCCACAGGTTTTTTTTTCAGTCATGGGTTAGAGGATTTAGTTCCCCACACGCAACCCTGGGTTGTGCTGTCTGTTCCTCCCAGTTTATTCACACACAAATTTAGGACCACCTGTTCTATCAGCCATCACCTCACCTGGTTCTGTCAGTTCTTGTTTTTTGTATAAATTTGTTGTTGTCCTTATTTTGGTTGTATGAGGAGGCACAGTGTATCTACCACGCATTCATCTTGGCTGGAAGTCAGATTTCCTAGGATAAACCATAACTTAGGTAATAAGTCTCAACATACTCACAAAATAAAAGCTGTGTCTTTTGCAATTACAATGTTATGAAACTAGAAATCAGTAACAAGAAGAAAAGTGGAAAATTCACAAATACATTGAAATGCAATCCTTATCATGATTCTAATGGATATTTTTCCAAAAATAAAAAGTAAATCTTAAAATTCCTGTGGAACCACAAAAGATCCTGAATAGTCAAAGGAATCCTTAAAATGCAAAACAAAGCTGGAGGCATCACATTTTATGATTCAGACTATAATACAGAGCTCTAGGCATCAACACACTATGATACAGGTGTAAAAACAACACATAGACAAATACAAAAGAATCAAGAGACCAGAAATAGATCCATGTAAAGGCACTTAACAAATACTTGAGAGTAGAGCCATAATACTCAATGGGGAAAGGAGAGCTTCTTCAATACATGGTGTTTGGAAAAGTAAATATTCACAGGCAAAAGAATGAAACTGGGCCTTATGTTATATTTCTAAGAAAAATCAACACAAACTGGATTAAAGACATAAATGTAAAGCCTGAAACCATAAAACTGCTGGAAGAAAACATAGAGAAACAGTTTTTGACATTGATCTTGACAGTGATTTTACATATGTGGCACCAAAAGCCCAAACACCAGAAGCAAAAATAATCAATTTGGATGACAACAAACCAAAAAGCTTCCACACAAAAACAACAAAAAATAATCAACAAAATGAAAAGGCAATCTATAAAATGGTAGAAATTACTTATAGGCCAATATATCACTAAACAAGTGTTTCCAACCGATTTTTTTAACTGCACAACAAATTGCTTTCAAGGGTCTAATTCCCTAAAGAGAGCCTGGCTGGCAGGCTCGCTGACAGGACAGCATCTGAATTAACAGCCCCTCCACTCCTGCACACACAGCGTATGTGTTGTCCACCCAGTGAAACCTGTGTTTCTGGAAGAGAGGGCAGGTGGACAGATGGCCATGGGGACCATGGCTGACTGAGGATATCACCAAGAATACTGCAGAGTGGGCCATGCTGTCTAAGAGGAGAAATAGGACAGTCCCAGGCCAGTCACAGGGACCACAGATCCTGGCACTTTTTTAGTGGAACAGCTTGTCTGTGGCCTGGTTTCCCTGTGCTGTAGAGAAAAGGGCTGAATTTGTCATCATGCTAGAAGGGAGAGTGTCGACCCCACCCCAATGGACAGCCAACAACAAGGAAGGCCACTAACCTGTCATACTTGTCTGTCCCATTTACCTAGTCTCAAATGTGAGCTGTTTTCTGGGGAGCTCAGCTGTGGTCTTACGTGGGGAGTGTGGGGATGCAGAAGGACATGGAGCTCCCAAGGTCCTAAGGCTCTTGGCAACCACCCATCACCAAACCTCCCAGAGAAACCCCTCTCGGCATCAGCTCACACACTGCTCTGCTTTGCTGGAGAGAAGTGCCCTTTGTTGAGGAGACCCGATATTCTCCAATGGTCTCTGTGGATGGGGAAATCTCCCAACAAGGCTTCACAAGGGCCCACATCAGAGTTCAGGGACAGCATAAGTAAACCATTAGAAAAAACAGATTTGAGGCCACCATTTAATCTCATCCTTTAACAAAAAACAAATATTCTTAATCTTCTTGGCAACAACATGTATTTCTCACCATTCTAGGTGGCCTGTAAAGTATTACCTCCACTGAAATGTTAGAATAAATCCTGTTTTTTCTCCAGCCATATTGTTTGCTGTGTTATCTTATTTATAAAGGAGCCCACTCTAATAGGCATGTGTTTCTGCTCCCATGTACAGAAGTACAAAGTGTATCTACCCTGGCTTGTGGGTCCCCTAACAAATATGTGCCTCTGACGCTCTGCACAGCAGCATCTCCCTTCCTCGGTGGGCAGGGGCTCAGGGGCACTGGACCCACTGGGCTTCTCCAGGAGTCAGAAGAGGGCTGGGCCTGGGAGTGTGCAGGGTGGTCTGCTGCTTATGAGTAGGGATGAGACTTCTGCTTCTGATCTGTAGGAGTGACTTCCTACTGAGGCAGCCAATTGAAGAAAACAGCTAGAAGCTCTAGGCAATAATCGGAGAACAACCCTTGGCTTGTGTGGCCCAGTGGACTGAGTGCTGGCCTGTGACCAAAGGGTCATCTGTTCAAATCCCAGTTAGGGCACATGCCAGGGTTTCAGGCCAGTTCCCTAGTTGGGGGCACATAAGAAGCAACCACACAGTGATATTTCTCTCCCTCTCTCTCCTTCTCTTCCCCTCTCTCTAAAAACAAATTAAATTTTTTTAAAAAATGATCAGGAAACAATGCTTAAGACTTTGGAAGAATGAACAAAGACAGGACAATTCTGCAGGAAAATCAAATCTCACATGCAGCCAACACTTGATGTTTCTAGTTTACTGTCACCGGGCTCTGAGAGCAGCCACAGGTTTGTGTGGTGGTCAGTCCTTTGGTAGGAAGTCCACTTTCCTCATGGTCAGCAAAGTCAGGCAGCCAGAGTTTCTGGGGAGCAAGAGGGTAATCTCAAAAAAAATGTCACGCAGATACCTCAGATTTTGTTTATAAACTCTCCCCAAGTCACCAAACGTAAGTTCCCACCCAACTGAAGGCACAAAGATGAGAGAGATGAAGACCAACACACCAATGTCTTCCTGGGAAAAGGTGGATCAGGTACCCGGATTAGGTGTGTGCCAAAAGTAACCCCTAAATCTGAACCCTAGGGTTGGATTTATCCACAAGGCCTCAGGCTGCTACAATCAACTGCACAAGCCCATGAACACACAAATGCACAGGCAGTCCACACCCCACAGACTGCTCTCCCTGTGACCTTGAGCTTGGAGGAGCACTGAGTGCAAGCCTCTCCAGCCAGATGAACCCAGGGAGACCCACCAGGGAACAGACTCACCTTTCACAGAACTCCCAGCCTGAGAGTCTCCCCAGAAAGAAGGGTGCTCATGGGGACCAGGAGACCTGCTAGTTAGTAGGTCACCTTCTAAAACGGGACACTGGTGTGGGGCCTGAGTGTGCCCATGAAGGGCCAGGTGCCACCCTCTCCATTCCTACCTCCACTGAGATGCCTCGGGTCTCCATGCTCAGCCCAGTGGCTGCTGTTGCTGCTGCTGCCACTTCTTCCTGCTGGTGACTTCTCAGGTCCAGACCCTGCCTCATCTCAGGGACAAACCTCTGTCCCCACAGGGTCTCCCAGGCTGGAGACTCAGCCCACTACTGACGTCTGATTGGAAGCTGCTCCTAGTGAAGCCAAGAAAGCCTGTTCCCTTTCTGAGTCCTCTGCTCCATGTGCCTCCTCAGTTGCTGCCTCTCCTGCTTTCTAGGTTCCAGGCGCCATAGCTGGGGCAACTTCCCAGAGAACAGGAACAGTCCCCAATGTCATTGGTCCTTGCTGCATGGAAAATGTCCCAGGCACTCCCTTCTGTCCTTCACATCAGGCCAGCAGGACTGTTAGGGCTCAACCTGCTCTGCAGGTGGTCTTGTCCAGGTCCTCACCCACGTGGGTCTGAGGTTGTTTTCTGCATCAAAAAGTTTTGCTTTCTGCACAGAGCCCACCTGACCCCTCAGAAACCACTGCTGTTGGCAGAACGGGGTGCCTGCTCAGCTTTCTCTGGCCCCACAGGATTGTCTCCTTCCCTTTGGCCAGGGCTGCCCCAGTGTGGGAGTGTCTACCCAGGAGACTGGCCCTGGTGGACCTCCCACCCAGCCAACTGCTATCCACCGCTCATTCATGTGGTGATCTTGGTGACTCTAAGCAGACTCAGGGAAAACGGGCACATTTCTGCCCATATCCAGCACAGTGGGGCCCTAGTCTGCCTGCTGCCGAGGGACAGTGGAGAGAGGTGGGGGCCCCTGGAAAAGGCTGGTGTTGTCTATATCAGACCCTGTCTGGGTCTCCCAAACCATGGAGGCCAGGAGCAGAGGACAGCTGTGCCCAGCAGAGGCTCAGCTTACTAATTTTCCACCCCCAAACAGAGGGTGACAGGGCTGGAGAGAGAGACCCCATCCCCCATGTGTGCAGCATCCAGGACTCAGTGAGACCCTGTACTCTGGGAAAGAAACATCCTCATCAGGGTACGGAATCTGTCCAGATTCATATTCACTCCTTGTAGGGAAATAAAGAACATATGTGAAGAGAGGATAGAACCTTTCCCTGGATCTTAAATTTAATTGGACTACAACTCCTGGGCCCAGCCAGAGGGAGTCAGACTCAGGGAACAAACATGGAAACCATTGCCCTGAGAATGGCGCTTCTCCAGCCCTGTGTCTAAACACGGAGACCTAACGCTGTTCCTCTGCACCCTCTCAGAAAATCTGGGCCATGAGTACAGTGGGGTTTGCTCATGTTTTTTGTTTTTGTTTTCTCCAAAAAGGGGACTGCTGAAGGCTGGTCCTGCTCATTGCTGGAGGTCCCCTGTCCCTGTCCCTCCAGGTCCTGAGTGTCCCTCCTTGTCCTCCATTCCTGCTGCCACATATCCTGATGGCTGAGAACCACTGTGGGGCTGCAGGAGGAGGGAAATGTGTCTAACAACACTGGGAAAGTTACTTTCACTTCTGTTTTCTGCATTAGGGTGGAGCCCTCTCAGGGTACGTCTGTTACAGACTCCCTGCTGAAGGCTGGGTGGGCTGAAACCAGGTGGTACCAGGCTGAAACGAGGCAGAGGACACCAGAGGGATCATAGGTCTTGGCAGGGCCCAGGGCAGGACGATGGCCAGTTCAAGCACCAACCTCAGGACCAGGTCAGTCCCTACCTTCCTTCTTTTCACTTCCTCTCTAGCTGTGCTCCTGCTTCACCGTCTGTCATTAGACACTGAACTAACCCTTGACCTTAGTCCTGCTTTACATGTACACTCACGTGCAGCGTAGTGGAATGCAGGAATGTGTGATAAGGAAATTGGATCTTTAAACAGCAGAGGGACAGCCGCTGGTGTGAGAGCAGGGGCCGCAGCCCATGAGACACTGGTGTTAACACCTGCTGCTCCACTGATGGCCCCTCTGCACTCAGCTGTTCTTTCTGACTTTGAGAAAGGGATTTGTTATTTTCTCATGACCTCTGAACTCTCTCATTTCCCTCTGGCCCCTCCACCTTCACCTAGGTTGTTTCAAAGAGGGCACTTAAAAAATATAAAATTCAGATGAAACATCTGACTTTGGGTGCCTTGGTCTCCTAACCTGACCCGGGGACGGGTCAGCACCAGGCCTATTCCCATCTCTGGCTGGGGGTCTGGGCCTCCTCCAGGGGCCTTGACGAGGAAGTGAAAGGAAGAGGAAGGACCAAGACGCCAAAGCCCAGTGCAGGCTGCTGCTCTCATTTCTACTGTGATTTTCTGCTCTGGGTGGGTTCTCCCTCTGACAAGGAAAAGGCTAGAAACCCGACCTTTTTCTTTAGTAAGGAGTCATAAATTACATTACTTGATATGTCTAATTGTTTGCTTTTTGAATCCAAAAGAAATACATTATACTTTGTTTGTCATGAAATTTCAGATGACAGGGATGGACACAGAGGGAAGCAGTCCTGTTCACCAGCCGCCCCGTGGGGCTTCCATTCCTGGGCCTGCTGAGTGTTGTGGGCACGGCCTCTGTGTCTTCTCTCCACATTTACATGCAAACATGTAAAGCGTGTTTCTGTGTAAATGAAAACATGACCTGTTAGGAAATCATGACTTGTTTTCCTAAATGCATAATTTCTGTCTTGTTTTTTGACTGAGATTATATTGTATACACCATTCTGGATTTTACAATTTTTAAATTTCAATATTAAAATTATTAGAGGTTTTTTACATTAATAAACATAAGGATCTACCCGATTCTTATGAAAAGCTGCACACTGCTCCATGGAGTTGTTTTCCATAATTGTTAAATTATGTTCTGTTTGATCCATTTATGTTGTTTTTGATTGTTCACTGTTACTAACAAACTGTGATAATAACAATTACATATTTCTTTATGTTTTTGCATGTATACAAGTATTTGTCTTGTGTTCAGAAAACAAAAGGTAGAATTGTTCAGGCAAAGGGTACTAATGTTCACTTGTTCATAGATCCTACCAAACTTCCTTCCTTATGGCTGAACCACTATATTCTCCCGCCACTGGCTGATGAGCCATCTCTTCACACCCAGACTTCACAAAGGAGCTGGATAAAGGGATGCAGCCTGTTAATGTGCATTCTCTGATTGCATGGGAGGTTGAACAGGTTTTCAAGTCTATTGGCCTTAAATTGCCTCTCCTATGAATTGTTGGTTTATTTTTGGCCAATGTAATAAATTGAGGTGATTGTTCTTCCTTTAATGACAAGGGAGAGTTTGCTACGTACTCTGAACTTATGAATATGCTTCCTTGTCTTTTAGCTTTTTTATGGCAACTTCTATCTATCTTGTTAAAGCTTTCAAATTTAGAGTAAAAACTTATAGTATTGATTTTATAAGATAGATGCACCCTGTTTATCACAAATAAATAAAAGCAATGCTGAAAGATATTGGTGAATCCCATGCACACTGTCTTTAACCAGAGTTCTTGTGTTCGTGAGAAGACAGATTCAATTCTTCCTTTACTTCAGGGGAAGTTGCTTCTCTACTATCTACAAAATGTATTTTTTTTTAATTTGGGGGTAAAACTCCTTCCCTGGATGCAACTTTAGCCTTCACAGCTTTATTTGTCCCTCATAAATCATCTTTTTACTTCCTGTTCATAATAGTTGTCTCTAATTTTCTCCTATGACAACTACTTAATTTTTAGTAGATCTTGTGGAGTTTTGTTACTACTAATTTTTTGGAATGCTGAGTCTGTGGGTTTCCTCATCTCCCAGCTGTAGCCCTCTACCTGTGTAAAGGCCAGGTAATCAGTCCCCAGGTGTGGCCAGAGCTGAGCTCTGCTTTCCTGGGAGGAAGTGGCTTCCCAGCTTTCTGCTCTATGTTCTCTGGACCTCATCATCATGGTCATGCCCAGCTCCAAATGGTGAGCCTTAGGGTAATTCCTCTCTACTTTTCAGGGACATTTGACATGGCTTCTTTCACTTTTTGCCCTGGAAAACTTGACCATGTATCTGAAGGGGGAATCTGACTGTGTGTTGGGACCCTCACTCCAGCCCTGCCTCACCCTCACAAACTCACCTGTCCTCCTTGCTCCCAACAGAACTCCTTGCCCTTGACCAAGCCTAGGTTCTCATTCTCTGCTCTGGGACTGGTTATTTTCATATTTTGTATGGTGTCTTTCAAAGCACAAAATATTTACTATTTTTTACTAATTTATCAGGTTTTTTCTTTATGGATGAAGCTTTTGGTTTCATAGCTACCTCTTTGTCTTCTATAACCCAAAGTCACAAAGGTTTTTCAAAAAATGATGTCATTTTCCCTTTTACACAGCACCAGCGTTTGCAATTTCTGCTCATACCAGCAATGAATGTCTGCTTCTCTGAATCTTCTCCTACACTGCATTGTCACTTGTGAAATTGTGTTTGCCAGTTGGGTGGGTGGGAAGTGGTTTCTCATTGATATTTTAGTTTGTATGTATTTGTATGTTTATTGGACATTTTAATTTTATTTTCTCTAAATGACTGTTCAGATGCATTTTCTTTGGCATTGTATGTCATATTTTGTCAATAGGCTGGAGTCTTTGTCTATCTATCAGATATAATAACCCTTAGACCTGTGTACTGGAAATATATTTTTACATTCTTTTACTATCTCACTGAATTTTTAACATTAAATCAATTAAATCTACTTACTCTGCTTGACTCAGATATTTTTTCTGTCTTATATATTTTTAAATTACCGTATCCACTTTCAATAGGATTACAAATTGCAGGTGTACTACACTTTTACAAGAACTTCAGGAGGACTGACACTTTAAAATTGTTATGTTTTCCTAACTGAAAGCACCTTCCACCTCCCCGTTTATTTAGAGCTTGATAATCCTCTTCAATAAGACATTATAGTTTCTTTCATATAGTTCATAACTTTCAGATGTTTATAAATATATGAATGTGTATTAACTATTGGGTTTGAAGTAATATTTTCTTTCTTTTCAACATATGTTGTTGCAAATAAAATCTGTTCATTTTGTGTACGTTTTTAAAAAACTCATGCCTCTTGGCAAATTCTTTTTCTAGTTCTTAGGGAATTCATTTAGGTCTCTATCATTTCTCTATATGTAATCATACATCATATACTATCATATCTTTTTTTAATATTTACACCAATGAAGTTTTTTCTTATCCTATTGCATTAGCTAAAACATACATGTGAGCAAATTGTGGTAATGGTTGGCATCATTGAATGGCCTCATCACTTCAATGTTTACTGTAGTATTTGCTGGTTTTTGAGAGTTTGTACCATGTCAGCTTTCGACTCTTTCATATAGTTTTTCTAAAAATACCAGCGTGGAGTCTCCACATTTTAAAAAATAATTTATGAATATAACTATATACATTCACTGCTTTTGTTTATTGTTGCAATAAATTTCATAAAAAGTTTCCTGATATGCAACAGGCTTTGCTCAATCTCATTCCACTCTCTTCCTGTATTTTTTTTTTCCAAAACAACCTCTAACAGCAAAATCTGTTTCCCATTTTACCCAGTAGAGGGCTTTTTGTTTTCTGTCATACAGTTTGGGGGCATTGTTATTATTTTCACATGCAGCATGTTTAGCTTTTACCAATTAAACCTTTCTGAAGCTTCTTTTGTAATGAAGATCATGATGTGTTGACATTCCTTTCAAAATATTGAAAATAAATTGTAGTTCCCTCTTTTCAGCATGCATGGTTAGGTAATGTGTCTTTCTAATAAATTTCTACAAAGCCTGTATGATAATTTTTGCCTGTATAAAAAGTCAAAACCTAGAAGTAAAAGTTTTTTTAATATTTATAAAAGATTTGTTCCTTTACTTGTGTTTTGAATTGTTCTATCCCATCAGCATGAGCATCATTTTGTTGGTGCTATTGTTGTACATGTTTACCTACCATAACTTTCCATCTGTGATTTTAACAACTTTTATGGCACTTTGTCTTCCTTGGGTCTCTTGCTGGATTCTATTTTTGATCCTGTGCTGTCCGATATCACCATTGTTTTATCTACATCAAGGATTTTGCATACTATACTTTTCATACTTTTTCCTGTTTTAACTTTTAAACTCCTTATTGTTTTCCTTGTTCCTTTTTTGTCTAAGAATGCAAGCTATGTTTTCTTTTTATTTTACTTCTTCCTGTCTTAAGCGACATTAAAAAGCTTAATTTTAATTAACCAGGGTTATTTTCAATTTTTAATTTATTTTTAATCTATATTTTTGTACTTTTGAATTTTAAACCATGTTGCTCCAGTCTTTGAAATTTAAAAAAAAAATCATATCAAGCCAAAAGGAAAAAGGACTCATGGACAACAGTGTGGGGAATGGGGGCAGCAGGTTGTAAGGGGGATAGGAGGTAATGAAAAAATTCAATGAAAAATGATTGTGAAATATAAAAACAAGTCATTTAACTCCAATTTCCCTTTACCACTCACCTCTGAACTTTAAGTTGTTAATATACTTTGCAGACTTACACTGACAAAGTTATTATTTGGCAAAACAAAAATGTTCTCTTTCTAGAATAATGTTTTGCATACAGATTCTTTACACATTTAGTTGAATACCAACTTAGGTTTTGCATTATTGGAACTATTGTTAATGGTATTGTTTTATTTAATTTTGAATCTAATTTTTCAATGCTGGCATGTATAAAAGCCATTATCATTTTTACATTATTTTGTACCCAGTGTCCTTGCTATACTTATTTCTTAGTTACAGATGATGTTTTGGAGAATTCTTTAGGATTTTCTGCATAGGAAGTTATGTCATCTGCAAAGACAATTTTATTTCTTCCAAACTCTATAGTTTTCATTTCCCTTTCATTTTCCAGCATGCATTCCAGTACAATATTGACCAGGACTTGTAAAAGGGAACATCTTTTCCTGACCTTAGGGGGAAAGGGTGCAGTTTCTCAACAGTAAGTCTCATGTCTGCTACAGGCTTCTTGTGGATGTTCCTTCTCCACTTGAGGAAGTTCCTTTTTGTATCCAGGTTGCTAGTGGATTTTACATGCATGGAAGTAAACTTTGTCAAATGAACTTTCTGCATCAGTTGACATGATCACTCCATTTTCTTCTTCAGCCTCTTGATATGGTGGATTACATTGATTGATTTGGAACATTGAACCAGCCTTGCATATCTGGGGTAAATTCCAGTTGGTCATTGGGATAATTTTTTATACATTGTTATATGCAATTTGCTAATGTTTTGGTGAAGATTTTTGTATTGCTATTCATGAGAGTTATAAATCTGTAGTTCATCTTTCTCTACTTTTGGTGTTGTAGTATGCTGGGCTCATGGGATGAGTTAAAACGTTTGCCTCTGCTTCTATTTTCTGGGCAAGAGTTGAAGAACTATATCATCTCTTAGTTCAATGTTTAGCAGAATTCACCAGTGAAATTATCTGAGCCTGATACTTACTTTTTTTCAATGTTAATTACTCCTTCACTTTAAAAAAGACAAATATAAGACTAGTCAAATGATCTATTTCTCCTTGTGTGAGTTTTGGTAGTTTGTATCTTTCAAGGACTTGGCCCATTTTATTGAAATTACCAAAATGGTACTCAGAGATTTGTCAGAGTAGGTTTTGAAAGTGCTTTCATTGTCCTTAGGATCAGTTGGTGATGATCCTGCTTAGACTTCTAATATTGGTATTTTGTGTCTTTTATCTGTTTCTCTGATTAGCCTGTGTTAAAGTTTATCAATTTTATTAATCTTTTCTGAGAACCTGCTTTAGGTTTTGTGGTTTTCTCTATTTTTTTCTATTTCCACTTTCACTGATTCGTATCTTATTAAATTTTTATTTTATCCTATTTCTTCCATTTTAGGTTTATATTCTTTTTTAACATATATATTTAACAGAATCTATTTCCCACTAATTACTGCTATTTCTGCATCACCAATTTTTGATAAATTATATGTTCAATTGCATTTAATTTAAACAATTTTAAAATTTATCTTGAGACTTATTTTTGCCCATATGTATTTAGAAGTATATTTTTGATCTCCAAATATTTGAGGAGTTTCTATCTATTTCTGTGTAATTAATTTCTGATTTAATTTCTTTCTTGTCTGAGTGTGTATTCTATGATTTCTATTCTTCTTCATTTGTTAAGGTGTGCTTTATGACCCCAAATGTGGTCCGTCTTGGTGTAGGTGACTTTCCCTGTAATCATGTGGTCTATGTGTACAGTTTTATGAGTTGGACTATTCTATAAATGCCAGGCAGACTAATTTCATTAACAGTGTTGCTCAGATCAAATGTATTTTTATTAAATCTTTGCTTGCTAGATCTATAAATTACTACAAGAGGGTTTGAAAGCATCACACTCTAATAGTAGACTTATTTATTTCTACTTGTGGTTCTTTCCATCGTTACCTTCTATAATCTGATGGTGTGTGTTCAGGTAAATGCATGTTAAGGGTTGTTAAGTCTTCTGGGCAAACAGACCCTGTTTCATGTGTAACGCCCTCTTGCTCCTTCATACCTTCTCTTGTGCTGAATCATCTTTGTCTGGAAATAACACAGCTACTCCATCTATCTCTTGGTCAGTATTAGCATGACCTCTCTTTCTCCATTCTTGACATGAGTTTTATATTTAAAGGTTTATTTTGTTAAGACATAGGTTTTAATTTTGTTACAACATAGAGGTTTTTAATTTTTGCAGTCACTTTGATAATCTCTGGGGTTTTCCTTATTTTTTATTGCTGACACTATTACCAATATCCCTATGTCTCCCCCTTGGCCTACCTCCACCAACCCCTGCCTCCCCTTCCCTCTGGCCATCACCCCACTGTTGTCTGTGTCTATGGGCTGTGCTTGTATGTTCTTTGCCTAATCCCTTCACTTCTTTCATATGTAATCTCTGTTTTCTAATTGAAATATTAAGACCAATCACATTGAAATAATTACTAATAAATTGAGTTAATATCTATCATGTTTGTAACAGTTCTCTATTCACTGTACTTGGTGTTTCTTCCTTTTCACCCTTTTTTATACCATCTCCAGTTTTAATTTAGCATGTTATATGATTTTATTCATCCCATCTATTAATATATCAATTTACTTCTCTTTAAATGTTTTTAGTGTTTGCCTAGTAACTCAATATGCATTTTACACCACTCCACCTGTAGTGCTTGTACCTCATAACAGACTCTTCCCAGTGTTTTCCTCCCCTTTCTCCTCACATTGCAGTTACTTATTACACCTGTCTATGTGCTGTAATCATCACCTGCTTCAACCTGAGCTGTTCAGTCTGCAGCCAGGCTGCCATCTTGCACTTCTTTCTACTGTCTCCTGGGTTAGGTTCACTGTGTTTTGATTTTTACATCTTCCTCACTACTGGCTTACTTTTCTTGTTTTCTGGACCTCATCCTAATGTATTTTCATAGAATTATAAGGATGCTGCTGAATATGATACATTCATGGAACAAACATACACAAAATCTAAAATCATACTAGATGACTTAGAAATTTTTTGCAAGATGTTATGCAGAAAGCAAATGTGATGCAGAAAAGGGTGTATATTGCAAAAAATATGCATGATGCAGGAAAACAAAATCATATAATGTCATAATATTATATGATGACAAAACATTTTGGAAGATATGGCTAGGATATAGATAAGGGTAGATGAGATTATATGTTTATGGACATTAAGGGAAGAATCC
This sequence comes from Phyllostomus discolor, assembly GCF_004126475.2. Lineage (NCBI taxonomy): Eukaryota > Metazoa > Chordata > Mammalia > Chiroptera > Phyllostomidae > Phyllostomus > Phyllostomus discolor. The sequence goes on along the minus strand of NC_040906.2, from coordinate 6,060,946 downwards.
ATGCAAGGTAATTTAAATGGGTTATGTGGCAGAGGTGGGGACACTGATCATTGATGTGGGTGGAGAGGAAGGGGAAACATGCTGGATGGGAAACAGGCCAAAACATAAAATAGTGATCCCAGAAAAACTTAAAGCATTTGTAAATTTCATTTTAATAACTATAAATGTTTATGTCCATGTGTATAAAGAAAATGATGAAGATTTAGGAAAAACATCATTTAGAGAAGGTGTTTCATGAACTAAAGTGTCTCAGCCTCACATGTGTGAAGTTGATCTGATCCACTCTGAGATCTGAAAGCCTGGCTCTACAGCCACTGCTGTGGGAGAGACGTCTCAGCTATGCTCTGTTGCTCCTCCATAGGCTCCAGTTTCCTAATCCTGCCGGAAAGGTTAAGTTCGGTCTTTGGTTGTCAGGTATTGTTACTTCACAATAATGTGCCTTGGGGGGTCTTACAAAATTCTTTTGGGTAAAATACTCAACAGTGTCCTTTCAAAAAATTCATGTGCTTCTACTCTGTGGTATCTCCTTAAATGATTTCCTTGATTATGTTCCTCCTCTATATTTTCCCTGTCAAGCTATCTTGACTCCAATTACATGGCTATTAAATTGTGTGTGTTAAGGCTTATCTTCTTATACATTCTCTCAAGGCTACTTTTATTCCATTTTAACCTCTTTACCTAATTTTGTGGGATAGTTCCTCAGTTTTATCTTACAGCCATTTAAATAATTTTTATTTCTGAAATCATTTAAAAAATATCTAAGACCTCTACCTCTTTCCATAGTAGTTCTATTTTCTTAGTAACATGTTGTGCAATATAAATTCTTGTATATCTCTAAAAATATTACTTTGGGTAAGTCTTCTCCTGTTTCATACATTATCTCTTTTTCTCATTAGATACCTTTTAAAAAATTGTTTTATTTTTTCATTCTGACATTGGAGAATTTCCCCAATGCCTGTGGACTTGTGGTTATATGATTCTTCTTAAGGAAAAGCTGCCAGAATTTAATCAATGGAATTCATTACTAAGAATAAAGAATGAAAATCATATGAATATCTCAATGGATACATCTGATAAAATTCAACATCTCTTTCTGGTAAACTTACACAAAGAAGCAATAGCCAGAAACTTCCTCAGTCACATATAAATATATATACAAAAATGTAGAACAAACTTTATACTTAATGGTAGTAATGAATTATTTCCTTCTAAGATTGGAAACAAGGCAAGAAAGTCAGGAGGAGTTTAACTTCCTCCTAAACAAGGAAGCTAAACTCCTAATCAAGCAATAAGAAAAGAAAAGTAAATAATTCTTGGAAAGCAAAAGTCTAAGGGGTTTTGTTAATGTCAGGATTCTTTTCTATAAAATCCAAAGTTAATTTGTAATACATTACAAAGATTCACAGGTCAATTAGAAAGGTTATGGATACATGGTTAACATTTTTTAAAGCAATGCTATTTCTATACAATAGTAATGAACAGTTAAAAATCAATACCATTTAATGCCCTCATTTACTGAATAGGACCAAAGACACAGAAATAAAGAACAAACTGATGTTCAAGTATAGTTGGGGTGAAAATGGAGACAATGGTATTTTAGCAACAAGAAGAAAAAATAAAAAGAAAAATTGCCTGGAGATATTAATTGCAAATGAAGATTGTACTCAAGCACTGATGGTTATGATTTGTTAAATAGACAACAGTGGGGGAATTGAATGTGCGAGGTGGTGGGTTGGTAGGGAAGGGAAGAGTAATGGGGGGAAAATGGGGACAACTGTAACTGAAAAACAATAACAATTTTTTTAGAAGAAGAACAAACCAAGAGTGACCAGAGGGGAGGGGGATAATGAGGGAAAGAAGGGGAAGAGTCAAATCAAGGAACATGTATAAAGGACCTAAGGGCAAAACCAGTGGTGGGGGGACTATTGAATGTGGGAGGTGGGGGTGGGTAGGCCAGGGGAGAGTAATAGGGGAAATGGGGACAACTATAATTGAATAACAATAAAAAAGACACAAAAAATCAATACCATTTAAAGTAGCATCAAGCTCTAGCTGCTGTGGCTCACTTGCTTAGAGCATTGTCTCATAAACCAAAATGTTGCATGTTCAATTCCCAGTCCAGGTACATAAGAGATTGCAGGTTTGATCTCTGGTTATGGTGCATTCAAGAAGGAAACCAATCAATCCTAACACATCAGTATTTCTCTCTATTTCTCTCTTTCTCTCTCCCCCCCCCTTTCTCTTTCTCCCTCACAGCCTCTCTCCCTCTTTCTGTCTCCTCTCCCTTCCTCTTTCTCTAAAAAAGCAATAAAAAAATGTTCTCAGTGAGGATTAAGAGAAAAATGAAAGTACTATCAAAAAGAATAAGTTTAAGAAAAGATGTGCATGACATATGATACTGAAAGTGATGAATACTGGCAACTACAATTAAGAAAAACATCATAAATGGAAAACTTTACTATGATAACCAGTTGGAGCTCAATATAGTTAAGATATCAATTTTCAGCAAATTTATGTATAGATTAAATGAAATCCAATATATGTCCAAAAGACCTGTCTAGCCAAAATTGACAAATTGATTCTAAAGATATACGGAAAGGCAAATAATCCCAAAAAGTCAAGACTATCTCTTTCCAACTGAATTCAAGACTTCTATAAGCTATAGTTATCAAGGCAATGTTGTACTGACATAAGGATAGACAAATAGATCGATATTACAGAAGACAAATTCCAGACTTAGACATGTTGGCTTTTGGATATTTTTATAAACTTGGAGTAGGAAGAGATATTATAGATAGTATATTGTCATCTTTGGGAAAAGGAAAAGAATAGATAGAATGAACTTCATCAACATTAAAGTTTCTCCTAATCAAAAGACAGAGATTACAATATGAAAGACATACCACAGATAGGGGAAAAAAGGTCACCCCAGCTATTTTAAATAAAATGCTTATATCTAAAATATAAAACAAACTCCTTCACATGTGTAAGGAAAAGACAGCACAATAATATATATGGGCCATACACTTGAACACACACATCACAAAAATGTATATAAATTTCCATTAATCATATGAAATTGTTTCCAGCATCATTAGTCATTAAATAAATAAAAATTAAAACTATATCAGAAAGCACACAGCACACTGGAATGACGAAGATAGAAAGGCCTTTTCTTTTTTCATTTTTTTATTGTTGTTCAAGCACAGTTGAAAAACAGTTTTGCATGTGTGAACACAGTTAAATGTACTCCTACACAATGACCCAGCAATTCTACTCCTAGTTATTTACCCAAGAGAAACAAAAACATACTACAGAAAGATTTATACAAAAGCAGTTTTATTCATTCCAGTCCTAAACTGCATCTCTCAGATGTCCATCAGCAGGAAAATGACTGAACAGATTCTCGTAGACACACACAATGGATTACCACTGAACAATACAAGAGACGCATTTCCAATCACACAACAGCATGCATGATGAGCAAAAGAAGTCAGACACAAAAACACACCTGATGTACTAGTCCATGTATGAAATCCAGTAACAGGCAACACAAACATATGGTGACAGAAAGGACACTAATGTTGCCACAGAGAGGTTGCCTGGCTCCAGCTGGTCAGGATGGAGGCTGAGGGGTGAAGGGTACATCGCCCTGTTCTTCATTTTTCAAATAACATGTTAGTTTTCAGCATCGTGTCTCCCTTTCAGTCCCCACTGCCTTCAGGATTCCACAGGGCACAGGGTTGCCTCCTGACAGCTGGCAGCGCCCTTCACCCACAATAGCATTAAATGCTCCTCTTTCTTCTATTTGTCCTATCAATTTTGGTTGAAATCTCTCATTTGCTCCCTTGCATTCTCTTTGTCATTATGAAGCTGACTTTTAATTATTACTGTAGTGACATTTTTAATAAGAGAGATGACAAATGCTTCTTTCCATCTTCTGTCTTTAAATAGAATATTTTCTATTTTTATTGTTGTTCAATTACAGTTTTCCCCCCATTACTCTTCCCTGCCATACCCACTCACCACCTCCCACATTTAATCCTCCCCCCACCCTGTTGTCTTTGTCCTTCAGCCCTTTGTACATGTCCCTTGACTTGACCCCTCCCCTTCTTTGCCCCATTATCCCCCTACTTCCCTCTGGTTACTGTCAGTTTGTTCGTTATTTCAGTGTCTCTGGTTCTATTTTGCTATCTCTTTTGTTTTGTTGATTAGGTTGTACTTAGAGTTGAGATCATATGGTATTTGTCTTTCACTGCCTAGCTTATTTCACTTAGCATAATACTCTCCAGTTCCATCCACGTTGTCATGAATGGTAGGGGTTCTTTCCTTCTGCTCCATAGTATTCTGTTGTGTAAAAGTACCACTGTTTCCTGATACACTCATTTGCTGATGGGCACTTAGGCTGTTTCCAACCTATTGTAAATTGGCTATTGTAAATTTCACGGCAGTGAACATAGGGGTGCATAGGTTCTTTTGCATCAGTGTTTCAGGATTCTTAAGATATACTCCCAACAGTGGGGTTGCTGGGTCAAAAGGCAGTTCAACATTTAGTTTTTTGAGGAAGTTCCATACTGTTTTCCACAGTGGCTGCACCAGTCTGCATTCCCACCAACAGTGCACTAGGGTTCCCTTTCCTCCACATCTTCACCAGCACTGTGTGTTGATTTGTTTATGATGGCCATTTTTTTTATCTTTTTTATTTTAATCATTGTTCAAGTACAGTTTTCTCCCCGCTACTCCCATTCCAGCCCACCCACCCAACCCTCCCCTCTTCCCCCCCATTACCCCCCACCCCTAGTTTTTGTCCATGTGTTTCCAAATTTGTTCCTGTAAACCCTACCCATTCCCCCCTGAAATTCCCTCTTCTCTCCCCTCTGGTCACTGTCAGACTATCCCCTATTTCAGTGTCTTTGGTTATATTTTGCTAGTTTTTTTTTGTTTTGTTGTTTAGATTCCTGTTAAAGGTGAGACCATATGGTATTTGTCTTTCACTGCCTGGCTTGTTTCGCTTAGCATAATGCTTTCCAGCTCCATCCATGCTGTTGCAAAGGGTAGGAGCTCCTTTCTTTCTGCTGCATAGAATTCCATTTTGGCTGCTGTGAAGTGGTATCTCACTGTGGGTTTAATTTGCATCTCTCTGATGGCTGGTGATGCTGAACATCCTTTTGTATGTCTCTGAGTCCTCTGTATGTCCTCCTTAGAGAAGTTTCTGTGTAAGTCTTTTGTCCATTTTTTAATTGGATTGTTTATCTTCATGGAGTGGGGTCATGTGAGTTCTTTATATATTTTGGGGATCAAAACCTTGTCCAAGGTATCATTGGCAAACGTATTTTTCCATTCAATTTTCTCCCTTTTCATTTTTCTGGTATTTTCTTTAGCCATGCAGAAGCTTTTTAATTTGATGTAGTCCCATTTGTTTATTCTTTCCTTTATGTCCCTTGTTCTAGGGGGCACATTGATAAAAATATTGCTGCATGAAATATCTGCTATTGTCTTAGCTATGTTCTCCTCTAGGACTTTTGTGGTGCCATGACTTTTAAGTTTTTTGTCCATTTTGACTTTATTTTTTTGTATGGTGTAAATCGGTGGTTGAGTTTCATTTTTTCTCATGTACTCACCCAAATCTCCCAACACCATTTGTTGAAGAGGCTATTTTTATTCCATTTTATGCTTCTTCCCCCTTTGTCAAATATTCATTGAGCAAAGAAACCTGGGTTTATTTCTGGGCTCTCTGTTCTGTTCCATTGATCTATGTGTCTGTTCTTATGCCAGTATCAGGCTGTTTTGATTACAGTGGGCTTATAATTAAAATTTGACACAATAATGGGACATTATTATTCTCTGATGCATGTTGGGTACTGAAAGGTACCAATAATTCTCTTCTTGTTTGAAAAAGGAAGCTTATATGTCTTCATAATGTTTAGGAACACAAGATGTTAATGAAAATATTATTATCAGAGCTATGAAATGACCAACTAAGAAGCAGAATTATAGATTCATGTTTACAGCTATTACAGGAAATAGCAGGTGTTACTGAGAATTCAAATATGTAAAAAGATTCATTATATACAACAACAACACAGGCAGATATATTTTGCCACAAAGTAGGAGTCCCAGGAGAAATTATTGCTATTCTTGTGATTCAATTTATACCTTACCATATCATTATTAAATCACATCTTAATATTTATAAACTGGTTTTATAATTCAGGATGGTATTTATCTTAACAACTGTAGGTCAGTGAGGGGAAACTTTGTATTTAACTTTCTGTGATTTATTTTTTCTTAGTTGTTAGTTAAGATACATGTTTAAGGTTAAATTCTATTGTCATGTTATGATTTTTTATTCCTCTGTGATGATTTGGTTATTCCATGTCACTTTTATACAAATGTAATTTTTTCTTGTTTAAATTCCCATCTTCCCACCTCCTCTCCTTTGACAAACATTAGCTTATTCTCTGGATATATGGGTCTGTTTCTGTTTTATTTTGCTTTGTTTATTCATTTATTTTGTGAGGTTCTTTACTCCACATATAAATAATATCATACAGTATTTGTTTTTCTCTACCTGACTTAATTCACTTAGTATAATACCGTCCAGGTCCATCCATGTTTTTGCAAATGGCAAAATTTCATACTTTTTATTGCTGAATAATATTCTATTATATATGTGTGTGTATATATATATTTATAAAATATCTTCTTTATCCATTTCTCTATTGATAGACGTCTAGATTGCTTCCATATCTCAGCTGTTACTAGAAATGCTGCAATGAACATAAGAGCACACATATCTTTATGAATTAGTGTTGTGTTCTTCAGATAACTGTCCAGAAGTGGAATTGCCAGATCATATGGCAGCTCTACTTTTACTTGTGTGAGGAGGGGTCTCCATACTGTTTTTCATAGTCACTGCACCTGTTTACAGTTCCACAAACAAAGTACAAGAGTTCCCTTTCCTCTGCATCCTGTAGGCACTTGTTATCTGTTGATTTATTGATGATAGCCATTCTAAGGAGTGTGAGGTAATATCTCATTGTGCTTTGAATGTACATCTCCCTGGTAGCTAGTGATGTTGAGCCTCTTTTCATACATCTGTTGGCCATTTGCATGTCCTCTTTGGAGAAGTGTCTGTTCAGGTCCTCTGCCCATTTTTCTATTGAATTTTTGTTTCTTTTGTGTCAACTTGAATGAGTTGTTTTTATACTTTAAATGTTAATCCTCTATTAAATGTGTGAACAATTGCAAATATCAGTAGCTTGTCTTTTCACTTTGTAGTGGTTTCCTTTGCTGTGCTAAACCTTTCAAGTTTAATGTAATCTCATTTATTTATTTTTTTCTTTTCCTCAAAAATGTACATCCAAAAAGATACTTCTAAGAGTGATGTCAAAAGGCTTACTGCATATATTTTCTTCTAAAAGTTTTAGGGTTTCAAGTCTAACAGTTAAGTCTTTAATTTATTCTGAGTTTATTTTTGTCTGTGGTATAAGAAAGTGGTCAAATTTCAGTTTTTATACATGTAACTGTTGAGTTTTGTCAACACCACTTATTGAAGAGACTGTCTTTACCTCATTGTATACCTTTGTCTTACATTAATTAGCCGTATATGTGAGGATTTATTTCTGGGCTATCTATTCTAGTCCATTGATCTATATATCTGTTTGTTTTGCCAATACGATACTGTTTTGATTGTTACAGTTGTATAGTGTAGTTTTATGTCAGGGAGTGTGATACTTCTCACTTTGTTTCTTCTTGAGATTTTTTTGGCTACTTGGGGTCTTTTGTGCTTCCATTAAAAAATTAAGATTAATTCTAATTACCAGAAGAAGGTATTTCAATAGGTATTGCACTGAATATATATATTACTTGAGGTACTAAGGTCATTTTAACAGTATTAATCCTTCCAAATCATGAATATAGTACAGTATATTTTTCCATTTATTTGTCACTTCTTCAATTTCTTTCATCAATGTGTTATTGTTTTCAGAGTAACAGTACTTCAACTCTTTGATTAAATGTATCCCTAGGTATTTTAGATGTTTTGATGCAGTTGTAAATGGGATTGTTTTCTTAATTTCTTCTTATGATCACTTCTTATTAATATATAGAAACAAACAGATTTTTGTATATTGGTTCTGTATTCTGCAACATTATTAATGTCATTTATTAGTTCTAATAGTTTTGGGTAGAGTTTTTAGGGTATTCTATTATAATATCATGTCATCTGCCAAGAACTAGAGTTTTACTTCTTCCTTTCCAAATTATAATGACATTTACTTCTTTGTATTGTCTCATTGTTGTGGCTAGAACTGCCATTACTATGTCCAATAGAAGGTTTTAATAAAAAATATTCCAAATATGTTTTGGAGAAGACATGTGTACAATGAATTCAATTGGAACAGTCTGGACATTTTTTATAATGTGTATGTCTCTCTGATCCTCCATGCTTCTTCTATTATATCTTTGTTGATTGCACCACTTCCATTTATTCTGGTCTCTACTCAGAACTTCTTATTTAATTCATGTGATTCTTCACATTCTGTCCTTCATATATAAAACGTTACACCCTCCACCAGCACTTCAAAAGCTTGATGACCACTTTATCATGGTATCCTTTCTCCCTAGGATGTCCCCAGAAAACTACAAATGTATGTGTGAGATTGCCTTCAAACTCTTCAAAGAATGGAAGGTTGAGATTTCAGATGCAATAAAAACACCATTTCCTTTCCTTGAGATCTTTCGTGACCGTGGACTCATAACCAATGAAATGTATGAAGTAAGTGAAGTTTATTTTGTCACAATCTGGTAAACCAGCCCCACATTACTTGTTTTGGTAGTTTGGAATCAAATGTCAGGACACAACTAGACAAGTGAGAGGTCTCCTGTAAGTGGGGGCCTTCTCAAGTACTGCTCTAAGTGTTCCTGTAAGGTGAAAAGAAAAGAGAAGCAGGCATCCTTGGAGGCAGTCATGCTCCTGACTGAAGGAACGGGACTTTTTGGTGCCCCCTAGAGTCGAGGTGAATAACACTGAAGATAGGCTGGATCTGAAGCCTATGGGCAGCTCAGGTGTACAATATAATGCCTTGCAGGTGTTACATGTACAATATAGCATAAACTAGGGATGAGAGGTAATTTTAATGAATGCATAAATTAATTTAATGAACTGATTTAGTGTAATTATTTACACAGCATTTTATTCCAATGAACATTAATTTATATATTGAGATATGAGAACATTAAAATCCTTAGAGAATGGATGTCTTATTAGGTGAAATTTAGAAGTAGATGCTTGCTGTTCTTTCTCCAACAATTTTAAGCCTTCTTTTCCTATGGTATTTCTGGAATCTTGGAATTTTGATAATTCTAGCAAAAGATGTAAGTGGAGATACAGAGATGCAAGCCTTCTCTTTCCCTACCAATGGGTTTACTTTTCAGCAAAGTTCACAGGAAGGGAAAATCACCACTTGGCTTCCCTGATCTCTTGCAGGCCAATTTGGTCCCGTGGAAGGGACAAGGGCTGTCTCATCAGTAGAACAGCAGCCCATCACCTGCTAAGTCAAATGTTAAAACATGTGGCCAGGCCCTTAAAGGGCTACACAATATTTAACTTTGGACCCATATTTGTTCTGCAAATGGCTTTTCTTTTTACCAAATGTAAATGACAGTAGGGAGAGCAGATGTACAAATGGGTATTTTTCAGAAAGATAGATTTACTTATTTTACTTAGCAGCCATTGAATATAGGGAAATTAGAAAACTGTACATGAGAAAATAACTGTAGAGAAATTGTAATACATTAAAAATGAAATCACCTTCTAGGTCTCTTCTGTAACTTACAAGCTCATATTTACATTTTCCCCTTTCACTGTTTTTTTTAAGGAGTCTAAAACATCTTGGGTAAACCAGGCACCTGTACAAAGAGTGGTGTATGATGTTCTCAATGAACTGGAAAAGAAGTTTGACCTGTCACTTCTGGAAATCTTGTTCAGCAAGGTTAATGTAAAAAAGTACCCTGATTTAAATGGCATTCTCAGAGGCTTCAGAAATGGTAATTAGACTTATAGCCTACCTTTTGAAGTGCACAGTCAATTTACTGATGAATGTATATTGAGCATCTACCATGTCTCACACACAGTGCTGGGCGTTAGGAATACAGCAGTTAGAAAACAGACATATCATGAGCTTCTTAAATTTTTTTGGTATAAGGACTGCAGTACAACACACATGTGGAGGCCTGCTTAACTAGGCATTTATTCAAACTCCCAGAACAATCAGACTCACAGTCGCATCAGATTTACTTAGAAAAACAAATGACAAGAACCACTGCATCTGAGTAAGGCACCGTCAGTTGCTGCTCTTTTTGCAGGTGTTCACACAGCAATCCACCAAGTTGACTACTGCCCATATTGAGTGACCGCTTAGTTTTGGATGCAGGATCCACCTGGCTTAGCAGCACCGCGACCAAGGGAGCCAATGTCTCCTGTATCAAATCTGTAGTCATAACTTTCAGGACCCCATGAGGCACACCCAAGTTACAAGAGTCACCATGCTGGAGGAAGATGAACTATGGTTTATAGTTTTATGGAGTCCATCTGAGTCCAGTTATGGCTCATTCTTAACCCTAAACCCAGTGTTGACCTGGTAATACAGAAAAGAGAGACCACCTTCATCAGGTGCCCAGAGCAATGAGCAAGAAAATTAACCCAGGTCGCTTCTTCCAGCCAAGATGGAGGCATAGGTAGTCACACTGTGCCTCCTTGCACAACCAAGATAGGGACAACAAAAATTTAGAAACAGAATGACAACCAAAACTGACAGAAAATTGATCTGAATGGAAGTCAGACAACCAAGAAAATAGACACGTTCATCCAGACCAGTAGGAGGGGCAGAGTCGGGCAGCCAGTCGCAGGTTGCATCTCAGAGAGCAGAGAGTGTTGGGACTGGGTGTGTAAGGCATCTGCAAGCAAGACCACAGTGGGCAGACCCTGGGTGCACAAGCAGCAGCTGGCAGACCCCTGCTGAGGAGTGGCAACCAGCAGACCCAGCCAGGTGGGGATTGTGAAGCAAGGCACTGCACGCACCCCAGGATCCCAGCATTGGGAAATAGAGCCCTGGGGTACTGATTTAGGACATCTGTGGGGGTTGAGGAGCAGGGAGGGCCTCCCAGTCTCTCAGGAGAGGACCTTGGAGGGTCCCACAGCATGCACAACCCCACCCACAGGGGATCTTACACCAGAGGGACCCAGTTTGCTGGGGGGAAGCAGCGGAAGGGACTGAGGTCCCTAGGAGAGCGGATCAAGTGCCTTTGTTCCCTCTTGGACCACGCCCCCACACACAAGGTCACAACCCAGCAACTGGGCTGCCCTGCGCTGGTGAACACCTAAGGCTCTGCCCCTCATAAGTAACAGGCACAAGCAGACCAAAGGAAAAAAAATAAAATAAAAAGATGGCTCAAACACAATTAAAAGGCCCAGAGCCAGTTTTTTTAAGCAACCAAGAGATAGCCAGCCTATCAGATGCACAGTTCAAAGCACTGGTAATCAGGATGCTCACAGAATGGGTTGATTTTGGTCACAAATTAGATGAACAAATGCAGGCTACAATAAGAGAAATGAAGGGAAATGCACAGGAAACCAATAGTGATGGGAAGGAAACTGGGACTCAAATCAATGGTGTGAACCAGAAGGAAGAAAAAAACAAACAAACAGAAAAGAATGAAGAAATAAGAATTCAAAAAAAAAAAGGAGAGGATTCTCACCAAGAAAACACCAAGGCACATCATAATTACATTAGCCAAGGTAAAAATGAAGGAGAGAGTTCTAGAAGCAAGAGACAAAGAGACAGTAACCTACAAAGGAGTTCACATCAGACTGTCAGCTGATTTCTCAAAAGAAACCTTGCAGGCAAGAAGGGGCTGGAAAGAAGTATTCCAAGCCATGAAAGGCATGGACCTACATCCCAGATTTCTCTGTTCAGTAAAGCTTTTATTTAGCATGGAAGGGCAGATAAAGTGCTTCTCAGATAAGGTCAAGCTAAAGGAGTTCATCATCACCAAGCCCTTATTTTATGAAATGTCAAAGGGATTTAGCTAAGAAAAAGAAGATATAAAAAACATGTATAGTAAAATGACAGAAAACTCACAATTATGAACAACCACACCTAAAACAAAAACAAAAAGAAACTAAGCAAACAACTAGAACAGGAACAGAACCACAGAAATGGAGATCACATGGAGGGTTAGCAACAGGGTAGTGGGAGGAGGAGAGAGGGGAAAAATGTATGGAAAATAAGTAGCATAGATTGTAGGTAGAAACTAGACAGGGAGGGAAAGAATAGTATGGGAAATGTAGAAGCCAAAGAACTTATGACACATGGACATGAACTAAAGGGGGGAATGTGGGTGGGAGAGGGTGTGCAGGGTGGAGGGGAATGAAGGGGGAAATTAGACAACTGTAATAGCATAATTAATAAAATATATTTTTAAAAAAATTAACCCAGATCAAATTGGCCCTGAAACAAGGGTAATGGTTATATTACCTCTTTCTCTACAACAGGTGAGACAAATATTAATCAAATACTCTCAAATTCAATTTCTCTGCCAGAAACTGTGTTTGATACCACATGAATGTGATTCATTTGCCACTTTTCTGAGACTAACAATTTATAATTTTTCACTGTACTCTGAATTTGTGGTTCAAACTATCCCTCCAATAATTTTCAGATAGTTGTCCTTCATTATATTTTGTTCTTCCCATAATTTTTGTTTTGACTGGCTGGAAAATTTTTCATTTCAACACAGTTTAGTATCTACCAAGATATCGAAATAACAATGAAGAATTCACAGAAGAAAGAATTATATGAACTGAGCAGAGCAAATGCTCTGGGAAAAGGTATAGAATGTGAAAGGGTCCCTAGTATCTGCAACAAAGACAAATTAGATTCCTCTCAGTCAGAGACTGAGAAACATTTTGTGGGACTTGATACAAAAGGGATAAATTTGAAAACGATTTTGGAAGTTGGACATTCTAAAGCTAAGGAATTCAAATGTATTTGCTGGACATTAAAGTGATACTACAGTCTCATACATTTATAAGTACAGATTCATTGTTCCAGAAAATTCACCTGCCATCAGCCCAGGGAAGAGGGGACGCACCTCCTTTCTGGTCTCCACCTGCCTGGACAATGCCCAGATACTACACTGAACTTCTTGGTTTATTTCCTTCCTGTTACTTTCCTGGGTCACATACATGCAGGAGCTTTGGCTGGTGCACTGGTCTCACCTTTTTGGCAGCCTCCCAGGCCCTGGTCTGGGCTCCTTGAGATGTCCTCCAGGGCCACAGTATTCACTCCCTCCTGGCAGCTTCAGAGAGTCTCCTGGCATCTGGGACCGCTGGAGGTCTTTCTAGTTCTTCCTGTGGCCTTCCTCTACTGTCTCTTTGGGAGGTGCTCATCCTCCTGACCCAGTAAACTCCACCCTTCTCTTGACCACCTATTTATTTCAAGTTTTTGTGCCTTCACTTTCATACATGCAGTCACCCACAGGATCTTTGTCCTTCTCGCGAGGAAATTCTTGTCTTCTCTTTACAGTTTGAAGAGGTCAGAAAACACACTTCACCTCCACTTTTTATTTCACACATGCTTTTCCAGCCATCTGTAATGTTTTTTTACATGAATAACAAACTCACGGTGTTTTCAATGACCTTTTTATCCCGATATTCAAGTGACTCCTTTCTGTGTGGGTAACATAAGGATTCCCTTGTTGGGGTTCTCTTTTCTGTACCAGGGATGGTGTGGAACTTGACTATGAGGACTGGGACTCACTGAGTTCTCAGTGACCAGAAAGCTGAAAATTCCTAAACATGCTCACTTGATGTCTCTGCACTCTGATGGAGATTTCTAACTTCTTTTCTCTCTCTCTTCAGAGATCCTAAAGAAAATTTATCCTCAAGCAAGTGTTGGCGGTGAGAGTGCAGAGAACCATAATACGCAAATGAGCATTGAACAAGGTGATTACAAATAGATAAAAACTGATTCTCTTCTGCTAAGAAGAAAAGAGAAGTGGTCTTAGTGCTCACTGCTGCCCTTGGGTGGAAGTATCACCATGTGCCCATTTGCAGAAAAAGAGACTGAAATCCAGAGAGACCATGTATGCAGTTGGCTTGGGGTTGAATGAGCAGGATGAACCCAGGCCTTCTGAACCCACAGCCCATCCTCTAAACCCTGTACATTCCCAGATAAACTGAAGGCAAGGACAAACCCATGAGTCAAAAATAGGGAAATATATTCAGAAAGGAAGATACAAAAAGAATACCAAGAGGTAGAGGAAGTGAAGGGAAATTAGGTCCTGAACCCTGGTGTTAAAGCCCACAAAGCAGAGTGAACAGGCCTGCAGAAGGAGAGTGTGTGTGAAGTGGGGTGGGGAGTCCAGTAAGACCACCAGTCTGGGGTAGCTCTGGAGACTAAAACAAGTTCCCTGTGGCTGTGGCTGACAAGACAAGCCATCACTAGTTACTGAGTGGCTCATGGATGACATAGTGAGATGTCCTGACTGAGGCCAGGGGTGCAGGCCTGCATTGATTCCTGAGGGAAGGGGTTGTCAAGTACTGTAATGCAAAGATGAACATGGGACTGGAGGAGAATTGCACAGCCCACACTTCAATTTCTGAAATAAGGTTCTAAATTTTTCCTTCAGGAACTGGTGAAAGCTCATATCCATTCCTGACCTGGCTCTTCCCGGATCAGTCCAATTACACAGGTCTGTTCCTTCTGTCTGTTCTGTGATCCTTTGCTGTTCTTGCCCCTTTCTGCAATAGGCTGTGGTGGGAGGGCTGCTTCTTTGTAGTACAAAGTGCCCAGAATTGTCCATCTTGTCATGTGCATTGTCTCCAAAGATTTAGAAAACAGAGTCTTCATACACTGAGTTGCCTGGGAGGGTTGGTCCTCTCCTTCTCACATGTGCTTGCTGCCAACTGTTGACAGCTCTGGGACCTATTGCCCATGTGCCTGGCTTCATGGCCTCTGCATCTGTCTTGCTTGAAATAGGCTGTGGCCTCAGCTGATGATTTTCCATCCTGTGGTGGCCTGTCCTGCAGGAGACAGGTTAGCAATGATGACTGTGTTCCTTGGGGAAGAGTCCCTCACCTGTTGAACCCTTTACATAGTTCTCTGGGCCTCCCATTCAAACCCTCTCACATCATCCCCAGCACAGCAGGCCAAACGCTGGTCAAAAATAGCAGATGGTCCTCTGAACAAACACTTGAAACTTTAACAACCAATAACCACTGTTTACAACTCTTAACATTTTCTTATCTATAACACACTTACTAAAGTTGTTAAAATATTTAAAATATGATAAATTAAAGACATGAATCCTGAAAAGTTAATTTCCTGGTCAATCACCATATCACTTATAGTAATACAGGCAGTATTTTATTTAATCTACTCAAACAGTTACAATGATGGTATGCCACCTGTTTTTCAGAAGACAAAGAATCTGCTTGGAGACTTGGGCTATTTGTGGGAGTTCAGGCACTGAGACTAGGGATTAAACTCTGCCATAGGGCACTGTCAGAGCAGGAGGTCTGATGACCCACAGTTGGCTTCCAATTCAGCCCTGAGACCTTGGGAAGTGACTTCCCCTCTTTGTCCCTCAGTTTCATCATCTATAAAATGGACGTGATAATAGTACCTCCTTCACAGGGTGACAAGTTGTATCATGTAAAGAAGTCACACTCATGCATGAGTCTTCATCATTGTTCCAAGATTTTTAAATATTACTATGTTTATGATCTTTAATATTAGTATTGGGCCACAGTCTAAACTGTAATCTACCACAGTAAACTGTGGGGTTTTCTTTTCTCACATATGTCCATGGTGGATTTAATTATCCCTCAGGCTATGGAATAGTGATCAAAACAGTACCACCCTGAGGCCCAAGAAAATAAATTCAGGACCACAGGTTCCCCATCCTTATATCACACTAGTGTATAACAAATTTATGTCTTTATTCCCTGACTCTTCTTTGCAAATAAGTGACAAGGAGGACACTCAGGGAACTTCCTGCACCATGGAAGGCATAATTCAGTAGCTTGTGTGGGATATGTTATTTAATAAAGGATATTAGAAATTAGCATTTTTTTATAAAATAAAAACACAGAGTGCCTTTTTAAAAGCACCATGATACCTTTAGCAAATTACATTTAGTAGAAGAGTTAACACTTAACATACATCCAACATTCATCAAAGTGTATTCTTAGCAGTTCATCTACCAGTGTACTGGTGGGAACAGGAAGGGTTGAGAGGAAGGAATTGTGACTAGTAATGAGCAGAGAAGGAATTTAATGCTCAGGTGGGGTGTTGGGTGGAACCATGACATTATGACCCAAACAATGTGCAACAAACCACCAGTAAATACACCCAAGAGTCTGACCTAGCAGGATGGGTTGACTGTGACATGCACAGGCGAGGATAACACTGTGCCTGATGCCACCCCCACCCCAAGAGAAGGACTCCAAGGAATGTGTATGTACATAAAACATGCACCAGGGCCCATGTTCTATGTTAACATTGTGGGAATTAAATTTTAAATCATCTTTACATAAAGTACTTTGTTTAGGAAAAGAACAGTAGATTAAATAATTGAAGTTGCACTGATAAAATATTTTCCATTCATACAGTATTGAGGTTGGTGGGAACAGAGTGGGATGGGTCAGCGGAACCAGTAATGAGTGAGGGAGGTTCAGTGTGGGAAAGAGGGTGTGCTGGTCCCAGGTAGTTTATCCAGGACCTTATTTTTTCTTCCTTCAATCTACCCTTTGTCTCTGGCCACAGACCCATGCAGCCTTGCTTGATAGCTCACTTGCTTCTGCTTCCTCCTGGGTTCCTAACCTGGTCAGGCTAGCAACAGATTGGAGAGGGGGAGCAAAGGGGAAGCTTGGTTTTTCCCATTCACTATCTTGGGCAACAGTTCTGGCAGCAGCTGTAACTCTGATGACTCTACCTTCCACCAGGCAGGCAAACATGATCCCCTTTCTAGCTCCCAGGTAGCCTTGGCACATGATCTCACCTTTGATCCCTCCCATAGCTTCCTATTCACTATTCTTGGGTTGGAATTCTCAGCTCTTCCATTAGCTGTATGACTGATCATCTGGATTAAATTCCTTCTGCTCTAAAAGCTTAGAGAAGTTTCTATTTTTTGGTTGGACCCTGAGTGATAAAGAAAGCAAATAAAATATCTATGAATCATATACATGGTCTAGGTACAGCTCTACCTGACAATAGACTCTCAGAGCCCCTCCCTGGAACAGAAGACATACATATGGTGGATACAATTATAATCAGTGACGACAATGCATTAAGACCCCAACAAGCAATCGAACAACGTGCCCAAGTGTTTCAGCCAGTAGGTAAGACTGAGTGCCTGAGTATAATGAGTGTGGAGGTGAACTGGCAGGTGGAGGGGCCCTACATTGTGGGTAAAGGCACAGGGAAACTGTGGTGATGACTGGAATGCTAGACAAAAAGAAATTATAAAGAAAGACAAAGTTGACATAGATGAGGGTTTTATGGGTCAAAAAATAATGAAGAGACAGAAAGAAAATAGGACAGAGTAGGAAACATAATTGAGAATGGATAAACTAAAGAGTCAGGTGAAGCAGCAGGGCCAGGTCTAGGGTGAAGCAGGAAGACCCTGGGACACAAGTAAGGAGGAGCTCACCCTTAGGACCTCCTGTGTCTTGGGCACCTTCTTTGCTTTACCCAATACCCTGTTGGCCCTGGTATGCAATGATAAAAATATAAAGAAATAGTATAAGGAGACCAAGATATAGAAAGAAATGAGTATCAATAAATAAAAAAATGGGGAGGGAGACACAAAGAAAACTATGTTGACATGAGTAAAGGACAATAAATGAAGAACTGGCATAGAAAGAACCAAGCATTGTCTGACAGGAGAAGACAGTCTCCACAAAGAGGGCACAGTGCGCTGCTCCTCATACCATTGAGAAGCTTAGGTGTCCACAGTGACCAGAGTAGCCCTAGGGCCCTCTCAGATAAAAATAGGCTTCTACTTTGAAAAATAGAAACAAAAGTAAAAGAAAATAATAAAACCCAGTGGAATTACAGGGAGAAGGTCTTAATTGTAGTGAAGGTTCTCACTGCTTTTGGGGAGACAAAAAAAATCTTCATTAATTGTAATTAGGTTCAGGAGCAGAGCCACTCCACCATGGAAACTGATGAATTCTTCCTCTGTAGAGCTTGTGGATATAATGAAGGAAATGTCATTTTTTAATTCAGGAGATGAATGGGAAACCCAAGCAAAGACTGACTGTAACCAGGCATCTGATATAATAGGCAAGGTTGACTGAACGAATGTGTGATGTGAATCATGGTAGCAGGTGGGGGACTGGGACACGTCAAATGGCCTGTGGAGGCTGTGCTGGTGGCCTGGGTTAGACATAGGAAGGGGAGGGGATCAGTATTTTATGTAATGAGTTCAACAGAAAATGTCCCCTGTGATTGGAAAAATATAAAAAACGAAAAAAGGTAAATTTAAGTGTTGATGTCAGAGACTATTTTCTATGTTCAAGGCAATAATTCAGAGAGCCAAGATATGCATGAAAGGAAATTTTTAAAAAATGCAAGAAGACAAGAAAATGTACAAAGAGATACCATCACCAGAAACAAAAATAGCAAAAATAGGCCAAACCAAGAGGAAAGTGAAGCATTAAGACAAGAATGAAAGAAAGAGGTAGAATGGGGGTGGAAGTAATAGAGAGCAAAGGTAAGAGGTAGAAGGAGGGTGGGGATCGGATGTAGAGTGAGGATGGAAGTAGGACACAGGGTGACTGTGGGGTAAGCATTGCTGCAGAATGGGCACAGCTGCCCTCTGTGCCTGAATGTCACCACCTTCTGTGTAGGACCTGGAGCAACCTGCAGGCCACACATGTTGGGGCACAAACCAGGGGAACCTGAGTTGACTAAGCTTCTAGGTCTTCCTTGTGCTCTTGTCATGAGGTTTCCTATCAGTGGGCTCCTTGGCACCTCCCTGAAAATCTAAGGGGTTTTTGTCCTCTGTGCAGTGACCAGCAGTGCTGACTCTTCAGAACACAGAGACAGAGAAGAGCCATCCATAGCTTCCACCTCAGCACTGAGAAAACCAGGTGAGGAGGTGGGAGCTCAAGGCTTGGGCTGCAGGATCTGAATTAAGAGCAACTCTTTCCTGGGGCATCTGTTCTGAGCTCATGCTGCACTATGGATCCAGTTTATCTTGGAATCTCATTCTCTGCATTTATTTTTTTTTTTTAGTTTTTGGGAATGTGCAAGGTAATAAGAATTCATTATGTTTACATTTTTTTAATGGGGCCTATTGATTTGTGGGGCCTATTGATTTGTAGGTCCTATTAATCAACCTATGCATCGATCTATTGATTATATAGTGGAAATAGGCTAGCAAGTTAATGAATTTGTTTGAAAACTAAGTCTATGACTATAAAGTGTTGATTGGATTTATACAATGGTTTCTATAGAGAAAAGAAAGCTAAGTATTTCTTTATTGGAAGGTCATATTGACCTACAGGTCACGTGAATACAAAAAACAGATCATGGGGGATTGAGGGAGGGACAAGCTAGCCCTGGGTTTTCAGAGCTTCCCAACTCTTTCCTGAGTTCCTTGTCACACACCGAGACCTGCAAGGAACACTTGCTCCTTCTGCAGTGAGAAGTCCTGAAGCATCTTCGGGGTTCAGTGCACAGGAGAAGCGCCCAGAAGCCGGGAGCTCTGCAGTGAGAAGTGGTGCTGACCAGGAGGGTAAGGGTCACCATGGCTGGGCTCCAGGACAGCAGGAGCCTGAGGTCAGGGCTCCTGTTCCTCTGAGCACACCTCACATGCGGGAGCCCAGTCCTGCCTTGCTCTCATGTGGCCACTGTGAAGACTGCAAAGAACAAAATTAACTAGCAAACAAAATAGACACAGACTCATAGATAGAGAGCAGAAAATGATAGGTGTCAGATGGGAGGGGGTAAGGGGGCTGGGTGAAAAAAGGGTTTAAGCAGAATTAAAAAAAAAAAGAAAGAAAAGAAAATTAAAAACTCATACACAGACAAATAAAACAGTATGGTGATCACCAGATGGAAGTAAGGTGGGGAGATGTAGAAGAGAATAAAGGAGGATGAATGGGGATGGGAGGACACATGGCTTGGGGTGGTGAATGCACAACACAACGTACACATGATGTATTACAGAATCATGCACCTGAAACTTATATAATTTTATTAACCAATGTCACCCCAACCAATTCAATAACAAATGAAAGTAAATAAAACTGCAAAGAAAGAAATCACTTAAGTTCAGGCTTAACAAGGTGGCTCTGGCAGGACAGCAGCGCCTCCTTACTTACTACATGCTCAGAGACCTATCATCCCCCAAGCACTGGATCACATAGTGATGTTCACACACTCTGCACCTGTTCTGTCCAGAACAGGGATAGATGGACAGTCAGTTATTGCTCAGTTTTGTCACAAGCCTGTTCATATTTCAACAGACTCTAGTTATTTTTTAGTTATGGACACAAGGAAAAGTTTTTGTGACTTTAAAAGGTTATGATTATTAAGTTCCATTTATAGCTTTTGACAGATGACCCCCAACATGACATTGGCCTATATAGTGATGTTTGAACATGGCTTTGCCAAAAAGGATATCTATTTATGTTTACAACAACCTCAAAGTTTGGCCAGATAACGGTTGCTCCCCCATTTCACTGTTTGGGAGCCATCAGTTTGCTCTCTGTACCTATGAGGTTTTCAAGATCTTTACACAATCACAGGGAGAGTTACCTTTATTCAAAACCTCTGAAGCCACACATAAAATAATAATGTTTTACTATTTTAGAAGTGCACTGTGATTTATATCCTGTATGTTACAAAAGACCCCAACAGTGCCAGGGGTAAAATCTTATTCTCAAATTCATTAATGTTTCTGCAACAAATTGTGTGAATTCAAACCAAGTGTGATAAGTTAAAGATTCTACATGGACTCATGGCAGCTAATTCCAGCTTCCCTGCCAAGTGACTTTGCTATAAACCTGTAAAAAATTATTGGTTTTCAAGACTTTTTGATTCTGCCTATAAGATAAGGGTTGTGAGTCTTTGCTTCATTTTCTAGCAATCCCATTCCTTCAGATGAGACAGGAACAGAAATGATCATCACCACATCTTTATAATCCAAATCCTTCAACTATGTGAAGAGTCATAAAATTTACCATCCTTCTATTTTATTTTATTTTAATTATTGTTCAAGTACCAGTTTCTGTCCTTTACTCCCATCTCAGCCCACGCACCCATCCTTCCCCATCTACCATTTTCAACCCCCTAGTTTTTGGCCATGTGTCCTTTATATTCATTTCTGTAAACACTTCCCATTCCCCCTGAAATTCCCCTGAAATTCCCTCCCCTCTCTCCTCTGGTCACTGTCAGCCTGTTCTCTATTTCAGTGTCTTTGGTTATATTTTGCTTGTTTGTTTGTTTTGTTGTTAAGGTTCCTGTTAAAGGTGAGATCGTGTGGTATTTGTCCCTCACTGCCTGGCTTGTTTCCCTTAGCATAATGCTTTCCAGCTCCATCCACGCTGTTGCAAAGGGTAGGAGCTCCTTCTTTCTTTCTGCTGCATAGAATTCCATTGTGTAAATGTGCCACAGTTTTTTGATCCATTCATTTACTGATGGGCATCTTGGTTGCTTCCAGCATCTAGCTAATGTAAATTGTGCAGCTATGAACATTGGGGTGAATAAATTCTTTTGGATTGGTGTTTCAGGGTTCTTAGGATATAATCCCAGCAGTGGAATTGCTGGGTCAAAAGGTAGATCCATTTTTCGTTTTCTGAGGAAGTTCCATACTGCTTTCCATAGTGGTTGTACCAGTCTGCAGTCCCACCAGCAGTGCACTAGGATCCCCTTTTCTCCACAGCCTCTCCAACACTTGTTGTTTGTTGTTTATGATGGCCATTCTGACTGGTGTGAAGTGGTATCTCATTGTGGTTTTAATTTTCATCTCTCTGATAGCTAGCGATATTGAGCATCTTTTCATGTGTCTCTGGATCCTCTGTGCGTCCTCCTTGGAGAAGTGTCTTTTCAACTCTTTTGCCCACGTTTTAATTGGGTTGCTTGTCTTTTAGAGTGGAGTTGTGTAAGTTCTTTATATATTTTGGAGATCAAACCCTTGTCTGAGGTACAATTGGCAAATATGTTTTCCCATACAGTTGGTTCTCTTTTTATTTTAATACTGTTTTCTTTAGCAGTGCAGAAGCTTTTTATTTTGATGAGATCCCATTTGTTTATTCTTTCCTTTATGTCCCTTGCTCTAGGGGACATGTCAGTAAAAATGTTTCTACGTGAAATATCTGAGATTTTCCTGCCTATGTTTTCCTCTAGGACTTTAATGGTGTCACAGTTTATATTTAAATCTTTTATCCACCTTGAATTTATTTTTGTGTATGGTGTAAGTTTGATGCTCAAGTTTCATTTTTTTGCACATAGCTGTCCAGTTCTCCCAACACCATTTCTTGAAAAGGCTATTTTTACTCCATTTTATGTTGCTACCCCTTTTGTCAAATATTAATTGACCATAGAGACTTGAGTTTATTTCTGGGCTCTCTGTTCTCTTCCATTGGTTCATGTGCCTGTCCTGTTTCTATGCCAGTACCAGGCTGTTTTGATTACACTGGCCTTGTAATACAGTTTAGTACCAGGTATTGTGATCCCTCCTACTTTGTTCTTTTTTCTCAAAATTGCAGCAGCTATTCGGGGTCATTCATGGTTCCATATAAATTTTTGAAGTGTTTGTTCTATGTCTGTGAAATAAGCCATTGGTACTTTAATAGATATTGCATTGAATGTGTAAATTGCTTTGGGTAATATGGACATTTTGATGATGTTAATTCTTCCAATCCATGAATACAGTATATGCTTCCATTTGTTTGTATCTTCCTTGGTTTCTTTCCTCAGTGTTATGTAGGTTTCTGAATACAGGTCTTTTATCTCTTTGGTTAGGTTTATTCCTAGGTATTTTATTTTTCTTTTTGCTATTTCAAGTGGGATTTTTTCCTTGATTTCTGCTTCTGCTGTTTCATTGTTGCTGTACAAAAATGCCTTTGATTTCTGGATAGTGCCTCTGTATCCCGCTGTTTTGCCAAATTCATTTATTAGGTCAAGCAGTTTTCTGGCTGAGTCTATATGATTTTCTATGTACACTATCATGTCATCTGCAAACAGTGACAGTTTTGTTTCCTCCTTTCCGATTTGGATGCCTTTTATATCTTTTTCTTGTCTGATCACTGTGGCTAAAACTTCCAACACTATATTGAATAGAACTGGTGAAAGTGGACAACCTTGTCTTGTCCCTGATCTGAGTGGAAAAGATTTTAGTTTTTGCCCCTTGAGTATGATGTTGGCCGTAAGTCTCTCATAGATGGCCTTTATTATGTTGAGGAATGCTCCCTCTATTCCCACTTTGCTGAGTGTTTTTTTCATGAATCGGTGCTGTACCTTATCAAATGCTTTTTCTGCATCTTTTGATATGATCATGTGATTTTTGTCTTTGCTTTTGTTTATGTGATGTATTACATTTACTGATGTGCGAATATTGAACCATCCCGGCATCTCTGGGATGAATCCGACTTGGTCATGGTTTATGATCTTTTTAATGTATTGTTGGATGTGGTTTGTCAATATTTTGTTGAGGATTTAGCATCTATGTTCATCAGCGATATCAGCCCAAAGTTTTTTTTCTTTGCTGTGTCTTTATAGATTTACCACTCTTTTAGTTATAGAATATTGGCTGTGTTTTCCTTTGCTTCCAAACCTTGTGGACATTTAAAAATACCTATTTAGGGAATAGGCAATCAGAAAAAAACCTAAGAGCAAAGATAACTAATAGCTTTCTTTGTTACAAAAGCTTTATTCAAGTATTCCTGTTTTTTTTTCCTTTAAATAAAAAATAGTAATTTGTTGGGATTTAAGATGGTACACTAATATTATGCATTTGGTGAGCTGCTGATTGATATAAAAGGTCAATCGTACAAGTGCAGCACAAGTGCATTTGTATGCAAATAAAAAGATACCTGGGTGACACCAATATACTCAATAGGCCTGCTCTTTGGGGACCTGGCTGAGGGAGCACTGACATCTCACAAAAACCTTAAGACCTGGACAGGTTGGAATACCTGTTACAATCCCTGCATAAACTGAAGTGCAGAAGCATTTAAGGTATATTTCAAAGTCATGTTGAGAAATTAAACAAGACCCAGGGCCCATTCCAGACTCTTATTTCTCAAGAAATCAGACATCTTTATACCCGTGTACTCAGGTCTTCTGCAGCATGAACCATCCTAAGACCTGGGACTTTTATTTGTTCATGTTTGTTTTCTCACCACCATCTGTTATTTTCTAGGTTTCATGGATCTTGGAAACAACTCTGCTTTACAAAACCCCAAGAAAAAAAGAAGTAAGAGTGAATAAAACTTTACTTACTTTTAATGTGAGAAATTAGTTTTAAACACCAGAGTTTCATCATTATTATTATTTACAATATTGTATTAGGCAGAATAATATCTCCTCAAAGATGTCTATGTCCTAATCCCTGGAACCTGGAACCCATTATCTCAAATGGCAAGTGAACTTTACAAATGTGATTGAACTAGGGACCTTGAAATGGGGGAGATTTTCCTGGATTACCTGGATGATGCTAATGTACTCAATAGCCCTTAGAAAATGAAGAGCCTTCCTTGGCTGTGGAGAGAGGAAGAAGTGACTCTGGAGGAACAGTCAGAGTGGTGCAATACCTCTGGCTCTGCAGATGGAGGAGGGACTAGGGAATGTGGGTGACCTTAAGAAGCAGGAAAAATCAAGGAAGCAGATTATACCCTACAGTCCCCAGAAAGCAATGAAGGTCTGCTAAAAACTGGATTTTATCCCAGTGAGTCATTGCCAGACTTCTTATTGACATTAATTGTAAGCTGATAAGTTTGTGTTGTTTTAATCCATTATTTGTAGTAAACTGTTATGACAGAAATATAGAAATAATACAGACTTTGGCTCTTGTAAGTGCCTTATGGCTATAAAACAATCCTAAAAATCCATCAGTGTCTTTGTGCAGTGAGCAGTGGCTAGAAGAATTTAAGTAGAAAGATTTTTAAAAGCCTAGATGGCCTTGAGGAATTTGTTCTTAGAAATGTGGTTGCTGAAGACCTAGAGAGGACTCAGAAGGAGAGAAGAATATGGGAAAGAAAACCTGTGCTGTCCCAGAGAAATTGTAAATCATCCTGAACAGGGAGGTTACTGGTGTGACTGTGAGGGTCAGAAGGAAGTAAAAAACATGTGTTTGGGAACTGGAAGAAGATCCTTATTGTAAAATGACTGAAAGCATGGGGAAACCCTGTACTGCAGACATGTGGAAAGCAGAACTTTGTAGAGATTTCTAGGTGATAAGAATGCAGCAGTTTTCTTTTTGCTGCTTACAATAAAATGTGAGAGGAAAGAGATAAACTGAAGGGAGAACTGCTTTTTAAAACAATAAAGGAATCAGGACTTGATGACTTGAATTATTCTTAGCTTACTCAGGTGCAAAGGATGCTAAAGCTGAAATTAACTGAGAGGTAAGTGTGCTCTGCAGAATGACCAAGAATGTGGCTTAATGACTATTTACTGGAACCTCAGAAGTAATGAAAAGTCAGAGGATTCAGTCACAGAAAAATTCTGTGATGAGACTGTGTGTGATTTACAGATCCTCTCAGCCATCTCAGCAGAAGCCAAAAATTCATACGTGATTATGTAGGGAGGATCCGTTCAGGAGCCCTTTGTTAATGGAGGAAATCCTCATGACATATATGGGGCACCTATTCGGTTCTTGATATTTCATACCAGCAGAAACAGAGCTGTCCATGTGCAATCCCCAGAATCTGCAATCTGTTTCTCTTTTTTTACTTTATTTTTATTGTTGACACTATTACAGATGTCCCCATTTCCTACCCTTAGGCACCACCAGAGCGCCCGTCCTCTTTCCCTCTGGCCTTCACAACACTGTTGTGCGTGTCTATGTGTTATGCATATGTGTTCCTTAGGTAATCCCTTCCCCTTCTTTCACCCAGTCCCCTTATCCTCCCTCCCCTCTGACAGCCATCAGGTTGGTATCTGATATCCAGTTCGAGCTGTTTAATTTTTGCACATGACATTAAGTAAGGTCTTTGGGGGATGGCATATAGATATTCCATTGTCCCTGTACCATTTACTGAAGATTATCCTTTTACATTGAATCAATTGCTTTGACATTTTGGCTTATGGCCGAAAGTCATTTGCCCATCCAAGTAGGATGTATTTCTCTACTTCTTGTTCTGTTCTATTTTCCCATATGTCTATCTTTAGGTCAATATTCTATTTTCTTGATTACTACAGCTTTATGATAAGTCCTAAAATTATATACTAAGACCTATAATTTTCTTTCTCTTTTTCAAAATGGTTTTAGCTATATTAGGCCCTGTGTATTTGGAAGCTTCCTCTTTCTTTCAGTTTAGCCACTTTGAAGATCACATCATTGCCCGAGGCGCCTGCTGAATGCAGCCACCTAGACATGCTCTAGGCCATCCAAAGGAGAAATGGGGAAGAGCAAAATACACTTTCCTTCAGAGATCTGCCCCTTTTGTGAGAAGCTTTCCTAGACTTCCCCACCTCCCACCTCTCACTCATCAAATCTGAAACAGGTGGTCCTGCCAGCTATTAGTGAAGTTATGGACTACGGTATTTTGTCTGGGCTATGACGTCTCCAAGAAGGCACATGTTCTGTTAGTAAATGAGGAATTAAAAATGGACAGCTGGAATACAGTATGAAGAATTGACTCTTTCAGCTCTTAAAAGTCTGTTGAAAGTTCCTTTGGAATCTAATTGTGTGATCCATATTTATAAATGTTTTCTGTCCCTTTCAAAGTATGCACATTGGAACTATTTTGGTGATCTGGCTCCTCCCCATATACATTCTCTTCCTGAAGCACAAATTGGTTGTTTAAATCCCCTGGATGCACAGGAAATTAGGTTGTACGCATTCCATCCTGTCATATAGGGATGTATTACATGCCCCCACTTGACTGTGTATTTGACAATTCCTCCTTATTCTGTTTCTTTAGTTGAAATACTTTGAGGCTATTCATGACTGTTATTACTTAGGTGGATTTCTTCTTTTATAATTACAGAGTGTTCCTGTATATCATACTAAATGCTTTTTACTTTCAAATCTTTACTCAGGGTGCTAATATTGTCACATTAACTTTTATGTTTTATGTTTTTTACTGCCTTTTCATAAAGTCCCCCTATGCCGTTTATGTTATGCCTCATAATGACACTCTGCCTCTTGCAACCTTCTCTGATAAATCTGGTCTTTTAACATGAGTTTATTATTATTAGATTCCTGATATATGTGTACTTATGTATTCTATATTCTTGTTAACCATTTCTGTTGGGTGTTTTTATGTTTTTATTTTCCTCAACCTGATTGATTGAGATAGAATTCCATATTCCACCATTTGTCTCTTCTAGTTTGGAAATTGGAGATAAAATTTCTGCAACCTCTCCAACTATGCCCTAATCTCAAAAGATGTCAAGGATCTCAGCATGAATATTCTCAAACTGAACCTTTAATCTCCATGATTGTTGTTTAACATCTTGTTACTTCCTTTCACCTATAAATTTTGAAACTATTATCATTTTGTAGTCAATATTTCTGCAAAATAATTCTTCATCATTTTATACACTTATCATTGTTTCTTTCCTTTGGTTTTATTTTGTGTCTAGTGGAATTAATACCTAGTTATTGTAGTAGGCTGTCTATGTGGCCAACCTGCCAATGTCATATGTGCAAAGTTGCCTTTGATCTGAAGAATTTTAAATAGAAAGATGTCTTCAGTATGCCAGTATGGTTACTGGTTGTCTTTCAGGATCTATTGCATGGGTGATGATTTCTTTTTTGTAGTTTAACTGTCATCTTTTTCTTAATAGCTTCTTTTTTTGCCAAAATCTTATTTTCCAACTATCAAGTTGTGAAAATTTTAGGACCACTGAAAACTTGAAATATTGTACCATAAACATCAAAATACTTTCCCATCAATGCAAAATTTACACTCACTATTCTGGCTTTGTCACATTTCTGTCCATCTATCCATTTCCCTATCCATCCCTCAGGTTTGAAACATTTCCATCTGCAGGCACCAGTACATTTCTCTCCAATCCCTACAGCATGCAGAGTATTAACTACACTGCAATATTTGTTTGCAGTGCTTTTCTTTGTCTCTTGACATAGTTTATCATTTATAATAAGATGCATAAATAGTAAGAGTTATGACTAAAGTATTCTTTTGTAAAATCCAATCTTTACGAAGATACAGAACATGACCATCACCCTGGAACATAAGGAGCTCTCCCCTGGGGAGAGGAGGGACAATGGACTATCCTAAAATATCTCAGGAGTGAGGTGATCTCTATTTTATATTGATCAGGTAACAACATTAACCTTCGCTTGCAACACAGTTTCTTAATCAAAATTCCTTGAAAAGATACCCTGAGGAACCTGGAAATGCCACAGAAAATTGTCTCCCAGTAAGCTCACCCCACATAGCAGAGTCTGGCAGTGTCCCCAGGAGGACACCACTCCACCAGCCACTCTGATTAATATCACCACCAAGGGGTGCTGAGTCCCCATCCATTCATTTGTTTCCTGCAGCATTTACCAAGTCCCTTCTTCTGCAAGTGCTCTGGATCCTGTCATCACTCCTATGGTGCAAGTCACCACGTTTGTATGAGGGAGACAAGTGAACACAGTGCCCTCAAAGGGAAGTATTCACCACTGTCGAGGTCTGTGAGGATGTGTATACACATCAGTTGGGAGGTGGGGAGACAGGCATGTTCTCCAGTCTGGGTCA